>NC_046378.1:11794868-12142411 GCF_011125445.2 Fundulus heteroclitus | reverse complement strand
GTGTGTGTGCTTAGGGTGTATGGGGTGAACAGAAGCTAAATATGGCTTTCCCTTGGATGGTGAAAACATGCTATTACTCAGCTGACATGTTGTTGAAACCGCAGGCACGGTTCACAAAAATGGTGGGACAGATTGCCTGCAACAGCTTATTGTAGTTAGGGATGGAGGAGTTAATTGATGAGGGTACCCGGGCCTTCAAAGAGATTTTTTTGAGGTAATGCAAACAGAATGTCATGAAAAAGGGGCCTTTCAGTTTCATCACTCAAAACTTGTAGATGAACATTTTCCTAAAGTTAAACTGATGGTTTAGAGGAAGTCATAAACTTCCAACTCCAAAAGAAAACATTTTGTTTCTAAAGAAGCTCAGGATAGCTTCCCCACTGAGATGTAAAAGAATAAAAGGGTGACGGGATGTCCCCGATTTCTGGAAAAAGTTGTTCAAGGACATGTCCCCGATTTCAGTGTATCATAAAAGAGTATTTACACAGTCCTGCCGCTGTTATGACATGGTAGAGCTTTGCCGAACGCACCTTCCCCGTCCTGTTGGCGTTGCAGTTCAGTTTTCATTAGAGAAATCAAATCTGGTCACCTTACACAGCTCTCTCCTGAGAGGTAGAGCTATCAGCCTCTGTTGGGAGGACAGAGTAGTTGGACCTCACTGCCCTGTTTCTAACATAAGGCCAAAACAAACTTAAGTTTTATAGTGAATTAACTTACTTGGTTAATTGTTGCTAGCGTGTACTCTGGGCGCGGGCTGCCTTACATGAATGCACTTCTAGTTTAAACTTTACAGTCAGGCAGTCTTGTGTACAGCTCAGGGGTCTAATCAGGTAGTGACACAGTGTACCGTAATTCTCTGAATATCCATTTAATGGAGCGGCTTTGTTGCTAACCAAAGTGGTGCTTACACATTTTAACAGACTTCTGAGCACATTGTACCACATAAAACCAGTCAGTAAGCACAAGTACAGTAATTATATATAAGGCGCACTGGATTATAAGGCACACCATCCATTTATTTTTAAATTTAAGGGTTTTAAGTGCACCTTATAGTCTGAAAAATACGGCATGCAATTATTTTTCGGGTCAACATACAACAATTGGCGCATATCGATGCTCTGTGTGGGCCGGCCTTCTTAAAAACTCGCCTGTGTAACTTGAGAGGGTCAGATCCGTCGCTTAATGGAAGTTACCGGTCTAAAAGTTAGACGTGCTGCTTGTGACATGAATGTTTTAAGATAAACTGAACTGAAAGATAACACTGACAAAATGTTTTGATATAAATATTATACCAAATAAATAAATGGTTGTTCCCATTTATATGGTCATAAATCTCACTAAAAAGGATTCTTTTATTTGAGATTCTGTTTCTTTATGACATAAAAGGGGATTCCTGGCGCATAAACCGACCGCTTCTACAATGGCCGACAGCACGTGTGGATTTGGGGTAATGTGGGCACCACTGCATGTCTACCCCTCTTCTCTCTCCTGCCTGAACCCAGAACTACACTCCATTTAAAAAAAATGTTTTTGATGATCTCAAACACACAAAATCAAAAAGAGAAGATTCACGGCACTTTGAAAATGCAGAAGAGCATAGACTAACCTGATAGTAGACTGTAGACAGGTGGTTTACACACATGTTGATATTTAAAACAAATACAGTTTTGTCGTCCTGGGATTAAAAAAAATACATAGAGTAACAGGCACTTACTCATGGTCAAACAAAAATACTTAATGAAACAGTTTCTACTCTGACCTAAGGATAAAATTAATATTAGAGGTTATGCTAACCAATAATTTTAATATATTTTGTTCATTTATATAGCACCAAATCACAGTAAATGTCAGAACCATCAGACCCAGTCTACATCTAGTTATGAATAATATAGATGATTCAAAGTCACATCCAAAACAATAATCCTAACTGGTGCAGGATTATTTAAAGCGATGACCTTATTGCATCAAGTCATTGATTTTACAGCAATCCCTCCTCCTGAGGACATGTGATGTAAGTAATTGTTGACATGTTGTGTCTCCCAAAGGGTTTAACAAGTTGTTTTTAAATACACTTAATATAGTCGCTTATGTTCTCAATCCATTTTAACTTGATCCTGGTGCTCTGAGGTTAAGTGCACCATGTCTTTATATTTGTCGTGTGCGTGCCGTGTAGTGATTGCCTCTCAGTTAGTTACCCTCTTCGTACTTAGAAGGTCTTTAGCATGTCTCTTCAATTATTTCTCTGAGATTGTAAACACATAATCATACCCATAAAAGTATTTCTGCACCAGTGTTTATGATCAGTTTTACTGTTTATACCTCATAGTTTCCAATGTTGGGTTAGGAAAGTCATTGAATTAACATCTTCTGGCAGTAATGTGAAAATAGAATTGTGTTTCAAAAACAAAACAAAAAAACTAGGACCTTCTTTTTATTAAATCCCAATTTCTCCTAACCTTCTTGCTCTATGATTTCTTTTTCTTTTTTTTTACCCTACAGTTGTGAACCAGGAGGGCCAGCCTCTGATGGAAGGAAAGCTGAAGGAGAAGCAGGTCCGCTGGAAGTTTATCAAGCGCTGGAAAACCCGCTACTTCACCTTGGCAGGCAACCAGCTCCTGTTCCACCGGGGCAAATCTGTACGTAGGCGGTGAAAAAGTGATGTATCAGTATTTCCCCTGCTCCGTGTCATTTGAGTTATGATGACACCGTGTATGAAATAGTAAAAATCCCACCTCTTGAAAAGCTTCATTGTCCCTCTGGAGCAGGAGGTGAATCTGGCTGCAATAAACTTCGACCCACTTTGAAACTTTAGGGCGGATCCTCTGAGGCATGAGTCAGTGACACCCTCTTCAACTTACAGCAGATATCTTTATGCAGATGTAGCATGACTGAGTGACTAACTCCCTATAAAGGTTAGTGGTGATGTGGCCACACTGATCCCCCACTGAGCAGCACATTTATTGAAAAAGAAAAGGAACCATACCTAACCAGAAGCATGCACCGACACTAGGAGGGTTGATGGACAACAGCAGTGTGACAATGTTTAGTAAGGTAGTTTTTTTTTAAAGAATGGATTTTTATTCAATCTTTTTATGCCACTTATCAGCATGTTTACAGTATAAATACTCGCGTTTGGCTCAAAATCATATTTGGGCATCTGTAAAACATAAGCGGCGGCTGAAAGCCAGCCAGAAACAGGACTGAACTCTTTTTTCTCTTTACCCCCTACCTTCAACAATAGTCCTTGTGTTGCCGTCCAGATGTTAATAGATTCTGTTTTGCAGCAGTCGCACGTCGAGAGGATTGTGCGCCTTTGTTCTCGGAGCTGAGCCCGTCTCGGCCAGCGTGTTCTGGAGGTGGTTGGCTTGTTGTGAAATGATTTATCCCCAGCTGAATGGGGAAGGCTTTTTTTTTTGTTCCTGTTACCCCAAAACGGTTGTGAAATCTTCTCGAATCCATCCAAAGTGGAGCTACTACAAAAAGCAGAATGTAGGCACTAGATCTGCAGCTTCATGAGGTTTACGATCACGACAACTTCAAACACGCCTATATTTGCCTTGCATTAATCTTTGACACATTTATTAATGTTACAACCGCAAATTTTACTCTATTTCATTGGGATTTATTTTTTTACTTTCAGCCTCCATCAGGTTAAACTCCAGGATCGCCATGCATTCACCTCCGATCATCATCCTACCAACTTTTAACAGATTCTGTGTTCCTGCTGAATGAAAGCGCCCCCGTTAGCATGATGCTACCACCACCATGTTTAAGTGTGTGGATGCTCTTTCCTGGCTCCATTTTGGTCTCATCTGACCAGAACGCCTTCTTACACACATTTTCTGTGTTCCCTAAATAGTTTGGGCAAAATATAAAGTGATTTTCTTCGTACTGCATTCATTCAACAACGACTTTCTTCTTGATATTCTTTCACAAACACCAGGTTATTGTGATAGTTGGGAATCTCTGCAGCTCCTCCAGAGCTGCCATGGACCGCATGGCTGCTTCTCTGATTAATGCTCTTCTAATCCAGCCTATCAGCTCAGGGGATGCTGACAGTAAATCAACAACTGGAGGATTTGATTCAGGGATATCAGAGTAAAGATTTTTGTTTAAGCATTTTTTAAACCATGTATACTTCCCTTTTGAACCTTTTGTTTATTTTGTAAAAATAGAATAAAATAAATTAGCTGTTAAAATAATCTGACTGCAGTAGTTTTTAGTTGGTTGAGCAGGTTACATAAAAATACAAATGCTAAAGCAGTTCTGGCATTTAAATTGAACACGTAGCAAATATTTCCTCTTCTTTGGGGATAGATACTATAAAATATAGTTTAATTCCTCATCCATCCATTGTAATTTGGAAGCCAACTAAGAAGTTACCTCTCCTCAACTCTACGCTGGCTCCTTAATTAGGACCAGACAAGGACTGAGGCCAAGTCCAAGCGGCCCGCACCACAGTTGGGCAAATGCTTTCCTTCAGGGACAGATGAAAATATAATATCATGTATATCAAATATCATCATCACTGAAAGGATCTTTATATTCCCTCACATGCAGAATAGGCCAGAAACTCCACTGTCATTGGGAATATAAAGTTATATAGTTAGATAAATAGATTTATAGCATGTACAACCTTTTGGGATGTCTTTTTTTCTTCTGTGGTAAAATATAACACTCATATGTATTGTTTCTACTGTACAATGGCTCCAAGCAGCCATTTGTTTTTATTACTGACATGAGAAGACACAAGGTTGGACAAGACATTTCATTATAGTTTACACTGTTTTGGGTTTGAGAAAAAAAAAACTTCATAAATTAATCTTTTTCTCCCACAGATTTATTCAAAATTGTGAGAAGCAAAAAGGGTAAAGTGACATGAGTGTGTTAATAATGGTGTGAGGGTCTCTTAGTCATACAAACCTTGTTATGAGATAAATAATTAATACAAAAAGGTTAACAAAAATAGATAGTTATATCAAAAATGCTGTTTAATACAAAGAAATGCCACAGAATGGTTGTTGACTCTTGCTCTGGGACCCTGCCGGTATTGCTGTGGTTGTAACCACATAATGAACGATGGTGTAAGAATACATGGTTGTGATTCAACATCCAGACCGCTACCACCACCCACATTTCAAGTGATCAGAGGGTGCACAGGACAGAATTTTTAATTTCCTGCCCGGGGAGAAAAGCAAAGTGGAGTTGATCTTCTTTTAGCAGCCTTAACCTGATGGGAGATTTCCTGGTAAACAAAGTTGGTGAATGTGCTCTTTATTCAGGGTTTGCATTAGACACTGTGGCACCAGATGCACACAGGTTATTTATAGAAGAGCCTTTCAATTCAATTCAATTCAATTTTATTTATATAGCGCCAAATCATGAAACATGTCATCTCAAGGCACTTTACAAAGTCAAGTTCAATCATATTATACAGATTTGGTCAGATTATACAGATTGGTCAAAAATGTCTTATATAAAGGAAACCAAGTTGATTGCATCAAAGTCCCGACAAGCAGCATTCACTCCTGGGGAAGCGTAGAGCCACAGGAAGAGTCATCTGCATTGTACATGGCTTTGCTGCAATCCCTCATATTGAGCAAGCATAGAAGCGACAGTGGGAACAAAAACTTCCCCATTAACGGGAAGGAAAAACCTCCAGCAGAACCGGGCTCAGTATGAACGGTCATCTGCCTCGACCGACTGGAGGGTTAGAGAAGACAGAACAGAGACAACAACAAGAGAAACAAAAAAGCACAGAAGCACACATTGATCTAGTAATCTGTTCTACATTAGATGGAAGTAGCGGGTGAGCCGTCTTCTCTGGATTGATGTCACAGTTACAGAACGCCAGACCAGGTGTACCTACTATGAAGAGAAAAGAGAGAGAACAGAAATTAAAGCAGAAATGACAAACATAATGCATAATTGAAGAACAGTAGAACTCATAGAGTGAGAAAATTAGATCCTGATATATTCCAGTAGCCTAAGCCTATAGCAGTAAAACTATAAAGGTAGCTGAGAGTAACATGAGCCACTAGTTATAATTTTGTCAAAAAGAAAGTTTTAAGCCTAGTCTTAAAAGTAGACAGGGTGTCTGCCTCACGGGACCAAAACTGGGAGTTGGTTCCACAGGAGAGGAGCCTGATAGCCTCCCATTCTACTTTTAGAGACTCTAGGAACCACCAGCAGACCTTGCAGTCTGAGAGCGAAGTGCTCTGTTAGGAACATACGGGGTAATCAGAGCTCTGATATATGCTGGAGTTTGATTATTAAGGGCTTTATACGTTAGAAGAATTTTAAATTCCACTTGATTGATTTTCCTGTGGTAATAAATTCTGTCTTATTTACAGAAAGATGAGGCTGGATGAACATCCCCATTGAGCTGAGCAAGGTGCAGAGTGTCAAGGTGACTGATCACATGGTTTTCTATCAATATTCGCCACCCCCAACCTCAGCTGAGGTTTACCCTCACCGTACCGGTGTACAGCGCCTGAACTATTCACACTGCTGGAAACCTTCTCGGTTTTATGCCATTACACTACAAACATCAAGGTTATTTCAGCCTTCTTTGGTTAATTGGGGCTTAATGTGTTGGGCCAACACAAAGTGGTGAAAATTTGTTAAATGGGAGGAAAATTGTACATGGTTTGTAATTTTTTGTGTTATGATTTGAAACTTACAAACTTTGGTGTGCACTTAGATTCCCACCCAGAGAGAAAATGTTCCCTCCCACTGCAAAAAGGGAACTAAAAGGAAGTGAATTCTTCTCCAAAGTAGTGTATTTGCCCTTGATTTAAGCCTGTTAATAAGATGATCTTCCAATGGAATCAGATTTTTGCTCTTAAAATAGGAGCCACTCATCTCCATCCCCTTATTTCAAGTGAATATATCTAATGATCTTATTGTAGGGATAAAAATACTCATTCCATTGGCAGATCATCTTATTTACCTGATCAGATCAAGGACAAATAGACTAATTTCAAGAAAATGTGACTTCCTTTTAATTGCCTTTTTGCTGTGCACGTTGGATGGGGAATGTCTATGAGCACCAATTTCCAAGTCCTGGCACAGGTTTCCACTTGGATTTAAGTCTGAAATTTGATCGGGCCAATCTAGCACATAGATATATTTCAGGTAGAAGCATTTCGTTGTAGCTCATGCTGCGTGTTTAGGGGTGTGCTCCTGCTAGAAGGACCTGGTCACTGTCCGCCACACAGAGCATTTGGTCATATGCGACCTGGGTACTTTTGTGCAAATCCTTGCTGTTTGGACATAATTTTACAACCTTACCCTGCTTTAAAATGATCCATGACTTCAGGAGCTACTTTGTGTTGGTCTGTCACATAAGACATTGATGTTTGTGGTTGTAGCCTGATAAACTGTGAAAACCTTCCAGGGTTATACATTTAATTGCAAGAAACTGTAATATCTGTTATCATTTAGTAGACCAAATTATTTGCAATCAAAGCCTAAATGATGCAAGAACATAATGCTACACCCTCAAACGCTTAGAGCCCATGCAGGAGACTATCAAGTTAAATGATGTGAATTGTGGAGGTGAAAGTAACCGCTTCCCTCAGCGCAGACATGTTGTCATCTTTTCTCTTTTCTTTGTCTTCATAGGTGGTGGCTAAGAAGCGCAGGGATCGGGGTCTGCCGAGGGCCTTCGAGATCTTCACAGACAGCAAGACGTATGTGCTGAAGGCTGAGGACGAGAAGCACGCCGAGGAGTGGCTGCAGTGCATCAACGTGGCCGTGGCTCAGGCCAGAGAGAGGGAGAACAGAGAGGCGACCACCTACCTGTGAGATCACAGACACTGACTGTAACTGTGTTACATTCGTTTCAGATGGAGCACCTTCTCCTGCTTTTACTTTATGCACATCCAAATGGGCAGAGGGGAAGGAGAAACAGCCACTACAGATTAAGTTGGGCCCAATAAAGACTACCGCAGGAGGTGGTCACAGAGCCGAGTTGGTGAGTAGGTGTGAAGTGGATCGCCGACAATGTTTCTGTCACTCTCTGGTTCTGCAAAGCCAACCTGGATATGAGGGCTCGGAGCGGACTGAAAGACAGAGAGGCTCGTCTTTGCAGATATTGCAAAATCATTTTGGGCGAAGACCATGTATGTCACACGAGGACGTCACCGCTGCTGGTGATGGAGCCTTGACTTCTTCGACCAAGAAAACTTGTTATGCAGTATTTTTAGTCTTAAAATTAGAAACCAGCAATAACTGATTGTGTACCCTACTAACCTAAAGTATTGATCCAGTTTAAATGTGTTGTACATGCTGTTACCTGTGTGCAAGACCTACTTTTTATTTTGTTACTCACGTTACTCGGTGGACCATAAATAAAATACAAGAATGTTTAAGTGTATTCAAGTTGCCCAGTAAAAACAATTAATATAGAAATGTCAGATTTGCTCAGAAGCAGCTGTTTCAGCAACTTACCAAGACTAACTTAAATGAAAATTTCAGAAAAAATAGATAAAGTTGACTGAGTCAGGGTCATTTTGACTTGTAGCAATAATGAGACTGAACTGCTAGTGGCAGGAAAGTTGAAGAGTAGCTGACAGAAAATTCATATATACAAATATTTTTCACAGTTTTTAAGGGAAATGGTGGGAAAAATGCTTCAAACCTTGATTATTTTACATTATTTTAACACTTTTCATGTTAACATGTTAAACTTACAAAAACTAAACGGTACAATCAGAGGAGAGTTAGCTAAAGAGCTGATCAAGCCTTAGACTGTTTCTTTTTTTAAGACATCAAAGTATTTTGTGACCAATGGTAATTTGTGTGTGTCCAGACTGCCTAAATCATCCTATATCCCATATTTTGTCTTTTTTTTTATTATCACCAACCTATTTTCCATTTAGGTGTTGTTGAAGTATGGTGACATGTAAAAGAAGAAGTTGGTAAAATGAGTGGTACAAATTTCTCCTCTTTTGCAATCTCGGCATGTTGTTCTATTTTTTGATTTTCCCAAAGGAGAAATGTTCTGCAGAAACTTACTCCATATTTTACAAACAGTTTCACTTCAAATGTTGCTCAATCGTGGAGCCGAGACCGTAAAAACTTTAAGAAAACACTGAGCTTTTCCTGGTGAATTCCCAGACTTTAGAGTTATCTTTATGTAAGACTTTTAGTGATGCTGTGGTGCATTTGGTAGAACTCTAGTTAATGACATTCTGAGCAGGAAACTTTTCAAGACGTCCGTCTATGTTCTTTTCTTCAAGTGTGAAACGATGGAACATAAAACCTTTTGAGAGCTGAATGTGAAAAGTGTCAAGAGTCACTTTTCAGAAACACTCAGTTAAGGTACTGTATTCAACCTTAGGAAACGACCACGTGTCTCAACATTTCTGACTGTGCTGGTGGTTTAACGCCCCCTCGCCATTCCAGACTTTGGCACTTTTAGTCGTCGGCCATTTCTCAGTGACCGTGTGTCAGTCCGAACATGCCTTGTACTGGTGTTGACATCTGAGATTTTAAATTAGGCTTCTAAAGTACAGGAGGAACATAGGATGATATGGCTCCAATAAAAAAAAATAACATCAGGTCATCAATTATTTTGGGACAAAATAAGTAATAATGAGTGAACTGGCCCAGAGCCATCTATAACCAAAGCAACAGTACCAAAACCAAATGTCTAACCAAACGTGTCAGCTTGATGGCTTTCTATCAGAACAATGTTGATTTTCTTTCTGTTGGGAGAGAGTCATATTCCTGAGATGCATTCAACTATGAGACCCAGAACAGTTTTCCCCTGAAAATAGTCTTTACTTCTGACTTAGCTTGGCTATTTTCTATTCTGGTGAATTTCATGGTGACACCGAATTCCTGCTGTTGTAGCAGAAAGTTGTAACAATGTCTTGATCAGCTGGTGGTCGTGGAAGAGAAGTCTCCCGTTGCACAGGTCGCAGCTGGGAGTTTCAGAAATGAAACTAAAACCTACATTTCGGAAAGAGCAGTTACCCTTTAAAACGTACATAAAGTCACTGCAAAGTCCACCGCATCATGTAACTGCATTAAAGGTTACCGGATGTCACAGACCTTCAGTTTCTTCACTTCAGAAGCAAAAGGAGGAGCGGAGACAGAAGTCTGGTCAAGATCCAGTTTTGACTCTTTCACAAAACTGTTAACACCTGAACAGAACAAGAGGCAAGTCATAGTCCAAGGAAAGTTTATAATATCTGTAGATATTTCTTAATTAAACCTGACAGAGGTGTCCCTAAGGTCTTGGGGGAAAAAAATGAAATGCAGAAGCAGCACTTTGTTCTTAACCCGCAGTCTGCTATCTGAGGGTAGTGATTGTTTTTATCGTGCCTCTAAACAGAAAAGGCTTAAAATTCTAAAATATTTAAAAAATATATACAATTTAATAATTACTCTTTTTCCACTGAGAGCAGATGTCAGTGGTTTAAAATCTGCTGCCCCAGTCACACTATAGATTATTAGTGTTTCATTTAAATGTTAAACTCTACCAAATCACCTTCATACAAATTTAACAACGGAAGGATTCACAATTTGATCAGGTATGTTGTCCAACATTCAGCCATGAATTTAAATTGTGGCGGGTTTCAAGCTAGGATGATGGAAATAGATTTTTTTTAAATCAACAATTCTACATTTCTGCCCTTAAAATTGGTTTCTACCAGGTAAATGCTGTGGAAACGGAGGAAGGGGTAAAACTACCTTGAGTCCTGTTGTGGTCTCCACTCTGACTGCTGAATTAACTTTTTTCTTTGTTTTGGGTATTAGAACCTCCTAGTCCCCATTTCCACTGAAGACATCAGTCATTGCTGTAGCCTAGGGGAAGCACTATGACTCCATAGTAATAACAAAGCAGGTATCCCACCACCGGCACCCGGAGCTGCGATCACTAATCCTTTTCTTACGTTCATTTGGATTTTCACCTGGCTCTGCTTTAGAACATAGCTCAGGGAGCTTAGATCACTCGACAGAAAAAGTTTAAGATGGTATTAGTCTGACACCTGTGACAGACAAGGAGAGCCTCTTTTGTTGTGGTTCGCCCTGCGGCCATAGCCTGGAGACATGACAGGCGGACCCACTCTTTGCTTCTAGCCGGTTTACATCGACTTCCTCATAAAATCATTCACATCATCATCTCTCTTTGGCACCTGCATATGTCCTGCTTCATTTTATTTACATGTATGACCTACACTTAAAGCTGGCTGTGAATCCCCAAATTCAGGTGTTACCAATCTGACTGCACTGTGACATTTGCAGGCTGAATAGAAGACAGACAGGCTTCTGTTGTACGTGTTTTAAAGAGCTGTGAGAAACTATCTGACCCCTTACAGATTTATTCTGTATTATTATTATTATTATTTGTGACTCTTGTTTAATCAAACAAATATTTGCATAAATGTGATAAAATATTAAAATTAACCACATGTTTTAAGTTCACGTTCCCTAGCCATTGAATACTGCCAGACCTGCAAAATTAAGAAATCGTATTAATAGAATCTGTCTGACAACAGGAAGTAGGCTGAACAGCTGTACATCACCTCCCAATCTGAAAAAAAGGTAATTGACATCTGTCAGTCTGGAAATGACAAAGAGCTTTACACTACAATCAGTCATTCACACCCTGACGGTGTACAATCAAGGGATTTGCCTTCAGTTACAGGCTGGGTTTTATAAAAAAAAAAGTGCTCTGCAGCGCCGACCTGAGGGTAAAAGACTAAATGGATTGTTACCTGATTCTAGAGATGTTACAGCTGGCCTTTTCCTGACCCTAGACATGTACAAGTACTGGATGGAGGTACGGTCAGGCCTGAGGATCGTCTCTGCAGACCAGGTTGTTCGTTGCGGTCTGGACCTGTCCTGTTTTGTGGATGAGCCAAAGCCCCACAGTGATGGATGTGCAGAAAACAAACTGAATGAAGGCCGTTTAGAAGGTGGTGACCACCTGAGCTCCCGCAGGAAGTAGAGTTTCTGCTGGACCTCCTTCCAGACAATGTGCATGTGTGAGGACCATCTCAGGTCCCGAGAAAAGGATGGTTCCTAGGAACTGGATGTGATCCACAGTAGTCACAGTGAGGGGAGGAGGAGTGGGGGGAGTTCTCATGAGCTTGAGGTCAAGCAGGCTTGGGTTATGCTGCATGTACAGGGGGTCGACCTTAAACAGCCTGTCCATGCCTGTTATTAGATTTAAGAGACAATGAAAATTGCATATAGGGCAAAGTTGGTTTGGATAGATTTTTTTTCCTCAATGAATTGGAAAACATTTTGTATTCACTCTGGTAATCCTTCTGAAACATGACTTAAAAGCAAAAACAGAGGAAGTCTCTCACAGAGTCCTCTTCAGCCAGTTTTTAGTTTCATTTATGGTTTTAGGATTGCTGTGGACTGCGACACTCAAGACTCCATGCCAACATTTCTAGGATGAAACATGGTACATTCGAGACTTGCGATCATCACTGCATGGATGTTGCAGCAGAAATTACTTTGATTTGAATGTGTAGCTTTAAAAGGATTAGCAATAATCATCATCATCGTCACTGACAGCAGGTCTGGTACAGATGGCCATGTCCCCTGTGGCATAAAGGCCTTCCTTAACCCGTACTTGTTGGTATTCCCAGACCTCTATATATCATTTTCTAAAAGTCTTTCTGTCTGTCAGTCCATCAGTCCACCTGTGTTCTCGTTCGTCCGTCCCTCTTTACTTCAGTCTTTGGCTTTTTGCAGGTAACATATCTAATACTTGACCACCGTAGACATATCTGCCATGAACCCATAATGAAGTTTTGCGTTTATGCTTTGAAAACAAGATATATATAAAAAATATATAGCTTTATCATTATGATCAGAAATGGTTTCCGAACGTCCCAGAGAAGTGTGGTATTACACAAACCGGTATTGTCCAGGTCGACTGAGATTCGATATGCTGTCCAGATTTAATCAGCGTGAGGCAATTTTGGTAACTTCTGCTCCTTGAAAGTAAAGCTCACTGATTTAGTGAGGTTTGAAAAGTGTAAAACCCCAGTCAGCCGTGCTGGGCTGGTTTCCAAACCTCTGGGGATGTTGTTTGTGTAGTTTAAACACAAGTCTGTCTGTAAAGTGTTTCCTTCATATAAAACATGCTTCCAAGGCAGCTCTACAACAGCTTTAGCATCCGTCGGTCCGTCCGGCGGCTCATTTCCGTCTCACACTGGATGTTATGGTATAAAGCTTGGTGAGAATACTGCTGTAGATTTCCCCAACACTGTGAACCTGAATTACACAAGTTATCTGAATGTATATCTTATTAACCTTCCTGTTTGATGTCTGATTCAATGTGATTATGATAGGTCAGTATTTATTTATGTACTTGTTTTGAAGACCTCAATCATGTCTAGAAATACTGCTGAAACAATGGGCGACAGATGATAGATCTTTTCTGTGTTAATGATCTTCTTTTCCTGCTTTTGTAACCATTAAACTAAAGTGCATACAAAGGAATGTGGTACTGTACTGACAATAAAACTGTAATCCTTGACTTGTTTCAGACAATGCACGTCATGATGCATGTTGATGGTCCAGCCCAGTCACTTAGATTAAAAACGAGAAATAAAAGATTGTGACTCACAGCTTAAGAAAACCACAAATTCATTTTCTTGGGAAATTTAAAATAGAGGGATTTTTAAGAAAACAAAATAAAAATTTATTTAGTGAAATTACTTTTCAGCAATTTTCTAATTTATTGAGATGCATCTGATTATTATAGTATTTTCACTGTTTAACAGTGTTTTAATATTAAATTATATATATATATATATATATATATATATATATATATATATATATATATATATATATATATATATATATATAATAAAATCATGCAGAGGTTAGTATAAGCTGCCAAACTTCTGACGGTTACATATATTATGGCTTGCACCCGAAAACATCTAATAGCTGCTGTTTCTTGACCTTTCATGGGGTCAACAGTAGGAAGTCTATTTTGGGGAAGAAAGCAGCTTCTGACTCCTGTGCCTCCAGCCTTAAACTCTGGTTCTTTTGAAAAAGAACCACAAAACACAAATTAGACAAATGTAGTGAACAGTTGAAGTTCTCCATTACGCAAACCAAAACATATGAACATATGTGTAAACTTATACAGACTTTCTAGTTGTAGTAACCAGTCCAGTTAAACAGAGTTGACATACTGCAGATGATTGTTTTACTTTTATGAATTGTTTTTTTACAGAATAGTGTACACACATTATATACAAAACTACGTGTACAACATAAACAAATACAGATTTAATTTTAAAAATTAACAGATGTATATATACATTATATTACATTACATTGACAATTTCATTGCTTCCTCCGATTTAAAACTTTGCCATTACACTGTTATTCTATCTATCAGATCTTATTTGCTATAGACATCAAAGGAGGAGATTACCAAAGGCCTCTTATCCCTATGGATGACCAACAGGTCATGAAAAATGTGACGGAGTAAATAATGCTACTTACAACTGCGCGCTCTCTTAGCTCCGGACATTGTTGCTAATTTCCGTGAGACGGGCCGTGCTTATACTTGTACGTCATGTTACGCAAAGGATTGTGGGATTCCTTATAGCTCCTTAGGGCCGGTAAGGGACCTAGTGAGGTCCCTATGCTAAAGGAGCTATGAGAGGAAGCATACAGGCTCCTTTTCCTACCTCCTTACTGACGCACTATTCAAACAGCACATCTGCTTTGGCTAAACAGTCCTTACCCAAAAGACATTGGCTGCATTCCTCTCATCTTTAGCATACGAACTTTGTGAGGTCTCTTACCGGCGCTAAGGAACTATAACCATACGCGTGACATGACGTGTAAAGACAGCCCACCTCATGGAAATTAACGAAAATGTACAAAGAGAAGAGCACACGCCTGGGCGTTTCCGTCACGTAGTGATGTCGGAGTTGAAGGCTGTCTGACATCGGCACAGGAGTCCGAAGCTGCTTTCCTCCCCATGAAATAGTTCCTACTGTTGACCTCATGAAAGGTGAAGAAACAGGAGACAGGAGCTGTAATTAGAACATTTCAGATGGAGTCTACTGCCTGTTCAGTTTCTGCTGTGTCCTCCACCGGGTAAAGAGGAGTGCTTCCTGGACAGGTAACCATCCCTAAGAGCAAACTCTTCCAGGTTTATGGAGAGCCTGTGAGCTCCACGCAGAACGAGCCAATCCAAACTGCGGTTTGCACCCCTAGACTGTATAGTTATTGGCTGCTCTGATTAAAAGTTCTCAAACCGAGTTCCCGTCAGGGAAAAGGAAAGTCAGACCAACTCAAGCACATGATTTAGATGAGTCAGTGCGATGGAAGCAGATAATGGACCAACTGGCAGTGAGGAACGATTGCATGACTAAACATTTTGGAGCTGTTAGTAATTAGGGCTAAATCTTGTTCATCTGTGACGGAACATCATGAAAAAGTTTGTTTGAAAAAACACTTTTTTGTATGCCTATTGCTACTGAAGCCAGATATGCATTCTGTTCATGCGTGTCCGTCGTAAACATGTCATTTCGCATGCCCCCCCCAGTGGAAGGACAGTGTTTATGTGACTACCTTGGAATCACAGCTTATCCCTTCATCGTGTGAAGTCACAAGCGATCAGACATCTGGCATCATATCAGCATCTAAAACATCTGCGCAGTAGCTACATAAATCTCTTAATATCTTTTTCCTCCTATCCACTTGGAGAGATGCATGAATTTAGATATTGGTCCCAAAAAGCTTGAGTTCATCAATAGGTTCTCCATGGCCAGTAGCAAGAATGATGTCCCAAAAACTCCAGACCCTGCTGAGGGTAATTATTGTCCTGCTTTCTCTCTTCCCACAGTAAAACATTACATAAGGCAGCTGTGTTTCAAGAAATTAGCGTTTCACAGAAAACTGCAGTAATTTAGATCGAGAACTGAAACCCTTATATGAATTACACATGAAGATGTTTCATGTGTTAATTATGGCTTGAAGCGAATGAAAATTCAAAAATGTGTTCTACTGAGATTAGAGTATTACAGAAAGAAAAAAAATCCCAGATCAACGTTTAGGTCAATCCACCAGGTCCATTAAAACGGATTTTAAGCTTAAATTGTGGTTAATGTCCTCTGTTATAACTCATCCTATCAACTGTTCTCTCTGCTGGAGTCATAAGACTTTTCTGAAATTATTGGAAATAAACAATACAACTAAATGAATCGGCACTGAACATTTCCAAATATTCTTTTTGAACAAATGACCTTTCGCCTTTCTTTCCTTGTCAAAAGCTCATTGGAGGAATCATGTCTATTCTAACACCACAGCGCCCCCTGGTGGGCAGAAACAGGAACAAAAAATAGCTCATGTTATAGCACCAAACTGAAGTTTGTAAAGGTAAAAGTTATACTCTGATATTGGAGGTAAATTCTAGGAGAATAACTCAAATTTCCATAATTCCTTTAGAGGAAAAAAGAAAAATGGACTTTAAAATGCAAAACCTCACACTGCAGATGTCAGTTTGCTCTGAAGTTTAAGAAGCAGCAGCCCAACAAGCTCAGTGGCATTCCTCATTTATTCATGAATAAAAACTGGACATGAAGACGTGCACACTAAAAACCAGTGTAACAAATTTGACAACCCTAAAATATAATTCAATTCTTGTCTCCTTTGCCCCATTTGGAAAGAGCAAGACTAAAGTCACCAGTCTGTCTGTAAGCAACATAAATGTCAAATAAAAAGGAAACGAGGAAAAACAACCGCCCACTAGTCCTGCAATGTGCAAACTTATCTTTCCTGAACAACATTTATTTTACATTTACTCGTTCGATCCTTCCACTGTACAGGTCGCTTCTATAAATCAAAGCGGTCACATTTCGTCAGTGGATATCAAAGCTTTACACTGTAAATAAATTTATTTTCTTCCAAAAATGTGTAACTTTACATAGAAAAACTAAAAACAAGATCAGGTGAGGGAGTGGGGCCGGGGGAGACGAGAGGACCGGCCCGGGGGGGCTGATGTCACACGGCTGCCTTCATCCCCGCCCTGGAGTCATCTTCACCAGGCCGACCAGCAGGGATCTCCTCCTACAGACGCAGGGCTGCCTTTGACCAGCAGAACGTACTCAGGTTATCTGTCCGTGCAGATGCTGCATTTAGGACCCGGGCCTCTGAGCGCTAAAGGATGTTTAACTGGACCAAAAGAAAAAGTTTTTCATGTTTTCTTCTAACCTTTGTTGGAATTTAAATGGAACGATACAAATGTCTGAAGCCAGAACCTCGTATTATTTGTATAGGAGGGAAGCTGTAATATAAGAAAATACAAACTTGACATGTTCTCCCGGTCAAGGTAAACTAGTTTAATTGCATCAGTTTGCTACAGTTTTTCCTGGATTTCCTGCAACAAGAGACGCACTCTGGCAAAAAACATTTGGTTACCTCTCCATTTCCTATTTGCTAACATAAATATCAAATGGGCAGACCGAGCATCTTTCTGGTCAACATAATTAAGAGAACGTGTCCAACTGATTCTGCTCTGTGTCAAAGGAGAGCGGCCGTCAGCCCCGGGGATGTGTGTGTGTCAGCGCCGGTGGCGGCCGTGTCCTGAGTGTCCACTGCTGCTGTGGTGTTTGCTCTTGTGGCTACGATCCCTGTCCCTTTCGTAAGAGCGAGACCTCTCCCTCCGGTCGCGATGGCCGCCTCCCCGCTCGTGTTTGTGTTTCTTTGGGAAGTCAAAGGAGCGGTCTCTCTCCCTGTCCCGCTCCCTCTCCCGCTCCCTGTCAGCTTTGACGGGCGTGCGGGATCGAGACCGGGAGCGCTTCCTCTTGTGACCGGAACCGCCTCCCCCGCTGTTGCTGTGGCGCCCGCTGAGTTTGGAGTCGCTGTTGCCATGGTGACTGGCCTTGGACTTGAGGTGAGGGAGGAGGGGCGACGGCGGGTGCCGGTGAGGCAGCGGGCTGCGACTGTGAGAGCGCGAGCGAGAGCGCGAGCTGTACGTTCCTGAGCGGCTGCGTCTGCTGTTGTAACTGGAAGCACAGAAGTGACACTTCCAGTTAAAGCTGGGAGCAACGCTTACAGCGAGGCGCGTTATCGCTACGACAACACTTACTGTCTGCGATGAGAGGGAGATCTCGACCGCGATCGTGTCCGTGAACGGGATCGACTTCCGCTCCTACTGGTCCTTCCCATCTTCCCTTCTTTCCTCAGCCTGCAATGCAAGCGGGTCGTATCAGCAAAGCTCCAACATTTCACAGAGTAGCCAGCTAACGCAGCCTGCAGGGCCTTACCCGTTATGTGGACTCTTGTTGACCTGAGTGCGGCTGTCGGGCTCCTTCTTCACCGCTTTGATGGTCTGGGGGTTGGGCGATTTCTCCTCCACTTTAACCACGTTTGGCGAGCAGGGCTTGGAGGCGGGAGAGAAGCCGCCGATGCCGGTCAGGGCCGGCGTGCCGTCAGGGTTCAGGCCCTTTGCCTTTAGCTTGGCCTCTGCCAAGAACACCTTCCGCCGCTCCACCTCCTTCTCAAGCTGCTCATAATTCGGCTGGAAGGGAAACGATTTGATTCAGTAAACAGAACCAGCTACAGCCAGAGTGGTTATAAGAGGATGTTTGTGTCGCGGCGCAGTGCTGAAGTCAGCCTAGAACTGACCGGCCTGAGGTCGACATAAGACCACGGTCGTTATGTGAAAACGTCACTAACTTATTGACAAACTTGTCTTAAGACTGTTGATGGAGAGGACCGATTGTTACTTTCATCCCAGGTGACAAATGAGAAGGATTTAGGCTGATTTTACAGCACACATCTTACTTATTACTCCTTTAATTCAATTAAATAACCAGATTTAAAGTGACCTCTTACAGTGCAGCATGTACCAGAGGAATATAACTCACCTTCTTCCTGGTGTAGAGTCTCAGGGTAGTAATGCAGATCTCTTTAATCTCTTCTTCAGTGGCTCCAAACAGTAAATACCAATGTGGTCTGGATGGCAGGGGAATCTGGAAGAACATGAACACAACTCTAAATACCACCAGATCGGGCTAAATGTGAACAAGTTTGGAGAAAAATCTGCATTTTTTCTCTCCGATGTTGTGTGGTCCTACCTGCAGAGCCCGGGCAGCGAGGTACATGCAGGCACAGGCGATGGTTTCAGGCTGGAACCTCACAAACACATTCGTCCTCAAGCTATCGTTCATGTAGTTCCTAGCAGGACAGACAAGACGACAAAAACATAGCATCGTCGCTGCACAAACCAAAACAACAACTTCACTGATCATCAATTCGCTCTGCTGTCAACACTTAATCAGGGCTTTGCTTTCCGTGAATAAATTAATACGATTATGGATGTTAGCAGACTTACAAAGTTACTGTATTTCACTGATAGATAAAAAACAATTAGCCCTGCTAAGACAGCAGCTACAGTTTTATCAACTAAAGTTTAACAATATTAGAACAAGAACTCTTCAATAGTCAAGTTTAACTTTGTCCATCTCTCTCCGGGGCGTCCAGCTGCGTGTCACAGAAAGCATGGAGACAAGATGATGACCTTCCAGGACATGTAAACACCCGAGTAGGCTGGACGATGACTGGGACGGACACATGCTCTCTGAGGAGGGAGACATGCAAAGACGAGGGCAAACGGAAACAAAAAGATTTCTGAAGCTAGTTCCACTTTCAGATGGATGGATCTGAAAGGAACAAAGAGCGTGGCATGTGGGGTGGGGGGGGGGGGCATGCAGGGGGCCATTTCAGGAGTCGGGGGTGTTGTGATGAGGTCGAATGACAGAACGCAGACGTTTTCAGACCATCATGTTGGTTTGTGTGGATTCAGGGCGCGTCCTCAGAACCACGTTCCGCTTCAGTGAATGATTTCAAGCAAAGGGCGGAAATTAAGCCCTAGAGTTTGTGACCGCCGGCACCTTTTCCACTTTGAGGAAATAAACGCTAGATGACAGTAGGTCTGTCTACACCGCCCGCCGACTTCTCTGCAGAAAGCACCGAGGGCTCTGCAACCTCTGCAGATTCAATGCAGCCGTCCATTCTGGAACAATTGCATTCAATCTGCTATATATAAATATTTCTGCTCTTTCAATCGAAACAGCAGAAATATTAATTTATGTGCTTTTTTGTAAACATCACTTCACAAATATCAACATCTTATAGAGGAAATTATACCCATCCTCTTTCACTTAAGTTATCTTTACCTGTATTTTAAAACATAAAGAGGGTTATGGAGGTACTAGACTGAATATCTACGCCAGTAGCCTTCTCTCTCGTTTCACAACGGTAAATTATTGCCCCTAGATGGCATAACTTACTTTGTTTTTGCTGTATTTGTACCATATTACGCCTTCACGCAACGATTAAACAAGGAGAAGCAATGAGTCAGGGTTTAGTAGCCTGACCCTGTAGGTCGGGTTGGTCTTCGGCCACGCTGAGGCGCCACAGGACGGTCTGCTGGGTCTGACGGTCAATTGTCACCATCCTGCTTTCTGCCAGCCGACCAACGGCACAACCATGTTTATATCTGCTGATGGCGCCCAGCTCAAAGTTCCTCTCTGGTTGAAAAGGAACTAACACCATCAGGACAAACGCCTAGCGTATAATGTTTTATTTGATGAATAAATGTTTTTTCCTTCTTACTATGGTCAAGGTACAAGACCAGACCCTTTTAGAAGTAGGAGCAAAGTGAGGGTTATTTATAAACGACCAATTACCTACAGGCGATATTACTTAAACTCATTTTGTCTTTTTTCAACAGACCGTTTAATAATTGTGACTCAGAATAAAGGTTATTTAGAGGGACTGGGGTTTCTGGGTCGTGACGGTTGCAGAGCTCTGGTCATAAACATGTACGGAGACGCCAACGTCGCCTGGGATGTGAATCAGAAATGATGGTAAGACTATGTTCAGGAGAAAAAGTAAATAAAACGTGAAGTTATCAGGAAGTAACTTGTGAGAAAAGAGGATGGTAAAGCTTTCAGTAAAATCACTGACCATGACCTTACCGAATGAAACCACGACAAGGGATGTACAGCTCAACTGTAAAGCTCTAAGATTACACGCAGCACAAGTCTGTCCCTTTTTAAATCTAAATAAAAAGGTGGCGTGGGTTCTCCTTCACTAAGTGCCTTTGAAAACTGACTAGAACTACTTCAACGCTACTAAAGAACGAACATGGCCGCTCGATTGCGTTTGCTGCAGGGATGAGACAGGTCCTTGAAGCCAAACCCTGAGAAGCGGATCAGCCTGTAAAACAGACACACGTCTGGAAACCATGTCAGTGGGGGACAGGACATTATTCTACTGGTAAATGTAACAAACAGGCAGGTAATCTGGCCACTACAAATACATTCTGGTCTGAGTTTACTTCATTTCTTAATGCAAGTAAACTAGAACAAGATAACCTATCTGTAACTACTTGGAAAGAGAGCTATTACACTTGAGAATCTTTGTAGCAAGACCAAAAATACAAATCCTTTTGGACACCCAAGAGAAAACAAGGCGACGGTGGCCGTTGGGAAAGGCTCGCCCGCCCCCTTCAGTGAATCTTGCACTGGGACTGGCTGTCAGGAGAGGGGCAGCCAGCCAAAAGGGGGAGCTTCCTGAGGTCATGAGGTTGGAGGAGGCAGAGTTCAGAGGTTCTTTATGTGACTTACCAGCATGGACTACCCTTTAATCAAAGAGTAGAGAGAAAGGACAAAGTTAAACCAAGTTCCCTGGGCACCGTCAAATAAACAGACTCACATGTAAGGGCAGATTAGAAAGTGAGACAAGTAGCACGTTTGCAGTATAAGAAATAGCTTTACTCCCCCCAAAAAATGTGAAAAACACATAAATACAAATAAACAGAAGAGGTGCAAAGATTTTATGGAAGTGAGGAAGTGTTATTCTCAGACCTGGGCGTGTTAAATTTGCGCTCTATCACGAGCACTTAGAACTAAATTTTATTGACAAGTGTCCTCAATGGAGCCCATTTGTGGCAGATTTATCAAACGCTGCGTATAAAACCCAACCATTGGAAACTTGTTGAGCTCCACCTTAAGCCCAGGTCTGGCAGCACTTCTTACAGTTCTCACTACGGTTGCTGCTGTGCATAAAGGAACCTACCAGGCCGTTTGGACGAGTGTCTGGTTCTTCTCACATTCCAGGAACTGAAGGTACATGACCACAATCTGGAATCACATGAACAGCGTGTTAACAGCACGCCCTGCAGCTGAGAAATAACAGGCCAATACAGCCAGTACTTCTGCTTTATGTGAACGGTTAAACGGGAATCGTGCTTAACAACATGGAAGTAAAATCTCACCTTGTGCGGATGCTTGACATGCACACAGAAGCCCAGCTCCTTCAAGACTCGTCGTTCCGCTTTGATGACTTGGTTTTTGGTATTTATGTAGTTCTGATCAAGTATCAATGGACTTGGAGTCCTATTTTATAAACAAAATTCAAAATAAAACAATGGTTTCTCCTTTTCAATGTATGAAGGAGAAAGTGCCCTTTTGAATTCTTGCACTTTTTTCCCCGTGCCAACCAACTTAAAGCAACAAGTTACACTGTTTCTGCATGCCTGACATTGTGCTGGGGGCTTGTGGACTCTTGTGGTTGCAGTGAAAGTTTGAAGGACCGTCCCTGACATGATCATCCCACGCCATCGCTTCAACAGAAATATCAACTTCAACTACGACCAGCAATCTGAAGTTAAAACAACATCTCCCACCTGGAACTATAATCAAACAACTAGAAAATCTACCTCCAGTCTATTAGAATTACTTATTGCCAATAAATGTAAACTAATGTGAGTTGGACAACCTAAAGGATTCATTAGATGGTTGAAGACAAAGAATAGAAGTGATGCAAACAGACTAGTAGTAACAAAATGACTTCTGATTTAAATCTAGGCGTGTCCTCTTTCTCATGACACGCTTCTGTTATTAAATAGTAAAGCAACAGACATCTCTTAGTGGCAGCAAACACTACTATTCTTATCTTAATCTGACATTTTGATGTCTGAAATAAAAAATAAAAACTCAAAAAGCTACACTTAAAATACGCAATGAAAGAAATTCATTAAGCATTACTATTCAATCAAATAAAGAGTCAGGAAATGTTATAATTTTTGAACGCTTACTTGCTGCCACTTCTTTGGGATTCTGAATTATACTGTGCAATACAAATATAAACATTTAAATAAGCCATTGTACTGCATGCCCTTTTCAAAAAAATTGTTTTCCAGTTCATTAAAACCGTAAAAAACAAGGTGATATTTCTGTAGAAGCCATGGTTTATAGAAAATTAATGAAATTTGGATTTTTTTTTTGGGCAATCAAAATGCATGGCGAGAAGCTGTCAGAGAAGAAAGCTACATTACCCCATGGTCCGCAGCTTGACGGACAGAACCCTCAAGCTTAAGACTGAACCACAGGAGTCCTCAAGGCGCCCCGCGGGCCAAGGACCTTCGGCCAACCTGCCATCCCCGATCCCAGTGCCCCGCGGTGGCTCAGACCATGGTAGTCTCCCACAGGTGGGGGCGGGGTGGGCCTGGGGGGACGACAGAGACCCCCTCGCATCATGGTTGTCATGCCGACTGCTTCATCTTACGTACCATTCCACATCACCCAGGATTTGGTAAATGTAGCTGGTCGCTGTTAGTTGGTTGCAAGGGAAAAAAGAAGCCAAGTTAATGCCAAGGACTAGAATCACGACATAAAGAAATGAGGCAGACAAAGTACATATGCCTCATCCTTTACAAAACCAAAATGTGTCATTCATCTGTTGCTTTTAAATGTGTTGTTTTTTCCAATATCAACTTCAGTCTTATGTCAAGCTGATGTTACATGTAGACAATAACAGTCTGAAACTACCAGTGAGGCTGGAACTGAAAAGGTTTAAGATGGTTTAGAGTGCATGAATAAACAGAAGGGCACTTTCACAGTAAAAACAAATCAGTCAACAACATTCTACACCGCATAAATGCGGCGCAACATATTTCCCATCAAACAAAGGGCTGAGTCTACAAACAAAAGAAAAAACAGGTAGATTTATGGCTGATACTTACTTTTTGCCTCTTAGCTGTCTGAGGTGATGAAAGACATTGATGACGTCTCGTATTCGCCGTGGCGCTTCTTCGATCTTAGACGCCAGGTTGATACAAGCCATAGCAACTATCTGAAAGAGACAACAATGAAGCAGAAAGATTGGAGGAATAATATCGCTATTTTGCAATGCAACTTGTAACGGGGTCTTTCGTCACCTTGGACATTTGTAGAAGTGTATGAGAAGTAGGCCTTTCCTGGCCAAAATGATTTCCAGTTATCTTTAAGATCAGACCCACCTATTACTATTTACATTTGAGAATTGGAGGGACTCAAACAAAAACATGCCCTGCGGACTCCTGAATAGAGACAGTAGTTCTGGACTCAACTGAAAATTGGGGGATGACCAGAGTTATCTGTCGAAGCTGGCGTTACCGGCCCTTACGGTTTTTACCGCACTAAAGGCGTATGGTATCGCACAGACGAGGCGCTAGTCCAACCTGATCAAGCCTTCCCAAAACTATTTGGTGTCTTTCACAAGGGAGTTAAAGTGCCTGTTGTTATGAATCAGAACAACATCAAAGCATTAACTGCTTTCCACTTCCTGCCCCAGTTTAAGTGCCTAGTTAGGGCTTAACATCCACGCACCAAAACCAGATGTTCTGGAACGGGCTGTTTATTAATTGGTCTATAGCATGTGAACAAAATGTGATCGCAACGACGAACCTCTATGAAGAGGTGTGATTTATCTGTTAATGGTCGGTTTCATAGCCTTAATGATACTATTTTAACCTAACACGAGAACGTGTCTACATATTTAGACCAGAGAGAGAGAGATCAACCGGGCCCCTGTAATTAAGACTTACTAGTTTTCCTTTTTTCCTCCCTCGTCTTCTTCTAAACTTCCGCTGTGCATTTCAAAAAAAACTTCTAAAACAATATGGCTGCCGCCGAACGTCACTACAACGTTCAGTCGTCTTCCCCGGAGGTCGGAGAACTCTTACCAACTGTAAAAAAAAAAAAAAAAACGTACCTCGAAACTGTGCTTCACGAAGGATTTGGAGTAGAAGAAACGATGGAAAAGGACCTGTCCCGTTGCCATGGCCACCTGCGAGAGAAACACGGGACACGTTATTAACGCCGGCTCTTATGTAAACCGGCCTAACCTTGCACAATAGCCCGCCGCCATTTTAATTCCACCACGACAACGTCAAAAACGCTAACGTTAGCAAGCTAACCACTAGGCCGCAACGCCCAAAACACAATTATTCGCATAAATAACACTACATCCACCGTCTGAACTTCAATACACGTATATATTCTTACCTGGGGTAACCGGAGGAGAATACCCGCCGACTGAATCAGTTCGCAGCCGAGGATACGGAGGTCGGTTTCGGTGTTCAGGTCGAGGCCGTCGAGCATAGACGGTGTTGGTGATAGCCTTTCCTCCGGTATCACCGAGTTGTCTATCGTCAGGTACACCTCCGCATACAGTTTGTCTCCGATGAGAATGCCATCGTTGTTGGATGTGTTAGAAGATACAGAAAGAGGACCTGCGGCCATCTTCATTTGACACACGGGTGTTAGCGGCTCGCGCAGCCTCGACAAAAAACCACGGCTGAGGAGCGAGACTGTGACAAAGCACACTACGTCAGAGCCCCGTGGCAACGCCAACATGTGTGTACATCCGCGGTGGAAAAGTAGCTCCTCAATGCAACTTCGCTAACCCTCAAAATCTCCAAAATTAACTTGTAAATTCCAAACACATTTAACAACTAGATGTAATTAACAATAAATGCATTTAAAAATAAAATAAACTCTTTTTTTTACCTCAGCTCTTAACCCACTTTGCTCTTTTGAAACTAAATTGAAGTCATTACATAACGTAATTTTAAATTGTAATAACAAGACTTATACTAAATTAATCGGTAATCGTCCTTTTTTGAACGAAACAGTTATGTTTTATTTCTTCAACCGTATCAGAATTGTGTTATTCAGTATTTTTCTCAATTTTTACACTTATTTCTAGCAGTTATAGCTTCTAAATCCCAAATTCTTCTAAATCTCTGCGTTACGTTTCTTAGGCCTGTAGGCAAGAACAGATGGGAACTGTTCACCACACATGTTCCTACATGATGGGTTTTGTTACGTATTTTACGGGAAAGTACGGACTTCTCACAGCTACCTCTGGAACATATCCATCCGCCAACTAAAAAAAAATGTGACTGAAGAATTATTTCAAAAACTTAATGACTCCATTTGACGAGGGGTCACTATGAAATTAAAGTATCCTTTGTATATGGACACACAA
This sequence comes from Fundulus heteroclitus, assembly GCF_011125445.2. Taxonomy (NCBI): domain Eukaryota; kingdom Metazoa; phylum Chordata; class Actinopteri; order Cyprinodontiformes; family Fundulidae; genus Fundulus; species Fundulus heteroclitus. The sequence continues at coordinate 12,116,080 of NC_046378.1, read as the reverse complement.
ACTGCTACTCGCACATAATACTGGCATTTCTTGTGTTAGGTGTTTAAATAAGTGCTTAAACGCACGGGCAGGACGAGAAACAATATTTATTCTGCTGATCTAGTTTCCAAGGGTTTAAATGTGTCCAAAAAAGACGTTAAAGGTCCAGTTTTTGGAGAGGACACGTTCACTTAACTCACTTAACTCTGCTAACTTCCAGTGTTGATGGAATACTAATGGACCGCAGAGGGCAGCAGAGAACTACATTTCAGAAATTCTGTGGCGAGATTGTGGGCATTTTGATGTGAATGACTTTCATCTATGAAAGGCCATATGAACTTTCTTAAAAAAAAATGACATGACATATTTAATGTCAATAAATGACCATTTCACTCTCACGTTTAGGAATTTACCTGAAGACCCAGCTCCCGGGATACAATTTTCCAGCATGGGGCACCAAAAACTAAGTTAATTCAAACAATGTGAATTTGGTTTCGATTTCATTGAATTTAATTTAGTTGATTATTTACCTGACACACTTTCAGAGGTGGGTAGAGAACCCAAGATACAAACGGTACTCAAGTAAGAGCAGTACTAGTTCAACATATTTCTATTCAAGTTAATTTAAAAAGGAGTCAATCAAGAAGTTATTCAAGTGAGTGTAAAAAGGTGTTCAGTAGGAGGGCTACTAAAACTACTGAGTAACTAATCATAACATCTGAATTAATGTTTAAAAGTGTATGTAACTGAATAGACAAAAACATAAATGACACATGCTGGCATTTTAAATACTAAAATATAAGAATGTACACACAAAAAAGACAATTACTAGATAAAAATTTCAGACAGGAGATACACTTCACAATTGTTTTCAACATAACACCAACAAAACCAATACTTACGATAGTTACTGTATTTACAGAATGTTAGAACAGTTTAACTTACTACTGTTAATAATATCTGTTTCCTGTGTGTTCAGTTTACCTCCAAATGGATCAATGATCTCAGCAGATAGAAAAAAAGAAACATTAAAGCCGCAAAGCTTGTGTACAAACAAGAAGTCAGCCTTTAACATAAACTATAGGTGTGTGTCTCTCTGGTGCATTTTTGGTTAAAACAAGTCTGTTCTATATTGAGTGGAGTTACTCACAGTCGGTAGAGTAGCCAGAAGTCTTACTCAAATAAGAGTAGCGATATTGTTTAATAATATTACTCAAGTAAAGGTTATAAGTAACAGTGCAGTAAAACTACTCCTAAAAATACATTTTGTTCAGAGTCACTCAAGTAAATGTAACTAGTTACTACCCAACACTGCATACTTTGTCTAAATAATATACTAAACAAAAATTCCCGTCTTTGAAAGAAAAAGATTAAAATAAAGCTGATATTTGACAAAAACAAAAAACAAATTTCAAGTAGGTTAATTCCTTTTAAGTGTAAAAAGTTTTGAGAACCCCTTGTGATTAGTTTTTTTTACACACAAATAATTGTCATTGTCTGTAATGTAATATCACACTGTAAAATAACCACTTAGATGAAATATTTAGCAGATTGTAATATTTTAGATGCCATCTATTAAAACTGCTCGTCATCAATACATTTGACCATCTGAATGGACTTTCCTGTCCTTTATGCTTTAAAGTCATTCAGACCATACTGCAGGGAACCCTACAGCTCAGAAGAATTGATGGAGACATTGTGATGATGGAGAGAAAATAAAGAGAAATCGGGGCAATTATTAACAATAATATTTCAATGTCATGTTCGTGATATGGTCTTATGCATTGGTAGAGCTCACAGGGTGCACAGACAACTCACAGAGAGGGAAAACGAGGAGATCAGTGGAAGCCTGACAGTATTTTATTGTCTCTGGATCCAGGAACAGTTTGATCTGGCCGTGCTTGGTTATTTCTACGCCTAACTCCACAAGTATTCAAGAGGCGTGATCATGAACACCTGGTTATCCCTCTTCAGAAGTTCTTCGTGGCACTTAAGAGACACAGAGTTTTCCTTCCCCGCACAGACGCATCTTATTCTCCATTGATTTTGGTAATTCGCCACATAAAGTGACAGACTGAAGCCTCTCTTGTCCCTGCCATTAATCAACACCTCCGGCCAGCGTTTACGCATTCATCACGACAACAGGAATACTGAGCGTTCTTTTTTTTTTTTTTCCCTGGTTGCCCCGGCGATGCTAATTATAGGGTGTGGGAGGGCTCGTGGGACGACAGAATTCCGAAATGGCCATAACGACGCAGGAGAGAGGCGTTCAGGGACACCCAGTGACGAACAAGGGCTTAGTTATACCCACACGCCACTCCCTGAAAGCGTGTGTGTTCACAGGCTACTACACAGATTCCCCCGGGGACACGTGTGCATGCCTGCCCTACTATGATAATTACTGTGGTGAGATCACAGACCTACTCTGTGTGCGCATGACATGCATACTTGCACATATGAATGCTTGCGTGCAGGGGCATTTTTATGAGAGGGATTTCATTTTGATGTTTAGTTGTTTATGTCAACTTAATGGAGCTACGTGCTTTTTCTATCATTTATTAAGATAAGGAAAAAAGCCCATAGCAGTTTTATCTCCTGCACATATACCTCCTCCCTCGCTCAAAACACACACACACTCAAACCAGGATGGAAACAAAGGCAAGAGCTACAAAGCAAGGGCACGAGCAAAGGAAAAAGGCCCGGTCTGAGAGCAGGGGGGAGTATAAAGGAGAGTGCTGAGTGGATAAAAAAATGAAGAGAAGGCATAGACAGTGGAGGAAGAGAGACTGAAAGTGAATTTCTTTTTAGAAACAGGGTCAGAGGGGTTGAATGCCAAAAGAAGGCCCAAGAGATTAAAAGAATATTGACACAGAGGGAGCGATTCATGTGTGTGCCAGAGGTGCAGATGGAGTCAGACAGTCACACACACACACAGAAAGAGAGAGAGAGAGATGGGTGTTTATGTTTAGAGGGCAACAGAGACAGAAAGTGCGTGCGGTCAGAGCAGACTGACTATTGTGGCATTGGGAGGAGGAGGTAGATGGGCTCGGTTCAGAAGGCCCAGCCTTGCTCTCTTTATATTGTAGCAGAGAGGAAGGTCAGAGTAAGAGCAGCTGTCACAATATTCGGGACATGTCTGCAGGACAGACTCTATGAAGATTCAACTGACAAAGCACAAAAAAAATGCAATTTGGGCCTATTTGTTTCATAAATTGACACAAATAATTTATTCTTTTGCTACAGATGCTTCCAAACCAAACGCAAAGCAACTGCGTTCTGACACTTGAGTTGAGCGGTTTGTCTGCCTTATGGATTTGATCCAAGCCTAACCCTAACATCCACCCTGAGCTGCCCAATCATGTCCAGACGGCACTAAATACAGGTGTGGATGTACTTAAATTATATCAAGGGCAGTTTTCTTCAGAAGTCTTTTGGAAGGGATCTTGGAAGTTTTTATCTGCATTAGTTTAACAATCACGATGCAATTGGCCATGAGACAAATTGCAGGACCCTACTAAACAGCCTTTTAAAAAAAAAATAGAGCCTGCTGGTAATTTAACATGAGTAAACAAGAGAATACTCAAAAGATGAGATATTATTTTCCATGAGAATTATAATTTGGGAATATATTTATCATTGTATTTATCAGGCTTACATAATGCAGCATGGGTGAGTTGCATTTGTTCTTTGCCATTAACTCTTTTTAATAATATTTAAAAGAGACTATACTAGCTGTGGTGGCCATGTTATAAAATGCCAATCACATAACAAGGATAGGAGCTCTAAACATGTGTAACATGTTTAAGCATTCAGTGATGTGGCACTGTGCTTGCGATAAAGATGCAGCTGGCTGCTAGCGGTGCAGCTTTAATCTGTTAAAATCTTTAGTGTCTGTGTGCTGCTGTTGAGTTCTTTCAAGTGACATTATTTTTGTCTTCCCTTAAATATTTGATATGTCATACCAAAAGACTCAATAGGAGTTTGTAGCCAAGATCTTTATCCAAAAAAGTTTCTTTGTTCATTTTGATGTAATTTCTTCACATTAAACATTCATTAAATTCTTCCATCATGAAAAATCAATCTGTTTCTGGTTGCGTTTGTCTTTTATTATATAAACCTTCTCACTCTGAGATTAATTAAACAAAGGCTTGCATATAAAAGAATAAATAGAATCTAATTAGGATTTATTTATAGACATAAAAAAAACATAAAAATGTAACTTGGCTAAAGTTTTTTTTTTTTTGTGAGTTCAAGGTTTCCGGACAAACAAGCACCAGTTTTCTTTGAATAATCTTCTGCAACACAGATTGAACAAAACATACACACACAAAAAGGTAAAAAAAAATATGATGTCAGGAATTACTGAACATGAACCACAGGTTTTAGCAGATAAACCAAGTAAGTGCACGTGTGTTTGGCCAAACAGGATGTGTTGCCAGGAGAAAATAATCTTTCCATGCCTTTTATGTGTGAGTGAATGCACGCTTGCATTGTCTCACTGAAGGACTGGGAAAGAGGAAAACGGGGAAGTCAGACCAAAAGCTTGTGTCCATGTGTGTCAGTAAGCAGGGAAATGAGTTCCATGCTGTTCCCAATTCATGCGTTTCTCCTATTGTGCCAATTCATCCCAAATGTAGAGAGAGCGGAAGCAAGAGGCGGGGGAGAAAGACCTTGTGGAGAGTGAATGATGTCAGTAACACAAGCATGATGGAAGAAGGGCTGTGTGGATGTGTGTGTGTGCGTTTGAAGGGTGGACAGTTTCTTTTGTGATTGCCTGCCTTTTGTTTGTGTGGGATGGGAGCGGCTGTCATGCTCCCTCAGCACCGCTCCATGTGACAGGCTGTGGGTCTGCCTGTATCTTTATGTACTGGTGTGTATGTGAAGCCTTTTGTGGGCCCGAAAAAGAGGGTGAACGTCTGCACAAAACTGTAGCTCCTAAAATCCAGCAGAAGTGGTCCCCTCTGTTCAGGTTGAAAGGTTAGTGTGTTTACGGTATGAGGTGGTTAGAATATCAGATGCTAAATGAAGAAAATACTACTAATAATAACAATAATAATGATAGAAGAATAAGAGACAATTCTGTTTTGCAGGTCACATGTGTAATCTTCCAGAGCTTCTTCATTCAGATTGCTTTTTAGAGCATTTCTTTCCTCCCCATCATTAGTCTGACTTTACGTTTGATGTCACTGTTTGTTTTCAGACCAGGCGGTGTCCTCTCCTGCTTTTTGGTTTCACCACTCTTTCTGGACTCCCCACTTTTCTCTGCTCCCCCTACCCCTGTATACAGGCTTCTGTCTTTGTCTGTGCAAGTAAGGGAGGGCTGGGTTGAGGCCGGGGAGACTGGTGAGCAGGTAACAGGCACTCTGGCTTTACCCTGGGCATAAAAACGCTCGGTGCCTGGGGGTGCTCTTCTCTCCAGGGGGTCCGCAGGAGGCCCGGAGGAGCCCTGGGGAGACACTATGGATTGGCGCCCAAAGAGCTCCTGCTGGGCTTGAGACAGAGCGGCAGTGAGCTCCTCCCTCTCCTCACATTCCCTTAATACCGTTTCCTGGAGTAACGCCACCTGGAAAGAGATGAGAAGAGACATAAAACTATCCTACCTTAACCATTGTCACACATGAAATGAATAAATCGGGAAACTACCACTCATGATATCCTCTGTAACAGGAAGCAAAACATTTTGCACACAGACTTAGACTTAGACTTTCTTTATTGTCATTTTGTATACACAGAGTGCATACAGAACGAAATTTCGTTTTCACACAGCTCAGAAAGATTGCAGTAACTCTACAGGATACCTGACAGTGAAGGCCTAGAAATTGTTTTTGTTTTGTTTACAGCACAGTGAGGATTAGTAAGTTGTCTATGATGAATGTGGGGTATTTTCACAGTGATGTCGTGGCACATTTAAACAAATAATTCAACAACGTTAGAGTGTTTCTTTTATGAGTAAAAAGGTAAGAGACACATCTTGTGCAATTACACATGTTTTTAAGTTATTTAATATTTAACAAATAACTCTCTATCTGTTAGGTATTGTTCAGTAAATACCGGCCCAACTGGGTTTGATATTAGAACAATAGTAGCAAGGGTGATTCGAGCACTGGTATTGTTCTAACAACAAACTCTGCACACATATAGAATAAAGGAGTGACAACTCCTCTTTAGGTATAAGAATTTATTATCAGAAATAAAATGCACATCCAGGGAACACCGATATATAACGTTGTTTACCTGAATTAACACACTATATTTCAATCAACAAATCTTCTCTACTTGGCTAGTGAAACTTAGCTAAAACTACTAAGCAAAAGCAGGTTTAAAGAAACTAGGGAACTATGTACACTCAAAAGAAGAAAAATACAAATAAACATAGTTAAAAATCATCACCATAAGAATGATTCAATGAATTTAGAGTTTGCTGAAGATCTAAGCTAGAGAACCGAAGTTCGTCTTAAAGAATTTGGAAAGAGCTTAACTTAGCCTAACTAATTTATAACAACATTTGGTATGTGTTCAACCCATTCACAATGCAGCTCTAAGTTAGATTAAATATTATTTGAGGATATACCACTTTAAAGAATTATTTGCGAAAATAAAAATCAATAACCTTTAGGACACTTGATTTTCAGTTAATGTAATTATTTCATCAGAAATAATTAAACTCAAATTAGTAACTTCACATGATAGAGGGCGATGTAAGGGGATGATGGCCGAAGTTATGTTGGGGCACATCTGGGTCACGTGGCCGTTAGCTTGTTGGGTTTCTCTGAAGTTACACAAGATACCATTAATTGTCATTATTGGTCCCTATTCATGTTTTACTAATGCTCGTGGCACTATAAGACTATGGCGGAGCAAAACGAAAACAAGCGTTATGTTTAAACAAACCATTTAACTTGTTAGTAACAAGGCTGTTATCAGCTAATGCTAGCAGACATTCTGGACTTTTAGCTATTTTTGGTATAATGAGTGGACCGGAAAACACAAAATTGTCCTATCAGTGTTTTAAAACCCTTATGGAAATAAAGTTTGTTAAAACCTTAAAACACAACCCAAAACGCATCAGGATAGCTTTGTTGCAAAGGTCGCTCGCTGTTAGCTTAGCCTGTTAGCTCCAGGCCTTAACCTTAATCTTCATCCTAGACCAACTTTCTATGTTCATCTCTGCCAAACCTCTGCTATTGCCTTTCATTCTGGCGACTGAGGGCATTCAGTTGCAATGAATTGCTCCAGGGGGAAAGCTCTCGTTTGTGGCCTCTACAGGTTGCCTCTATACGCCTTCTCTAGCGCAACTGCGCCTGTCTTATGGAGGCTGTAGCATGTCAGATCAGCAGTGTTCGCTTAAGCTCTTGTAGGGATCTATGCACGGTTTGCAGAGAGGTGGTTCTCAGCTCCCCCCAGTCACAGGAAATCACTTCACACAGTCGCAGATCAGCTTTCCTGCAAAAGTTAGCTGTGATTCAAGTATAGCACGTGTTAGCAGGTCTCAGATAGGAACTCCGTGCAGGCCCACGTGATTCCTGTGCTGAACACCTTGTCTCTGGAGTGGCCCGCGAAAAAGTGATTGATGGGGAAGGGGAGTGAAGCTTTAGAGCAGTGGATGTCCTGCTGTGAAGGCGGCCCTAATGAAGTTCCTACAGTCTGCTATTTCTTGTGGCTTTCAGCCTACAGTCTTATTTTTATATTCCTTCTGGCTAAAGCCCGACACACGAATATATAGTCTAGTTTCAGTTTGAGGCAACAGGATGCAACCAGAAGTTGGTGTCTATATTACAGCATCACAAGGCAACAGGCAGACTCTTTGAGGAAAGGTATTAGCACAGGAAGTGTCATGCCCCCTTGTGGTGGCTGAATGACATAGAGCCTTGGCATGTTCTTAATCTCAGCTAGCAGTAGAGTCAATAAAAACTGGTTTGGTTTTTCCTCACCTTACCAACTCTAAGCCGCCTCATTGCATCACGACAAAGGTCTCACCCAGGAGACGTTTGATCATCTTTTTGTTTTAATATGGATGGCTAATGCCAAAGGCATTAAAAGCAACATTATTCATACTTATTCCAACCTTTTGTGGAGGACCACAGCGCAGGCAGACTGCTTACCTATATGAATCATATTGATAGAATTCCAGTAATAGTAACAGTAATAGTTTTAAAAGCACCCCCACAAGCTACCCTAATATGACCATCTTAATTTAGTAATGCTGGTTTAAACATATGTGTTTGTAAATGTCTAACAGTCTCATTCAGCTGATCTGAAATGGAAAAGGAGTTGATGGTTTCAGCAGAAAAGATCACTGGTGTGAGATGCATTGACCTAATCAAAGTAAACATTTGTTCATCCTTTTTCAATAAAACTTGGTCACAGAGGGGCTTGTGCCTGTCTGCAGCATTCAGTGGGAAACAGCTAGGCTACACCCTGTACCAATGTGGTGAGCAGCCCTGAAAATAAGCTGCAAGACGATTGGAGACAGTGAACTCCAGGGCTGATCAATGTTCTTTTGTTGCTATTTATTTATTTATTGGATTTTGAAGCTCTGCGTTTTTACTGCTGTTTGTCTTAATGCAGGCAGACCCAAAGGCAGATGTGTCGATACAAAAACAAACCTGGCACTCATAACACATTTCAAATAACAAGTATTATGTAAAACTGGCTTCTCCAGCTACAGTCCTTGAGGACAGATGTCCTGCATGTTTTACACGTGTCTCTGCTCCATGACAGCCGAAGGCTCAGTTATCTCTCTTCAATATGTCATCAAGTTCTGCAGAGTCCTTCCTACTGAACCAGTCGTTTCATTCAGGAATGCTGAACCAAGGAAACAGACATACATGCTCACAACCTACTTTTCATGACTAACACCACTGATGTAAAAGAACTGCAACACTGCTAGATTCTTCAGCAAGTTAGAAAAGTAGCCGTTTCAAACCCTTTTTAATCAAAGACCAAAAAGTAGGGCAGGGACTCGAGGGACTGTTTATGATTGTTTATAATAGCAACTATCTAGGTAGATAATCACTGTAGTGGATCACTTGGGTCAGTTTTCAACATTTGTGTCATGGAGGATGTTGCGCAACACTGACAGCCATCCACCATTGATGAAAAGCTCTTCTGGTATAATGCTGCCAGCATTTGCAACATAAGTTAGTCTTTAAAAAGATAACAATGCTGGCACATAGAAGGGAATAGTATATATATATATATATATATATATATATATATATATATATATATATATATATATATATATATATATATATATATATATATATATATATATATATATATATATATATATATATATATAACCTGTAATGTGCTCTAAAGACTGTTGCTAACTTAGAAGCCTTGTTACTATATTTTAAAACTTTGTCACACCACTTAGAGACTTTTTTTTTCTTTAAAAACTTTTTTAAAGCAACAGAGGTTTTTTCCTGTATTACTGGTGACATTTGGAGACCCGTGAAAGCGTAAATTGTTCTTACTCCTCCCACCGAGCAGCAGGTGCAGTCATGGGCCCCTACCCCGTCCCAAACCTCTCACAGGCCGCTGAGTCCCTGAGTCCTGGTGCAGCCGTCCCTCCCTGCCAGAGCCAGACATGCTCTTTCCGCGTCCAGACAGCTAATGAAGTATGCAACGGCACCATGGCTGATCCCCTTGCAGTCAGAGCAGGATGTAAATAAAAAACTGTTAAGGGTCTGAAGTAAATAACAGCAAGAAAATAAATTACTGCATTTATATTACCTATTTGTGGCCTACTCTAATTGGTCATGTAAACGTTTAAAAACTGTTGTTAAATAAAATCATCTTTTGTAACTAACTATAAGGTTTTAAACATGCTTAAAACCAAAAGGAGGGGTACGAAAAATAAACACAAACTTAATAAACGTGAATATTTTTTATATGAATTAATTTGTAGTTTCTGGAGTTTTTATACTCAGTTGTTGTCATAACCAGGTGATGCAGACATCATCTCTCCTGTATCGGCCAACACATTTACATGCACATTGAGGTTTATGCAGATTAGACAATCATGTCATTCAGCCGTTTTTAGAACAGTACGTACCCGCTTTCTTCATTGAGGAGTTGGCGGCAGTGACTCTGAGTTACACCCAGCTCATTTCCACAAACCTGAATGTGGAAGAGCTGTTACTTAGACTGATGTGGTTGAGGAGTGATTTTCAGCGGTCGATATGCCATGGCACTGTGCTAACATGTGATAAATGCATCCTTCAGCTCTGTGCACCTCACCATTTAACTAGTCAAAGGATTTACTTTAAGAGGGAGGATTTGTTGGCTTTGGGAAAAAAAAACAATGTGGCGGCTTTCTAATGGACATGAATGATGTTGGACAGGATCAATAACCAATACGCAATTAAAAATAATGCATTTCTTAACCTGACTTTTCACATCCATGGTAGTAAACAGGACAAAAAATACAAAAATAAATAAATAAATGGAAGCCCCTTCATCAGGAGGCTTTTTATAAGACTTGCACTAAACCTCTAAAGGCTTTCTTCAAGTAACTTTGAAGTTAAAGTGAGGGTGAGGTTGCGATGCTTAAGAGAGATAATGGAGACTTAAGAAACAGACAGCGAGGGAAAGAAACTTCAGCAACCTGCCACTTCTATGTGAAAATCAATTTTGTGGTGACAGAAAAGGTGGCTGTTCTGAGTAGCACCGGTGACATTAAAAAGAGGGCACAGTCAAAGAGACTCGGTCAGCAAGACCCAAGCGGCAAGCCACCCTAATATAGTCACAGCAACGCTGCATCAAAAGCAGCCAGACTCTGTATGGTAGAGATGCACAAAACCTCTGCATATCTAACAGATAAACATGTTACCTCTATAATTACAGAACAAGTTAAAATCCATTACGTCACTGGAAGCAACATGGGACATATTGGACTGTTTACATCCACAAGACTGCTGACAAATAAAGGTTTTTTTGTGATTCGCTAAAGTGCGATTAGAACCAGCCACACAGAAAATAAAGGATGATACACAGAAGCTGTGCACTTTACATCCCTGGCCAGAAATGGGAAGAAAAGTCATTCTTTCAAGAACTTTCAACACTTCCTGATGAGGTCATATGCCTTTTTCCAACTAACATGGAGCAAGAGGTTATAAATACTGCTTCCTGGCTTATTTAACCACAAACATGTGTCGTATGAATGGTTTACATCACTATGTACATCTGCCATTTGATAATAGACACGTGTTGTTTGCGTCCTCCTGTGATTAAATGTTAAACCTAAACTCTCCAATTCAGCGGCTATAGAGGACTCCAGCAGATGCCCGTTGGCAGTCTCCATGGACTCTTCTTGTAATTAATACCACACTCACAGTAAATGTTTACAGCCATATTTGGAGCATATGTGCATTTAAAACAGCTATAAGGGCAGAGGAGGGGCGCAGGAGGGAGGTTATGGCATCCATTTTGAACCATAAGTGATAATTACAGAATAATGCTCAACATATGCACAGAAGCTCAAGAGGGGGATTCTGAAAATTAGTGACTCGATAGGAGACTAATCTTAAGATTAGTCTCACACAAGATGTTGGTCCTTAAAGAAAGATGTACCAGGTTTTCATTATAAAGCTAAAATCATTACAGACTCATTTGAAAAGAAAAAAATATGCACTGGGATCAGTAATTTAAGCATTTTATTTAGATTTATGCAAAAATAATTGTGATACTTACTCTTCCCTGTAGCTTCTCTGTTGCCTAGCTTGCAGATACCAAGTATTGAAGTGCTCCACATGTTCCAGCAACGTGGACTGTGACCACTTTAACTGGCCATGTTTGATCTTAATGTTATCCCATTAACCAATGTTCTTCGTTCGGCTAAAGGCTGCTCTCTGTTTCAATAGCTCTGTGAACCTGACCATCCATACATCAACGATCCATTGAAAATGGGATTGTTTTTTATGGTTTCTGACAACACATCTAATGACAACGTTTTAATTACGATCTCTGTGCATACAATACTAGAAGAAGAGCTAAAATGGCGTAAATTTCCTACCACTTCACTGGGAGGCAGTTTGTTCCTTGAAACTCAATCACATGTGCATACGTACAAAAAAAAGCTGCCACCACTAGGCCACACTGCGCATGTAACAGGGTTTACCATTCAGGCCGTTACCTTTTTTTCTGTGTACACAACAGAGACCAGGATGTTTTTGAATCCTTTCACTCTGGAACCCATGGGCGAATCGTGCCGTTGTCAGGGAACATGGGTTTACACGAATAGCAGAAAAGCAGCGTGATTTCTAGAATCTTCTTTTGTTCTGGTCCTGTCAATATTTTACTAAGAATGTTAACCAACCTTATTTGGTTACTACGGATCAACTAAAGGGAAATTGAGGGGGGAAAACAGATCAAATTCTTGTGCGCACAACAGATAGTTACTTTTTAGCGATGTTAAAGATGGAAGCCAAAGAAGCTTCTGTTGCACAAACGAAAATATCCAGTGCGCACGAGAAAGTTATTTTTATTTTTCCTTCAGTGTCCCTTTAGGGCTCTGCTGGTTCCCACAAAGTTCTGTTAACGTTTGTTCTCAGTCAATTTTCAATGTTGTTTGAAGATTTGGCATGAAAACCTGATAACTAGCTTTGCAAGAACAATGCTGTGTTTATTTTGTCTAGTTTGTCAGATTCGGAAAATTATGTCACATCCAACGCGTAATCTTGTTGTAAGTCAGACCCATTATTATCACAAAAAGAAAAAAAAACCTGTATTTGGCAAAGAAGTTTTCAGGAAAGAGACAAAATGAAGATTAACATTGGCCTTGTGTTTCCAAGGTGGAGAGCAGCTTGGACTTGTAGTAGAGTTAAGGAGATAACAGGAAGGCAGAACCTATAATTTCCATTTTTTATGCTTTTACCTCTGCTATGCTGGATTTGGAAATGATGGCAGCTTTTGCAACTGTCAGCGTTAAAGTAAGGGAAAACACACAGAGACTGTTAATTAGCTGGTATTTTATGATGGTAAATGAAACAAGTTATTCTAATTGCTTTAGAAAAGTTTAACAAAATTACTTTAGATCAGAAATCCCTAAGGATATACTTAGATTATTAAGTCTTTCTGTATGTTTGTTAATGTATGAAAGAAGTCTAGTCAAGCATTTACTTAGCTTATTCCTTTGTTAATGTCCTATGTCTGTAATGTTTTTGTTCCTGTCTGTAATGATGTACAGCATTTCAATCATCTTGTTACTGAAAAGTGCTATATAAATAAACTTGCCTTGCCTTGCCTAAATAAGTTACATAAGCAGCTCTCTCTGGTGGTAGGATGCTGCCCCTGCTCCCAATATGACTAATTTATGATTGCTCCCGAGAGGAAAGTAAGAATTAGAATATTTTGAATTTTGTTTATTAAACTTCATAAGAAGAAAGCAAAATCAGTGTCAGCAGGTTAGATCGGGAATTGGCCACATATCTCTGATTGTAAATCTCTCAACTACAACTACATCCACAATTGGCAACTTGCTCAAAGCCAATGCCAAAACACAGCAAAGGCAGAAAATGGAGCAAATCAATTGTTAGAACACAGCTCTGATGTTAAACATCTCTAGGGATGTGAGGAAACTAGAGCAATAAGAATCAAAAAGTTGCTTGAATGGTCCAAAATGTGGATTTACATTTAGTTGCAAGAAAATATGTCGTGATTATGTGCAGAAATATTGATAATCCACGTATCAGAACTCTTATATGCAGTAGTTGTGACTGCATTACTTTTCACTCCACCTTGTTTAAGAGCCTCCTTGCTGTGACATTATATACAGACATGTGTTAGACCATGCGCATGTATGCGTGCGCTTTTGTGACGCCAGTTTAAGTGTGGAGATGTAGCCATCATTAGGGGCCCGTGGTGAGAGCAGGATTACAAGGCCATTAGATGGTAGTCACACGCAAACTCACAGAGCTCCTGCTTTTAATGACCACATTCGGCTGGGAACACATACGCACAAGAATACACACACATTTTTGACCTTGTGCGTGCGTGTTTTGTGTAACCCCCCCGTCTTTAGTGAGAGGGTAAGGGTCAGGCGTCTTTTCCTCCAGACACTGTGACCTTTTTCTGTTGTCCTGCTCAACTGCAATAATACGACAGACAGAGGGGAGAGGCCCATGGAGACCGGAGAAGGAGTGGGCGGGTTGAAGACACGGGACAGATGGACAGAATCTGAATGGAAAGAAGAAGGAAAAGACTAAGCAAAGAAATCATGCCATGGAGGTGATGGCTATTGTCTATGCCAACTTGATTTATATAGCACTCTATAACAAACGTGTTGCACCAAAGTGCTGCACAGAAAGAACAATAAAATAATTGCTAGTAACCATTCACAAGGAGGATAAGCCAAAAAAAATAGTTTGCTAAAGAAGCTGGCTGTTCACAAAGCGCTGTATTAAAACATATCACTGAAAAGTTAAGGATGTTAAAAAAAAGTGTGTCAGAAAAGCTGCTCAAGCAACTGGGAAAACTGCAGGCTTGGGAGAATCTTGAAGCAAAGTTTAACAAGTGGACTGCAGCTGGGGCTAGTCGTTTAAAGTCTCCCACACAGACATAACCAGGAAAAAGGGTACAACTGCAACATGCTGTTATGCCAGAGTCAGAGTTCAGCGATAACTGAGTACGAAGCAGCTGGCAAGGTTTTAAATGAAATAAAATTTGGTATTTAATTTAGAAATCAAGTTACCTCAAGTCCAGTGTGAATTTTCAGTAGTAGGGATGAGGCCGATCCAATGCAGTATTGCTGTCCGGTTCCGATACCGAAGTATAACTCCAATTTAACTCGCGGACATTTCCGAACCATAAGCTGAGCCTGTGCTTTAATGTCTTCTGCTGAAAAGTCTCCTGCGTCTCTACTGTCTGCTGCGTTAGCTGTTTGCTAACTGGAGTGGATCTCCTGCAGGGAGCCGGGACTCATAACACGGCTCCTTCCAGGAGATCCATTCCACTGTTAGCAGCCAACTAGCAGAGGTGCATTGATCCAAAGCACTGTGGATAACCAACTTTTAATCTCAACATGTCCGCTGTGTGGACATTTTTCACTCTAGACACCCTGCAAAGCAAGACCGCAACATACAATGTTTACAAAGCCGTTGCACCGAGAGGGGGAAGCTACGTTGTGACCTACAACATGATAAAAAACATCTTACAAAGCCCCCGATGGAAGACCACAGCGATTTCTTAGCCAAGGGGCAGACTCCATGCGCATACAGTGAGCCGTGCAAACTGTCTAAGGACTTCATAGTGGAGCCTACTAATTTCCCACATTACATGCCTACTAGTTTGACTAGGCAGGGAATGGATAGTAGGACGTTTGATGAGCTTGTTGATCGCCTGGCACCGTTTCTTCTCCACCAAGCACCCAACGCACACCTGCCAGTGTGCCGCAGATTGGCTGTGACGCTGAGCATCATCGTGACTGCCTGCTCGGTGTGTTAGCTCACTGTCACATATAAAGCAGTCACGTCAGTACGAGTATGTGGGAGCCTTTAAGTTGCCTGCGGCAGAAATCACTCCTGGAGTCAATCCAAACACAGCAATGGAGATTACTGTGAATGATTACACTTATAGCACAGGTTTTTTTTAACATTTGATATTTGAAAACCTTGATTTGTTAGTATTGAGTGCATAATTGTAGACATGTTTGGGTGATATTTGTGTTTTAAAAAGATTTTTTTTTTATTGGTCCTAATATTTCATATTGTCATTTTCAAGGAACTACTTAAAATCTGTGTGCTTAATCTAAATATGAATTTCACCCTTTTGTAATAAATAATGAAAATAAACTTTTCAGCAATGTTCTCACCTATTGAGATCCAGCCGAGATACGCACAATTATCCATTAAAAATCTAAAATATTTGTCTTGCAGCAGGGGCCTTAAAAATCCTCATCTACACACACACACACACACACACACACACACACACACACACACACACACATATATATATACTGCATGGTTTTGGAAGAAACATACTCGAAAATCTGCAATACATTTGTTGCATTCATTCGGTAAAATTTACTATTTAAAAATACAACCAACTTTGCGATTAACTCATTTCCATCGAGTAAGCAAACAAAAACCAGTCCTGTAGGCAGCGTTCGAAAACCCATTGACACACAGCGTAACGCGAGACGAACATCCAAATCTATCAACGCAGCAGGAGTCGATGTTGGACGAAAAACTGCCGATCCAGTGAGATTCCCATTAGGAGTCTGCAATTCACAAGACGTTTCATCTCGTGGACAGAAATCCATAAACACAACTCTGGCGCCTCTGCTAAAGGATGAAAAGTGGCTTCGACCTGATTTTTGTTGTTGTTGTTCAGTCTTAGAGTGACGCGTAATTCCCGAGAGAATGATCATTATTTTGATGTCTGGAAAAACAGATAGGTGAAAGGTCACTGATGTCCTTCAGCAGTTGAGGAAAATGCTCCGACTGTGACACAGTAGCTTAGCAACAGAGCAATATCACAAGGTCAGGATCAAAACCAAGTTATCTCCAACACGGTCACAGATCAATACGGCTGAAGGAAAAACACAATAAAAGAGATGAACCAGATACAAGCTGGGATGGATAATTAAAGATGTAATTAAGAACAGGAGAAGATGGAAGGAATAGAAAGGAAAAAGAGTGAAAGAAGGAAAGGTTATTTGAAGAGATTATGCCAATAGATCTGCATCGACTTCTGTCGTAGCATGGTAAAGGAAATGGGCTGTTTAAACGAGATGAGAAAGATGAGGGTGGCGGTGGTGAGGGGGGGGGGGGGAGACGTTGAGCTGAGGGCCTACGACTGACATAAAGGAGCATGTCAGCTGTGAAATTGACATCGGGGCACCTTGAACTGGCTGAACCGTTCTGGACAGGCAGTCTGAAAGAGGCGGATGGAGAGCAGAGAGCGAAGGCTGTTAAAAGGCTGTCAGACTACAACGCTACAAAGCTCAGCTGCATGAATGTGGGAGGGAGGGGAGGGGCGATGTAAGGTAATGATCAAATGATGACAAGATGATAGGAGGCAGATGAGAGATTTAGTAACCTTTACAGGCTACCGTGGGATGATGCCGTTTCTGTGACTCAGCCATCAAATCAACAGTTTTTATGTAAACAAAGAAATAATCTAACGTCTGAAACTCTTAACTTAGTTCTCTGTGGCCAACCAATCCGCATCCCTGGTAAAGATGTGTAAAGAGTTAGCTATTTTTTTTCATTGCGTTACTCTGAAAAACAGTTTGAATAATTCAGTTCAGAGAAAACATTGGACAATATATATTTTCAACAAAATCCCTGACGTAACAACTATCATACAAATGTAACTGAAGCCCTTTTCTAAGTCGATCGCCGTTTCTAGGAAATTTTAATCAGTGATCCATGGCTTCCCTGGGCAAGAAGTATGACACAACATAAGCCCCTTTATGTTATACATTTTTTAAAAAGGTGAAGAAAAGAAAATGTGCCCTTTGCATTATACTTCTCTGCAGATCAACGCAATAGTTAAGTAGATTCAGCATAAAAAATAAGTCAAAGTGTGTCAAACAAGGTTGTATAAAGAACTACGTTTTTTTTGCCACCATGAACAGTGAGCAGGGCAATAAGGTAGGTAAAACATCTCCAAAGCTCACTGTTGAAGAAGGAGGGCACAGAGTGTCATCCTAGTGCAAACATGTCTTCTTAATAACCATTAGACGCTTTCTAGCATGTTAATTGGACGTCTGTCCAACCATCCCAAATGTAAACACCTTTTGCCCACTGTTAATTATGGCGGAGGATCTGGGATGCTGTGGGTCTGTTTCTTTTTCAAAAGTCCTGGGAACCTTGTCAGAGAGCGCGGCATCATGAGCTCTTTGTAGTAACAAGAGATAAGCTTGGATAAGGTGGTGAACGAGGGAAGAGAACATCAGACAGGGCCCAGGATAAACTCAAATTGTTTGCAAAGATGATTTGGTCAAAGATCCTCCTCTCTGCTTGCTCCGACCCTGAAACATTATAGGTGAAGACTAACTGAAGTAATTATAACCAATAAATGTAGTGCCAGTGATTTTGGTAAAAGAAATATTCTGACATGTTTTTTTTTCTTTTCTTCCGACCCCAGTAAGAAAGTGTTGTTAGGACTGCAGGGTTCTTCTCCCGGTGGGGTCATTTCCGCTTGCATTTTGCTGGTTTTCCTTCTGCTTGTGGGTTCTCTCTGAATTCCCTACTCCCAAAGTCCAAAAGTATGAAAGTTAGGTTATCTGGTTAACTTCTCCCTAAGAGTGAGCGTGTGGGTACATGTTGGTTTGTCCTGTGTGTCCACGTGTTGCCCTCTGATGGTTTGAAGACTTCTCCAATGGTGTACTCCATTTATTGCACTAGCATTACATCTGCAATAAATGAAAAATGTGTTTTAAACTTTTTTAGATATTTATGTCAGGGATGCCAATATATGCAGATTTGGAAGGGGAATTTGGATCCAGAGCTTTTGGATGTAATTAACAAAATGCAGTGAAGAGTGGGAGCAAAATCCATTTTCCTGAAAGATCTTCTGCCTGTCATGTATAATCCCCCATGTTTTACAAATGAATTCAATGTGACAGATTTACAGTTTTTTTTTTTTATAGAAGACATGACATTCTGTTCAGCCATGCGTTCCGATTCAAGACTTTAAATTTTTTTGTACTCATCAGCCGGTTCTCATAGAATTTTAAATGAATATACAGTAAAAAATATGCACACTGAAATGCGAGCGGTGCCCATCCAACGGAGAAAACTCTTAATCTGCACTTCTGCCACTGTGCGCAGTCAGAGCTTTTCAGTTCACCGTTTTGGTTTTGGTTTGATGTTTTTGCGACTTCAGTGTTTTGGTTTGTCCCACAGCTCTCAAAGACTGTTTTCTAAAGCCACAGTGTGTAACTGCTGTCAGCAAAAAACAGAGCCGAAGGGAGCAAACATTCAAAATGCTTTTGCAAGGTTACGGGGTAAACACAAGGACGGCTCACGCAAGGTATCCAATCAAGTTAAAATAATAAAAAAACAAAACCCCTGAACTACCAGGATTGCATGCTCCTTAAGCTTTAGATGCATGCAGATATTCCTTATATTCTTCATCATTGAAAACTTGACAGTAGTATCAAAATGACATGAGATGACCGTTGACCACAGTCATGCTGGAAAAGAAAAGCTTCTGGTGTATATGTGTAAAAAAATAACCAAAAAAAACATGGTGCTAGAGCATATGCAGTCAGTTGCATTGCTTTTGGGCGAGGTGACAAGAGGGACAAGCAGATCAGAAATTCTCAGGTGCAGCTGCAGGAACAAAGAAATGTAATTTCAGTTTCAGTGCTACAATGCGGCAGATAATTTATGAAGCGAGAGAGGGAAAGCTTGGCTAGCGCTCGCACAGGGTAGCAGGTCCAAAAAAATGAGACGTCTGCTTGTTTGCATGGGATTGTGCGTGTGTTTGTGTGCGTTAGTGGTTAGATAGCTGATGCATGGCGTGACTGCAGCCCTCACACTCTTCCTTTCACATCAGACATGGTAAACACATTCGCTGCAAATATCTACCAAATGTACGGCTGCCTCTCACTTTAGCAAGATGCCCCGAAGAGTTTTGTCTTTGTTGTTCGCTCATACGTTTTCCTCCCAAATCGCTTTCACCAACTCCCTCACACAAACATACATGCAAAGCGGCTCTGCCTCACTCCCTACGAACCGTTTAAATGTAAATCCCATCTTGTTCCCTTTGATGTCCTTCCATCTTCTCACGTTTTATCGCTTCGCTCAGAAAACGAGCTGCATGTGGACGCTGCTGGCACAGAGATGCATCGCTGCAGACTCTGCTGCTGAGGCAAACGTGAACTCTGTCTGCGGCGCTCTCGGCTTTTGGTCCATTAAAAAGTCCCTCACTTTGTTTCGTCTACAGTCACACTCCCGGAGATACACAGCGGCTAAATTTATTCTAAGCGTTGGGTGACTGGTGCTGGCACAGAAAGACACTAGTGGGAAATACCAGGCAGATGAAAATGTCCTTTAAGTCACTCTGACTTCCTAAGCAACTGGAACACGCTTTGGAGAAACGGTAGTGACACATACGTGCTGACATGCTGTGCCTTGATGAAGCTCTTTATATCCTCCATTTCACATTTTGTCCCACATTTTGACAACAAACATCAATGTACTTTATTGGGATTTCTGCCAGTTTGTGCTCCGCAACTTTCCAGATTTCTCCTTACTGGAACTTTTATTGTGAAATCTGCGCACTCTTGTGTGCATGAGGCCCCTGATCACGGCACCTCCTTCCGTATATTCGCCGTGGCTCATGGCAAACTTTAAACACCAGGCATGTTTTTTTTTCCAGATAGTTATAGTAAAAAATAAATCAAATACAAAAAAAGAGTCACATACTAATTTTTGTCGGTCTATTACACAAAATTGCAATAAAATAGGCTGATGTTTGTGGTTGTGCCGTGACAAAAAGTGAAAAGTTTAGACAGTATGAATACTTCTGAAAAGCAATGCATACCTACCTCTTCTTTGAGTGCAGCATTCTTCTCACTCATCAAGGTTAGCTCAGCTTTAGCTTGACTCAGCTCTTGCGCCTCCTGTCGGTGTGCCTCCTTCTCTCTCCTCTCCCTCGCTGCCTCTTGTGTCCTCCTCTCATCCTCTCTGCATTTCTTCTCCTGCTGAAGCTCCTCTCTCAGACACTGCAACTCCAGCCTTCTCTCCTCCAGCTAAGAAAAAGGGGGGATGATTTCAGATAGTACATTATAGACACTTAGTCCCCATCTTCACCACATTTCAGAAGAATTCTTCTTCTGGTTGCTCTATTTTTTTTTTTTGCAGATTAAAACATTATTTGAAGATCACAGTAAAAGCGAAATCACATTGAGTTCATCTGTTTTAGAGGGCGTCAGTGTTTTCTGTGACCACGATTAGTCTTTGCACAGGTAGTGAGTAGGAGGGAATCTGCAGTGAAAAACACTGCAGGAACAGAAGGAGGAATTAAGCATTTCTCCACAAACTGGAAATATATTGTCTGACAAATGAGTGGTCGCATTCCTGCTAAAACTTCAGTGCGCTTCCTTGTTACTCATACATTCATGCCGTGGGTGGATATATATTTCACAATGTAGGAGGGCTGTTTGCGTGTCTCTTTCTGCAGTCTCACCTCCGCTGTCTGGATTTAAAATCTCTTGCAAACCACACAGAATAATCATGCTGTCTGCATGCAAGTGTGTGTGCTGCAAGAACGCCGAGAGTCATGCAAGGTAAATACCCCCACAGGGACTGCACAGACAAATGATGAGGGAAGCTGTTGGAGGGAAGTTAGAGCAGCTGCTTCTCAGTTCAAACACGTCCTTAATGAAGAGTAAACTGAACTGTTTGGACCTTATTGATTTAAAGTAGGCGGCATCGCAAAAAGAGCTTCAAGCTGTGCTAAACTTTATAAAATTTTAAAGCTGCCGTCAGATGGGACATCTGCTTAGGTGATACCCAGCTCAATTAAAATGTCACCTAATTAAAGCAGCCCCTGGTGACGTTTAGCCACTGGGGGCGCTAGACTTGTATCTTCCAGGTTTAGTGGCCCTTAAGGCCGTGCTTTGAAATCTGATACCAGACCGCTTTGGACCAGCAGATTGAGAAGTCACGGAGTTGTCAAGCTTTGTAGAACCGGAATGAAGTGCAGACAAGAGCTTGGGAGTCGCATGTTGGTTAGTGGTGTTTATTCAAAATAACACAAGGCTTACAGAGAGTCAGGGGAAACCAGGAATCAGCAGCATAGATGAGACCAGAACGGAGTTGATGCATGAATGAAGACGGACAACCTGAGAGCGTGGACTAAATATAAAGGGGACGAGACAGAGGGAAACAATAGGGTAGTAATTAGGCACAGGTGAACCGAGGGATACAATCAGGCTGAAGAAAAGGAAGAGTAATGAACCGGCAGGTGCAGGGAATTAATAGAACTACAGGAAACAGATAATGGACCAGACATGGGGAAGAATCCTACTAAACTAAGAAAGAACAGAACTGCAGAAATAACAAGTCAGAACAGAAACCGGATACAAGAATCTAATAAACCCCAAAGAGATAACTAATCAGGTAACACAGAAATAGATCTGATTACAGAAGAAACCTAACGGGAGCTCAATCTAACAATCAAGATTGTCTAAAACCTAATGTTGAAAGAATGCGAATAAAGGAAGATAAACATAGAATAAGGGGCTAACAGAACAACTAAACTTATATTAAACCTAACTACTGACAGAAAGCTAAACAGGTGACAAAAACAGTGATCTAGTGGTGAACAATAAACAGACTGCAGGATCCCCAGGGGGCTAAACTAAGTAATCCCACCCCTGGGGATCCTAACAGGAGACAAGGCCACATTCACCCCTCTAGATTTAATCCTACATCAGACAACCAAAAATATGCCTGATCAGGTGAGGGTTATATCTGTTTTGTTTTGTTTCCGTAACCTACAATGGTTCATGTGACCTAGAGCGCCTCTTTAAGTCACACGACCCATTCAGCGACGGATCCGACCCTCTCACCTTGCATAGGCAAGTTTTTTGAGAGGGGCAACCTGCACTGAGCCTCCCAAGTGCTGTATATTGCCCAGAAAAAAATCATTTAACACTGCTCAAATTAAGCTAATACTTGGGTCAAAACTTACATGGTGCTGCTTTAAGAAAGAAGGCAAAATGTCCCAAATGGCGTTCTGCATGTTGGATTTTTTTAGTCATTTACATACGAACTCAGTTGTGCACCTTCAAGTGAAGCTGTGAATTTTCTTGTTGACACTGAGTAATCAACGTCTGGCTCTTCTCCCTCTCCGTCTTCAGCTCTAGATCAGCCTCCCTTCGAAGCTCCTGCAACTGCTCCTGTAGGCGCAGAGCACTCTGAGACTTTTGCTCTTCCAGAGCAGAAGCCAGCTGCAAAAAAACAAAAACACAGTGCAGTAGGAGTCCATTTTATGTATTAAATTAATTTTCATAAACTACAATAACAACAAGACAGAAGCTTTAAGTTAATATTACAGATTGACCAAAAATAAACAACAGCCATACATTCTGCTACTCAGCAACGCATATAAAGGACCAGGCAAAGACCATAAATATCATACTTGTCTAGAGGGAAGTATAAACTTCCAATTTTAAATTTCTTATCATTATCATATATGTTATATGAATTTTGGGCCTTAACAATGCATTTAAGCTGTAATTTTTTTCAGGACAGAGCGACTACACAGCGTTAACTTCAATAAGTTTTAAAATCATGAATTTCGTGCAGAAGTTTGAATTTATTGGGAATTTCCTCTGATCCACAAAGAGTCAAAGAACATACAGGTGCCAACATATGAACTAATGTTTGGATAAATATCCCTTAACAAGTTGCATCTTGGCCACATGTTTTTCTAACCATTGACAATGGTCTGGGATGATTCTGGCAGGGTATCTGACAACTCATCCAAAATTGTAGCATTCTTTTTTTTGCTTGCAAAGGATAACTACACAGCAAAATGCCATCACTTTTCGAAGGAACGTGTCTAATGAAGAAGTATATAACTCACAGCTTTATAATGCTATAAGCAAGAAAACGTTTTGATTCGCTGGACGTGCTCTCTGCAATTTTGCTCCTACGCAACACTGGCAGTGTAACAAGTCCCCAGCGTGATACTACCTCCACCATGCTTGATAATGTCAACGTGGACAGTGAACCCAGTGTTTTAGGATCTTATGACTGGTTTGAGAAATGTAAGAAAATGGTGTATCCTGGAACGTTCCTTAAGTGTTCTAATTAACTGCCTCTGATCTGAAGAGGATGGTTTGTGTCAGATTGTTGAAAAGTAGACAAAGTCGGTTATCGTTGCAAAACACTGGTTTGTAAAATGTAAAAAGCAGGCTAACATTCAGCTTCTGGACTGGCCCAGATCACAACCATTAAAAAAAGAAGATCATGGACTAGCTTAAAAGCTTTATTTACAGCTCCAATCACAGGTTGATTGGAGCTTTACATAGATCTGAAGAAAAACTTTGAAAATGCTGACCCTTTAAAATACATTAGTGTTAACCTCAAAACACTCAAGACAATCAACTCATAGTCTGCCAAATAACGACTAAAATGTAATTGTTTAGTCTGTAACAATGCAAGTCCTCAGAATGTGAGGCCTTGTCATTAAACTCTTCCAAAGGAAAATGGTTTGCCTCATAAAACAACACGATTTGTCTCCAGACAGCAAAGCCCTGTGTTGTATATTTTTACTCAGGCTCAGCCCAGGCCACCTTTTTTTTTTAACCCCCACCAGCATGGGAGGTCGGAGAAACTCGGTGTTAGTGCCACAGGCCAACACCGTTGTGATTGTGTTAATCTGTGTGCGTGATTGTGTGCACTTGTGAATGCAAGTGTGAAAAAAAAAAAATTGTGGATGTGGGTGTCGGAGGAAAAAAACAACAAAGTGGCGTGTGACAATGAGTATATGTGACCCAGTGCGTGCATGCGTGTTATGGTTTGGGTTTGAGAAACTGTATGAGAGAGTAAGATTGCGTGCGTTGGATGAAATAAGAAAGCACCACTTCCTCTTCGCTGGTTGAAATGTACGTGTGAGGAGCATGGATGGTTTGTGTGCGTAAGCTCTGTGCGTGTGTGTACACAGCTGCAGGTTGTATTTGAAAAGAGCAGCAGAGTGGCCACTTCCTTTCCTTGGGTTATAAACCCGTATCAAGTCAGGAAGCCCATGATGAGAAATAACCTGCTTGGATGTCTATCAGTGTGGGAGATGTTGAGTGTTTTCTGTGTCAGCTTCGAGCTTCACACGTATATGTGTTGGTGTGTTGGTCTGTGACATTTTAACATCTAGATGGGAAAGTTGTTGGCAAACCAAACAAGTCTGGTTTGATCTAAATGTAGGAAATGTGCGACACGGCAGAATGAGTTAAATCGGTTCACACTGACTCAGACGCTTCATGGACATCGTTTAGTGTGCAGTTACACACCAAACTCCATGGCTTCCCATCTGTTTTTCTCTCCAGCCAGCTAAGTGACAATTTCTCCACACATCTAACAACTGAAACCAGATACTTACCCATTATACCCTGTATAAAACGACACATTAACCATTTCTTTCTCTGATGTTAAATCAGAATTTTTTTTAGCTTTATGTAACCCAGGGTAAAATCTATATGTATATCTACATTTCTTTCCCCTAGATCTGTGTTTTCTAAATTCCCACTTTCTGTTGTCCTTGAACGCCACTTAAGTTATGTGCTTACATTGATCACGTGTTAGTTGACTTTCACATAAGTCAAGTGACCACGCTTACCCAATGATATGCTGTGGAACAACTGTACAAGCTGCGTTCACTTTGTCTCAAGCAGATGAATGGGGGAAGCCAACAGGTAGCCGTCACCAGACTGACAACCAGCGGACACAAAGGTGTTTACAGCCATGGAATGTGAGATTATTATGGAATTGGCCGGGTGAACTTGGACGTTTAATTGGCTGAATTGGATTTCCTGACCAACAGTCCAGAGGTTTGTGGATGGTGAGCTGAGCAACTGGTTTGCTAGGAGTACAGAACGCCAGCCTAAAACTGAACTGCCCTGTGGTCTGGGAGGACGCTGAGCCCCATTTCACCAAACCAGCATAAAACGGCTTTTGTTTTCTTCCCCTTGGACTCATATGATATCTATGAGGCATGGTCGCTGTGTCAAGTCACTTCTCACCTGGCACAATTTGATGGATATCTCTTTTGGACCGGGATCTGCATCATTTCAATTTCCCTTATAAGAACTTCTAAGTGCACTTAATAACTGTTGTAGCAACTTGTATGTCATTTATTTGGTATTTGGTACTTTGTTGTGCTTATTTATTTCATATATTTTTTGTCACTATTTTCTTTGTTGTTATACATGGTACCATTTGAAGAATAGGTCAGTCTCTGTATCATTAATTACTCCTCCAGCTCCAGTGGACAAACTTAGTTGTCTGGGTTTTAGCCTGGCTACTCACTATTCTTTATTATGATAGCATAAAAAATAAGCTTATAGAACATTACATTTAGGTCAGTTATTTTTTTTATATTTACTAAATGCTGGAATGAGACAATTTTTTAAATTACTTTCTTCAAATTAAGACGTTTACCCAATAACATTTAGTTAAGAATTATGAGATTACGGCTGCTGAAACTGCAGAAAGCAGGTAACAACAGATAAACCACGGGCACTGGAGACTCAGAGGCGGACATACTTAGATAGGACATAATGACTGATTAAGGGTAAATGGGTCACTTTGGTCACATCCAGAATGTAGTTTGATATTCTCCACCAATGACATGCGAGGACACTGATGTCATATGGTACACCCCCTTTCAGGGATGTACACACTTGGTTCTATATATTACTTACATAACAGATGATGAGGACTCTCCATTTTCTGTTCTTACCTGTCTCGGATGGTTTTATGTACGAGAGTCCAGTACTGAAGCTGTAAACATCCCTCTGCCTTGTTAGATTAAATATGTTAAGTAGTTCCTGTTTCAAGAGTCTTTTTATTACTACCCAAGTCTACAATAGAGAAGACCACTTTTTTCATTAAAAACACCTGAGAGAACTGCAACAGGGTGCGGTTAATTCTAACAATCTAACAATTTGAAAACGTAATGATGATGGAATGGTCATGTGAGCTTCTTATCGGTTATTTAACAATACTCTAATTGAATTTTAAGGCATTAATTCAAAAGTACTACTTCCTTAATAATGATCTTTATTTGTCATTGCAGCATACACTCCAATGAAATTTGTTCTCTGCATTTCAGAGAACATACCTTAGGGAGAAGTGAGCTGCCACTGGGTGGTGTCAAGGGAGCGTTCTGGGACTCTTGCTCAGAGAGTGGCAGTCTGTGTGACTTGAACCCAGAACCTTGCAGTTTCTCCAGGACACAAACACCCTGCTTTCTAACCACTAGGCCACCATTGCCCCTTGATTTCCTGTCCTTGTGTGACCAGAAATCCAGGAAGATATCAGGGTGAGAACAGGGGACCTCCATCCCCGAAGGTGCCACATTAATCTGCTTCATCAATTCTCAGACTCAGACTCGGAGGGGGGGGGGGGCAGGGGGTTCAGTGTGGACCCTTTGCTTCCGCTGCAGGATTCTGGGTGTGCCATTGGGTTGTATGCCGTCTTGGTAGAGTGTTATCTGCCCTTGTTCCACTTCCCGGAGTGGTGGGCCTGTGGCTCCCAGGGGTGTGCTGAGCTGACTGGGAACTACAGGGGTTGGGTAACTGTCAAACCCAACCCTGCATATAATATAATGTGAATATTACATTAAAATATTTAAAGCAAATAGTTTTAAATACAAACATGTTAGCTCACTGAAAAGTATGTTCTGTACTGTACATGAAACCACAGCACATGAAGTACATACACTGAATACTGAGTTATTTTGCATGAATTAGTGCATCAACGCGGAGTGAAAAGGAGGTTATCAGCCTTTGGCTCTGCTGAGGAGTTAAACCCAGGTTCCTTTGATAGCGGTCTTCAGCTTAACCTGGATCATTAGGGCTGGTGTCACTCATCTTCCTCTTGACAATACTCCAAAGAGTCTATGTAATGTTTAGAGCAGGTCAGTTTGCTGGCAACACTGACACTATGCCCATCTAAAAAGGTATTGCTATTTTTGGCAGAGTAGGCAGGTGCTAAATCCTGCTTGAAAATGAAATCAGCGTCTCCATAAAACTTGACAGCAGATGGAAGCTGGAAGTGCTCTAAAATCCCCCGGTAAGCTGTTCTGAATTTGGACTTCATAAAACACAGCGGACCAAAACCAGGAGATGACAGCCCTACCAAAATCATCACTGACTGTGGAAACTTCTCGCTGAAATGCAAGCTACTTGGACTCTGTGCCACTCCAGACTCTGGGAACTTAATGCCTTTCGAATCTCCCCTTTATTGGACTCAATGGAAATACTCTTCAGTCTATCCCTTTAGGTTTATATTAAAAAATAATTTTTCATGACCTACGTATTCTAGTTTTATTAGACACTGAAAATTTGATTTTTAATTAGCTGACAGTCATAATCATCAAGACAAACAGAACATCTGAAACATATGTGTTTGTGTGTAATGATTTTACTACATCATAGTTGAGTTTCACTTCTGGAATTAAATTACTGAAATGAAGGCGCTTGTCAACATTTTTCTTAAGTATTTAGTAGTTAGTTTAGTAGTATTAAGTAGACAATATGTCTCGCTCCCGCAGCATCTGAAAATAATGTTTTTAGGAAGTAGAAAAAAAAGTGCCATCCTTTAGTTGAACATCTATGGTAGTAGCAAATGTTTAAACAAACAGCTCTTGAGAAATCCACTTAGGGCATTTTTTTAAAGGGTTAAATAGTGCTGCTCTGGCTGTTTTACACAGATTTGATGAAAGCAATGACAGCAAACTCTCTTAGCGACAGGCTACTAGTAACAGTGGCTTAAAACAGTTTTCTGTTACATGTAGACCAAACTGTGGTGTATCCCATAAGAGTAGAACTTTTCTTTGCCAGGATAATTCATAACTAGGAGATACGTGTCTTAAGAAAATAAAAATCTCTATTGAATGGTACTTGAATGAAAATGGGGCAAAAAAACGGGCAAAGTCCAAAGAAAAATCTGAAAGACCCTTGGAGAACCGAATCAAAAAACGATTGACATGTCTTTGAAATATTGCAAAAAAAAAAAAAAAAAAAAAAACATCTGCTTTCTGCTTTCAAACATAAACCAATGAGGGATAACTAGATCTTTGGATGTTAGACTTTTTCTTTTCTTGTGAAACATCCTCTGTGGGGTGATGTAAAGTGAAACCTAGTCCCTCCTGCTGCCAGACATTACAGACACACTACAACACTGCTGCCTAATTGTCAGCGTGTGAGTATGCGCTCATATTTGTGTACATTCAGTTTATGAAACAGACCGTCTCAGAGCCTCTTAATCTCATCCACATTTGGTCTTGGGATTCTCCCCATTTCAACTCCTCTGAACTGGGACAATGACTTGGATGCGGTCCTAAACGTCTGTTTACATCAGTGTAAACCGATACAGCCGCAGTCATAGCTCTCAGCCCAGGTTCGTTACAGCTCGTCATGCATTAGAGCATTGCATGATAGACATTACATCTCTACAGTAAGATCACATCATGCAAGTTTTAATCAGTTACCCGTGTCTAACTTCTCTTAATCTACTGCATTTTATGACAGACCATCTGGTGCAGTGTTTATGTATATTCTATTTGTTTTTGCAAGGTAAGCCAGCCACTTTGTATTTTTTAGACATCAGATTAGCAGAACATATGGCAAAATGGGAAATTTTTACCTTTTCACACACATAAGCCCCTTTCACACTTCAACCATACCCAATAATCTACTGGTAATTTCCTGAGTCAGGATTGTGTGTGAATAAAGTCAGAACTGGTTTACCGGGTAAAACTGACCTGGCAATTTGCCAGGTCAATACATAGTATCAAACCTGGTCATTTACCGGGGCCGCGCTAGTGTGAATAAAGCCATTACGTTATTGGATAAGGCGTAATTATGTAAGACGTTTGTACTGACTCGTTGCCTAACAACGATCCTAACATCTGCTACAACAGCATCGCTGACAAACGGCAACATTTTATCAAGCAAGCAGGCAAGTTTTTAATGATGGCTGGAAACTGGTCGGACCGGGAAATAAAAGAAGAGTCCGCGCAGAGAGTGAAATAGTATGCCAGCTGTCAGGTACTGTCTGGGAAGCCTTGTTTGTTGTGGCTAATCAATTCAGTTCAATTTCAATTCAATTTTATTTATATAGCGCCAATTCATGAAACACGTCATCTCAAGGCACTTTACAAAGTCAAATTCAATCAGATTATACAGATTGGTCAAAAATTTCCTATATAAGGGAACCAGTTGATTGCATCAAAGTCCCGACAAGCAGCATTTACTCCTGGGGAACCGTAGAGCCACAGGGAGAGTCGTCTGCATTGTACATGGCTTTGCAGCAATCCCTTATACTGAGCAAGCATGAAGCGACAGCGGAAAGAAAAACTCCCCATTAACAGGAATCAGCTATTTGACAGACAAAATCGTCTGTCAAATCAAGCTAACCTTTAGAGGTTAGCTTGATCAGTTAAAGCTATATCCCTTGCATTACTGTCACCTACAGGTGATATTCAGTAAATTCATTTGACCGTTGGCGGTTTAAGTGCGAAAAGCGCTGACCTGGTAAATTTACTGTGAAAGGCGCTAATTCTTGTATGAGCCGGGAATGTGGTCACAGTAAATTACTGGGACTTATGTGTAAAAGGGGCTTAAGTTCCCTTCTTGTTCTTAAAATGGTCAAGATGCTCACCTTCGAGGCAAGTTCTTTGCTGTGGTTGTTCTTCATGCTGGTCATGGCTCTGTCATGAGAACCAATCAAAATATCTCTGCAGAAACACAAAACGCAGAGTTACATAATTTAAATTGCACACACCACTGTGAACTTTATATACGTGTGGGCTGGCCAGCATTAGAGACTCGTAGACTCACTCACTGGTATATGATCATTTATAAGGGTATTTTGCGTCTGCTCCCCTCATACCTCTGTGAGTACATTCAACCAAGAGCAGCTGGACTGTATTCTCTACGTTCTCAAGAGTCTCTGCTTCTGTCTGTGTCTAGTATCTGCACTGAAGCTGGAAAGACAGCTTTTCAGTACTCTGCTCCCACAGCATGGAACAATCTTCAGAAAGACTGGAAGTTGAAGGATTTGATTCCGATCGGACATTTTAAACGATTGCTCAAAAGTTTGGAAATGAGGTCTATGGGTTGTAACTGTTTTCTGAAATTGTAATTTAGATAGATGTTATTGTAAACTGTAATGTAATTTGTAATTTAATCTTTTGCCGCTATCTTGGCCAGGACTCCCTTAAAAAAGAGATTGTTAATCTCAACAGGACTTTTCCTGGTTAAATAAAGGAATAAATAAAAAAAAAAAAATAAGTGCTTCTTGTTACAACAAACATTATTTACCTTCTGTGGCACATTTCCAAATTATCTAAATAAAATGTCAATACTGAACAAACAGGGAAATATAAATGTAGCATCAGACTGACTAAGTCTGAATCCATGTTTAAATAGGAAATACCCCAGGGATAAATAAATCATAACCCTACTTGATATGTCAGAAGTAAATAGCCATCTCCTTCTATAACTAGATGGAAGTCTGCTGTACAGTGTTGAAGATAAAATAAGACATACGCTGTAACTGAATGCTTTTTACTCTGTTCCTTTACGGACTCCTGCAGCGGCAGGATTAAACAGAGTGATCAAAGCCCAGGCAGAAAGAAACAAAAAGATTTGAACAAAACAGTAGTGAATTAGCTGTGTAACACACAAGCGAATAGTTACCAGGAAAAGAAAGGACGCTCCCTGTAAGTTGTAGTTTTTAAGTGCTGACGCTACCATTAAAATGCTGCAGTGAAAAATCAACACTCATTTATCCAGGTAACATTTTTCCAATCAATTCTTGTCTGATTTAGGTGGTCATGTTTGAATGATAACCCCATCATTCTGTTCTAAGGTTATGGGAGTTTTCCATGGCCCCTGTCTACCCCGCATCACTCTACTCGTCCTGCCCAAGCTCCTACCCCTTTTGGTTTTCAACAGACCCGATAAAGTGGTGGCTTTAAGCACCACCTTTCTCATATTGAGTTGGCCGGCTGGCCACACCCACAACCAATCAGCGGTGGCTGGCTGGCCACACCCATGGCCAATCACTGACTAGCAGTCTGCTCACGTAAGAGTTCTGTTCTACTCGATAACCGCCGCAATCTCCTGATTAGGGTCGAAAAAAATCCAGCCAGGTGGGGAACAAAGCCCGCCAAAAATCTCACAAAGTGCACAGGTGGTGTCAAGTACAACCCAGTGGAGTCAGTGGAAAAGTCCCATTAGTCATCTGACGCTGGAGCCCATCAGTTTCAAGGTTTGACATGTTGTGGGTATAGACATGTTTTTTTTTTTTTTTTTTGGTTGTAACGAGGGGTTAGTGGAGCTAATGTTGCCTTTTGTCCTCTCCAACCAGCCTGAATTTTCTGCTCTGACATCAATAAGGCCTTTTCATCCACACAACTGGATATTTTCTATTACTCAGAGTCCATTCTGTTAACTCATGGGCTTTATGCGTTTGAAAATCCAAGTAGATCAGCAACGTCTGAAATCCTCAGATCTTCGTCATTTTGATGCTCCCTCTTTACTTCGGCAA
The DNA here is from genome assembly GCF_011125445.2 of Fundulus heteroclitus. Classification (NCBI taxonomy): domain Eukaryota; kingdom Metazoa; phylum Chordata; class Actinopteri; order Cyprinodontiformes; family Fundulidae; genus Fundulus; species Fundulus heteroclitus. Next base: position 12,083,852 of record NC_046378.1, on the reverse strand, counting down.
GTCATCTTCACTGTGTCTGGATACCTTAATGCATTGAGTTCATAGCAGCACATCACTGACTCGGCTGTTTGTGTTAACCAGCAACCGAACAGAGGGTCCAGTGTGTGTTGGTTGAGCACATCTTTTTGTTGATTTTAGTATTGAATTTATTAACTTCAATGTAGCATCAATTTGCCTGATCTTAAATGACTTGTTTGAACAAAAACAGGCACCACTGTACAATAAGGCTTCCTTGATAGAGGCTTCTAAAAGGTTTGTAGACAGATTATAATTCTAATCTGTAAACTCTTCATAAATCATTAATAAGTGTTTATTATGCATTAATAAAGGGTGAGAAAGAGACAATGCTGACCGTTTCTTGCCAAATAGTGAGCCAAATCTATATTTGGATAAAAGGTTGTACTTTAGACTGGAATATTTAGTATAGCAACTCTAGATAAAATATAAAGAATTTGAAACGTTTTAGCCACATATAGATTTGGGTCACTATTTGGCAATAAACTGGTCAGTTTTATCTCTTTTTTGTCTCTTCTCTTTCTTGCCCTTTATTAGTGCATAAGAAACAGTAACTAATTATTTATATTCTCTTTAAAGATTAATTAATAACATATCTACAAACCATTTATAAGCCTTTATAAAGGGAGCCTAATTGTAAAGTGGTACCCAAAATCATAATGAAGACACAATAAGGAAAAGATTATGAGCATATGAACAAAACGAAAGGAAAGACAGAAAGAGAGCTGGAGATAGCCAGAAAGAAAAAAAAACCTTATTGAGTTGTTGATCCTCTGCACAAATATACTGTGTCATTTCAGCAGCTGGTCTGGCTGATAAAATGTGAAGGAGAATGAATCTTAGAGGACAAGCTGAGGAGCTGGCTGCTTTTAGGAAATGTTTAGACACTTTGTTTTGCTGGAAAATACTTTTAAGCAAGCTGCCAAATAATATCTGGGATGAACATTTAGTGAAAACAATCACTGTATTAAATACATATCAGTCTTGTGTTTTAGCAAAGTTATGTGTAAACATAGTTAGAAAGACTATGCACAGAACCTTGCAAAAGTATTCATACGCCTTCAACTTTTCAAATTTTATCACATTACAATCCGTAATTTTAAAATATTTTATTGGGATTTTACGAGACACCAAAAACACATGGTCCACTATAGTACATTTCAGTTTCAACACATTTTGACAAATACAAAATTGAAAAGTGTGGCTTTCATTTGCATTCAGTCCTTCCTATTCATATACCCCTAAATAAAATCCCTGTATAACCAATCTATTTGGCTGGCACGCAAAGCGCTTTGTGAAGTAAAAAAAGAAAAAAAAAAACACCATCACAGCACATCACCCTGAGCACACCCACAGTGAAATACAACACTGCAACACTGGCTTTTTCATGCAGCAAATACGTGTTTTGTTTAGCAGAGAGGCAAAAGCTGGCCATAACGGCTGGTATGATGGATGGATTTAACTATACCAGCGGTTTGCAACTCCAGTCCTCCAGTGCCACAGTCCTGCAACATTTGGATGAATCCCTGCTCCAACACATCTGAATCAAAAGGCTAAATTATATCCTTGGCATGTTAGCAAGTTCTAAAATATTACGTAGGAATATATAGTAAAAGTTTGTGTACTCTCAAAAGTCGAAAATGGCATATGGCAAAAAAAATAAATAAATAAAAAAAAATCCTGATTTATAAAACCATGCCCACACACACTTTCAAGCAGTTTCACTTAATGAATAACAACTGCACCTGAACCTCATGTTCTTTCCTCTAAACGCTCAGAATCAACCATAAATGTCCGCTTAAAAGCACCTCATCAACGGTAATGTGTATTTAAATGAATCAGCTGATCAATATTATGTTATGGTTACCAAGGGCAACCGTGGAGGAAAGAGAAAAGAAATTGAAATAAAACAAAGAAAGGTCTTTATTAAATGTATAAATCAAAGGTAAAAGTTGTCCACATTAAAATAACTGAATCGTACCTCTGTCTTAAAGGAGCAATAAGGAATGACAGTAGCTGAAATCGGTACTTCTACTACTACTACTACTTTATTTATAAAGCTCTTTAAAACAACAGCAGCTGCAACAAAGTGCTGTACAGACAATAATCAATAAACATTTAAAATGAAAAACGAAATGTAAATTTTTTTTTAGAAATATATAAGAACAAGAGCAAAATTCTCAACATGTGTTAACAGCCAAGGAATAAAAATGTGTTTTAAGGTGAGTTTTAAAAGTTGACAATAAAGGGGCACTTCTAATATGGAACGGCAAAGTGTTCCATAACTTAGAAGCAGCAACACTAAAAGCTCTGAGTCAGTTTTCCTCCAACAGCTGAGAAAAATAAACAAAACTGGTTTCGGGATAGATGGATTCTTTTACTTCTGCGTCTGGTTACGCAGAAGTTAGACTTCAGACTTAGCTTAGATCCAGCCGGCAGTTCTCTGAGCCCTGTCAGGTCCTCTGCTCTGCAGAGGACGAACAGAGTTCCCCCTTATGTCGCTCCCAGGAGCAACGGGAAATGAGGACGATTGTCTGAAGGAAGCTTGGCTTTATAGCAATGGCACCCTGCTGAGGGGTCAGTTTCTGGTGCCTAAAAAAGTCTGAAATTCCTTTGCTTACAACCCATTCTGATTTTTTCTCATGGCTTGATGGCACAACAGTTTGAAAGGAGAAAAACTTGACTAATACATTATTGATGGAGAGCACTGGTTGTTTATAGGGAATGTTACCTCCATCCTGGGTGACAAATGAGAATGATTTAGGTTGATTTTACTGTAAATATCTTACTCATTGCTCCTTTAAACGTCAGATGACATTTCAACACGGGCTCCATGTTGAAATTTCTCTTGTCTTGGAGAAGGCTGTGCAACTGGATCGTGGAGTAAGGCGGAAACCAGGAGGGATGAGGGTTTCCACCCTATTGCTGAAGAGAATCCCCACCGGACGAATCAAACACCGCCACCGACATTTTCAGGAAGGTAACAGCAAGCTCTGCATCTGAGCGTGCATTGGTTTGAGCGGTATCAAAGCACGCCTCCTCTCCACTCTGGGGTTTGGCGAGTCCGGCATTATGCACAACTTTCTCTTTGGTATTAAAGTGTTTTTGAGGAACGTGACGGTAGAAAACTCTGATGAAATGTTTTGTGGACTTCGATTTCAGATTTAAGTTGGCTCATGGCCCTTTTGTATTCATTTGAATGGTCCTTATGTGTAGTTATGGCTCACCGGCATAAGCACGAACATCACTGGGTTTTTGATTGCTTTTGATAAAGTCAGTCTACTCTGATATGGAGTGAAATTGAACATCTGAGAGGAACAATGATGGAGTGTTCACCAAGTCACCATCTGTGCCGCCAATTTCCCGTCTCCAACCGAGCGCGAAGGACCGCACATTCTGTCATCAAGTTTTTATTTATAGATCACTGTCTTTGCATGGAAGGTGGCATATGTAAGACGTAATCCTCGTTTTGTGTGTACGCAAGCTTTATAAATGAGACCCCGGCTCATTAATCATTCATCTGATTCAGTTGTTTTGGAGTAGGATGCATCCAAAAGTTGCAGGAATGTAGCGCTCGAGGACTAGAGTTGCAGACCATTGAACTATTCTGTTAGGGGCTGTGGAAGTCTTGAGAATGGGACCACAACACTAAACATGGCCAGAGCTACAATGGTTTATATCAAAGCACATTCATGTGGTAGAAGAGCAGCAAATTATTGACACAGAGGAGCCAAATATATATTTGGCAAAGGCTTTGAAGACCTTCCACTTTTCCACAATTATGCACTACTTTCCTTTGCACTGCAAAAACGGATCTGAAAATAAGTAAAATGTTTTTAAAGTTAGGGTATTTGTCCTTGATTTGAGCAGGTAAATAAGATGATTTGCCAATGGAATAAGATTTTTGCACTTAAAATAGGAACAACTCATCTCCATCATCTTATTTCAAGTGCAGTATGTCTAATTATCTTATTTTAGGGGTCAAAATACTTGCAGTGTGGTCTTTTACATAAAATAGCATTAAAATACATTAAAGTTCAGTTGTAATGAGATAAAATGGGAAAAGAATCCAAGGCAAAGGGAAAAATTATCCTTGCTTGGCACTGCTTTATGCCACGGTGTTTGTCTAAGAGGGACAACCTCAGTAAAAAAAAAAAAAAAGTGTGTGAGGTGACGTATTTGTGTGTACAGGTGTGCAGACCTCATGCTGTGCATACATCTGATAAAGCAATAGATAACCTGCAGCATAATAAGGAGCTGCCTCCACATTCTGTCTCTTCCTAGTCAGGGCAGACACAATATTACTCACTCCACTGGCTCCGGCTAATCACATCAGCCTACTGACCGCGCGCACGCACGCACATGCACTCACGCACGCACATGCACTCACGGAAAGAAGCGCACAAATAGATGCAGCCAGACGTTTCCGCATGAACGCTCCCAGAGAGTTGCAAGTTTGATGCCAAGGCCTGACTCCCTTTCAAACGTTGCTCAGGCCTCATTAACAGGAGACAAGAGATGTGAGAGGAGACGGAAGCAGAGGAGGAGTCGTCGCTGTGTAAAATGTTATTTTTGATATTTTTGGCGTGGTTAGTGTGATGCTTACAATGCTCTATGTGTGTGTGTGTGTGTGTGTGTGTTTGTGTTTGTGTGTTTGTGTGTTTGTGTGCATGTGTTCAAAGCACAGAGCCATGAGGATTTTATAGCTGAGTCCTTTCTAGCAAAGAAACTCCAGGATGTGAGGATTTGACAGATTTATGAAGCTGAAGCCTTTTTAATATGTATCAAACTGCTGATGCATACAATATCTCTCTGTGTCTGTATGTGGGTGGGTTGGAGTGCTGGAGCGCGTACGTGTCCTGTCGGATACAACTCTCCTCTGATTATCAAAAAACTGGAGATCTCAGGAAAGATAAATGTACCAGCAGCAGCAGTTTTAGAACTGACTTTGAGCCTACGCACGTGTGTGTGCGTGCGTGTGTGTGTGTGTGTGTGTGACACCCCCCCCACCCACCCCGGGGTGTGTGAGCGTGCAACTTTAGCTCTCAGAAGGAGGTCTTGGGGGATTATAGGGAGGAATGATGGGAAAATCTGGGAACACTCTTTCATTTGCTCACACGCCAGGCTGCTTTTAAGGGCCGGTGTGTGTGTGTGTGTTTGTGTGTGTGAGCGGCTGTTGCCTCTTGGAAAAGGCACATTCCCTCTTTCTGTTCTGTATGCCGATAGCATCTATGTGTGCACGCGCAGACAAAAAGACAGCCCAGTTCAAGGGCAGTTTTAAATAGCTTTTTACCGTCCGTGAATCAACAATGAAGATCAGGAATTAGCTGGAGTCTCTGCTGACATCATGCATCCATCTGGCTTTATTCTTAGGGACAGAGCTCTCCACCTGGAAAGCTGATTTTGATTTCAGGGTTTGGGAATTTCCTTCCACTAAACCCAGAATTTCAAAGCAGAAATGTACTGCCTTGTAAAGAAGAAAAAAAAACAAAAAAAAACTTGGACCTTATTTTCTAGCAATGACAATTTATGATGTGTGAATAAAAAAAAGGACTGAGAGCCATAATAAAAGTCAAGATCCAGACGAGGATGATATAATACTTTCCACAAGAGCAAAAAAGCGGAGAACTTGAATAGTAGGAAAAGTGTGAAGTAAACATAGATGAAGGCGTTATCTTGTGCCCAAGGCTTTAAACCACGTCTGTGTGGAAGAGTGGATGGGCTGGAGAGCTTCTGAGGGACATCATTTCAGTCACGAAAACGTGGCTGCCCGAAACCACTTGAAATAAGTCCTCTCACATTTATAAGATGGATGAGTGGGCGAAGAAACTTCTGACCTCTGTTGACTTTTAAATCTTTTACTTTTTCTACTTATTGCCGCTTTCATCGGTTTCCCCTCCTCTCCCAGCTCTTGCCCTCACTCACCCCGTTCCTCTGTTTTCAACTCTGTCACTTGTGCTGACTCCGGGGCATGCTGAGACGCCTCGCTTGTGTGCGTGTAGAACGTGTGCAGCTCCAGTGTCGCATGCTTTTCATGCAAGCGCTGGTGATGTAACATCTCAAACCAGTCAAGGCCCACCTTCCTCATCCTGGCCTCCTTTCTCTCCTCCTCTCCCTTCCTGCTCCATCTTATCACCCAACTGTCCGTCATGGCCGTGTTTCATGTCTCTCATCAGGGTTTCTATCTTATCACCTCTCAATCTTTCACGGCCCTGGGGGAAGGGCGACCTGGTGGTTTCCAAGGTTGTCTTTTCACAGTCGCTTCACAACGGATTTTCATCAACAGCTTCTTCATTAAGATTTATAACTGGAGCCGCACACAGGCCGTCAGATAAAGAAAGCAACTGCTACCTCTGCTACTGTAGCTAAAGGACTATGTGTATATATATATATATATATATATATATATATATATATATATATATATATATATATATATATATATATATACACACTAACCTTAAGTTTAATCAAACTTTAGAAAATCAAAAAACTCACTCAGTTACTGTCAAAGTTCAGGAATCAATAATAAGGGACCAGGTTAAAGTGGCATTAAGGGGAGGTTTCCATGGCAAAAAAACAACAATTACAAAGACTCCTGGATAGGTGTCGAAATGTTTTCAGAAAGAACTGAGCGACAGTCCCGTTCCCTCTAATTGAAGCCTGTTTGCTGACCCATCAGGTACAGACTGTGGAGGCAGTGCCAACACATTTAAAAGTCGCTTAAAAAGTTTTTCTTTGGTCAGCTACGTCAAAATGTTAACGTTTTTTGACCAATTCCCTATTCTTGCCCTGATCACATCAGGAAAAATGTCAGGATTTATTATCCTCAAACTCTTATTGATGGTTCAGAGAGCATGAAACAATTCTTGGGCGTGCTGGAGAAAACGTAATTCAGTGCCTAGACTCCATCTGGTTCATTAAATCATACAATATCGCAATGATCGCTTATCTTTACTTTTAATCGTCGTAAAACCTCTAGGATCTTTATTTAAATATTTTACAAATCTTTTAAAAAGAGAAATAGCAACAATTTAAGCTTACTTTTTTTTTAACCAGGTGTGATTTGTGTTTTAATTAGAGATTAGTTTTTTTTTATATGATATGTAACCTGACTCCGCCAGATAGATTTGCTCCGCATATCCATCTGGAAACCTTCCGTTGAAGTAATTTTGGGAAGGGGCGAAAATACTGGTTAGCTGATTGGCCTATGTTGGTGATAGACGGGCCCAATAAACCAATCAGATCAACGAAGCATATGACGTACTAACAGCGACTACGAAAACACAACATCAAGCTCTTGCCGAAACCAGTCGGGAGAAGAGCAAAAACATCTTTTCCTCTGAGAAAAGCCTCCAGAGCAGTGTTTTGCTCTTCTTTCAGTGAAGAAATACTCTGTAATTCCGATAAAACTTGCTCGATAGCCACACTAACGCTAGTTTCATCGGCTGAAGCCGCCATGTTGTTTAGACTGAACTGTCACGCTTCTCGTTGCGTCACACCTCAACTCGCCTCAAAGTCAACGCTGATTGGACGTTCGTTTGGTGAACGGCTCCAAATTTTCTTAAACGGAAAGTAGCCAGACTGATCTGCGAGTGAAACCTTGAAAGCTCACGAGATCAGGATGATCTCACCAGGCTATATGATATGTGGTGCAGAGGGGAAATTTCTACTTTCATTTCCCTGCTTAAGCATGAATATTTGCTGATTCTTGCCCAGAAGTTAATTAAAGAGAAGTAACAATGTTGGTACCAAAACCATCATAGTCCAGACAACACTCTGTGGAACATCCAGGCAGACAGCAATGCCGAAACCACAGACAATCAGCGCTTTCATCCAGAAGAGAAAACGAGTAGTAACTGCACACTTCTACTTTTAGTTTACTGCCACATAACAGAGCCCCATTACTACTAAGGGTGGGTTATTTATTTATCTACATCTATCTAGTCTAAATCTTGAAAGGGTCATTTTCTGTTTAAAAGAAGTAAAACAAAATCTCACATTTGACCTTTGTCTTTGTTTCTTTCAGCTGGCAACGGCTGGTTACCGGTTTCATGGTATAGCACAAAATGAAAAAGTCACGTTTCAAAGCCACTAAAAATCTCCATCACCTTATTCCTGTGCTATATATGCTTATTTTAATGTCTTGTAAGAAAGAAAGTGGAGGTGAAATCCCTGAGGTCGTGTGCAACCGCAGTATCACGACTCCTACCCCATGCACCTCTGTATAGCAGCTCAGGCTCTACGATGGCTGAAGGAGATGAGTGTCCCAAGCTCCCACCCATCTAAAAGGATACTTCAGCTATTGTAAGACGACAGACGACAATGGCTTGGAGGAAGCAGGTTAGATTCCCTTATGTCAAGAGCGTGCTTACAGTGTGGAAGCCAGAGGAGGCAACAGACTCAACATGATAGTGCCTCTACGGGAGCATCACCCATCGCTATTAGCTAAGTTCAAGGTAAATGCCTCCTTGAGATGAACAAACTAACTTTAGCATCAGGCATTAGTGAAACAAATGCTTTCACTGTGTTACTGAGGCAGACAGCTTGGTGATTGTGCTGTTCGCGAGCATGTTTTGGAGTTGTTGGATTGTGATTTGATTAGCTTTGAGAGGCTAAAGTACAGAGTGCCTCCGTAGCTTTAGCGAAGCAGCTCTTTAACGGAACACGCATTATGTGTTCATATGTTGATACTTGGGCTTTCTGTTGTTTCTGGGTGCACATAATGCTTTATATATTATCTTCTTTAGATCAAACATCACTTCAGAATCTAAAACGCAGTATACCCTGATTTGTCTTAGCGATTAAAGTAGTGGAAACACAATTATCGTATCAGTTGTAAGCTTTCTTATTGTTGTAAATTTCTAAAGATATTTTTCGATATAGCTTAATTTCGTTAGGTGCCAGTAAACCTAAGTGTGAACACGCACACTAAAGGGGAGTGAGATTTCGGCACTACGCCTGTGATCTAAAATCTGCTTCCACCGACAGTTAAAGTTGACTATGACAACACAATAATGACTGGATTTATCTTTTATTAATAAATCAGTTCTCACAATTCATTTTAAATACACATTTATTATGATCCATGTTTTATATCTTGTTTTGAAATAAACCATTTTCTTTTATTGTTTATAAAATGCAGACATTTCAAAATAACACATTTGGAGCTGTGATCATAATACTGTGAAACCAGGACGTTTTCGCCTTCAGACTAATACCGAAAAGTAACTGTGCACATGACTTTATATACAAAGCATCCATATTAAGGAACATCACATAACTATTATAACATAAAACACAAGAATGATGACTGTGTTTATTGAATACAGACACATGCTTATGGGAAAATTCTGCCTCCAGGAATCCACTATACTACATGTGAATGTTTTCAGGGAATCTAAAAGTGTTTGTCTGATAGGTTACGGATTAATAGAAGTATAAACACATGTAGATATATAATATGTAAACTATATAGCTGTCTTAATGTTTTGTGGAATTATGGAACAATCCTATTTCACTCCTTTTTATTGACACTAATTCCCATTTTAGAAGTTAGTATGCAATCTTAAACTTGAAATTTGTGTACAGAAAACAAGAGAGGAAGATATGTAAAAATGTTTGGGATCCTTGTGAGTGAAAAAGAAATCCTTTCATACAAGAAGGCATTTTTAATCTGAGCTCAACCCCAGTTTGCATTACTGTGCTTTATACTGCAGTATGAAAGAAAACGGCGGAAAAGTTAACTCAAGGAAATATTTATATGTAGATATATCTTTACAGTGTTTCTGTTTGTGCTATGAATGATTTATATTCCATTTAAATGTCACTCGCATTATGAACCATCTCTCAGCGAATAAGAGCACTGTAATCCACTTCAGAAAAGCTCACAAGCCATGAAAAACATATTACATCCTTGTACCAGAGAACTAAAAATATTTATAGCATGCTGATGTTTTTTTCAATGGATTCATAGAAAAAGCCTAGAGTCTGCATTTCAGGGTCCCTGCTGAGTTGTTCTTTGATTACTGCAGGCATAATAAAAATGCCAGGGAAGGCTCTGTATAGCCCTGAACTTTTTTTTTACTCTGAACTCAGATGATTTATTGTTTTAAGGACAACTAAGTGGAACTAGTAATCTAAGAGACCAGCAGCTTTGCAGAGGTGTATCTCATTAGGTAATCATCTACTGGGTGCCCAAACCCAAATTCTGTTTTTGGAGCCTGATAAAGGCACATATACTGATATCAGACACCCTGCCAAAACAAAAATGTGGCACACTTGTCTGTTTGCCACATTTTCTTTAAATGATGGCGTGCTTGGATTCCAAAATATAGTATAGCAGGGCGACACGGCAAACAAAGTATTTTCAGTTTTTTTTTTTAAGAGGAATCCAGTTAAAGAAAAAAAAAAGATTATTTTATTTTATATAGAGGTTAGGGTATTGCTTGTTTTCTAAAAATATTTAGTGGCATCACTGGCTTTTATTGACAGTGTCCAGATAAGAAGGGAGAAATGAGGGTCGGGAGGAAGACATTCAGCAAGGGTTTTGAGATTGTTAGTTGACCTCAGGACGGCTGTATTACTGACTAAAAGCTGTGTAGGGTGCAGCTACTCTACTGCTACACCACACTACACTTCCTGCTTGGTTTTACTCACTGATAGAAGCGTAATGTGTTCCTGAGGGAGACAGTGTTTTTGGACTTTTGTCAAAAAGAAATGGGGAATACTCTGTCTAATGGAGCAGCAGGGACACAGAACCACTTCATACTTTGACAAATTTCACAGGCCTTTTGACTCTACCCCAACTTATTGACCTGGTCTTCAAAGTCATGGTGGTGATACACAAAACTCTCAATCTTCTAAGGCATTTTTTTTTTTTGCTAATATGAAATAAAGAGATCAGTAAACAGTCATTAGTAAAAACGAATCTTCTGTGACGTCATGTCTTTGTAAGCCTTGTGAAGAGCTGATAAATTGATTCATCCAAACTTCTCACCCAGAGGCAGCTGGGCGTAGGCTCCCTTTGTGACCCTTCCTAACAACTGCTTTAAAATTTTAATGAACAATTTTCCAACATTTGTCCAATGAAACACAACAAACTTGTCTTCCTTCTAATTATTAAGTCATCTGAAACTCTCACCCCGCGGACGTTAAGCCCATATTACGTAAAACACCAGATAAACATCTGACACAGACAATGAATTATAAATACAAGGTTATTTCACGGTGTGTGCTGTGAAAGTGGAGTTAGCCAGATGTAAATATCAAGGTACAACTTTTCACTCCAAGATCCATGCTCACAGCTAAACAATATCTAGGGTGTTTGTCACCTACAGAATTGTGTTCTTTCAAACCCAAATCTGTCCTCTCAAGCAGAATCCAGTTGTAAATATCTATGGGCCCAGGGGCGGTTCTAGACAGGGGCCATAACAGGGGCCTGTGCCCCTGTAGAACTGTTCCTGGCCCCTGTTATGGCCCCTGTACTAAAAACATGATATTACATTCTTAGGATGATAAATGCTGACAAAGATACCGTGACTGACTGGTCATTTGGATCAGTTGTATTTATTTTTTTCGTTTATGTTTTTACCCAATAATAAAATAACTAACTAATAAAAAAATAAATATAAAAGAAATAACAACAATTAAAAATGAAGCTGTTTCACGTTAAGCTCCCACCGTATTGAGAAAAGATCAGGGGTCTGCAACCTGCAGTTCCAGAGCCACAATTGGCTCTTTGGCTTACTTAATATATTAAACGACGAAAAGTCGACCTGTTAAAAAAAAGTTGACCCCCCAATCTTTTGTTCTGTGCCCCTGTGAAAAAAACACTGGCCCCTACATGGCCCCCCTGCTAAATTTGGTCTAGAACCCCCACTGTATGGGCCTATTTCCTAACTTCGGCAGTTCCCAACTCTTCGGATTATTGAGAATAGCCAAGCACACACCTGTGCTGAAGCAGTTCTGTCCACAAAACTAGTCATAACTGCTTGTGGTAAATTACAACATGGATGCTCGTGACAGCATTGCAGATGGTTGGTTGGTTCATTGGTTTCTTATATCAATAGTTTCTTATAATCAGTTTCACAAGTCTGCGTTGGCACAAGCAGCTGAAAAAAAGGGGGAAGTGGCCTTAAATGAACTATAAAGTAGAAGTGTGCAGATTAAAACAGAGTGGGGTGTGATGGTCTGAGCACCAAGGAGAAGTGACGTTAAAGCAGAAGAGTGAAGAATCAAAGACCTTTCTTTGATCAGCTCCCTCCTTTCCCGCTGAAGCGTTTGCAGGGCTTTCCTGGTTTGCATCACTTCCTCTCCAGCTGCACGCCACTTCTGGGTGAGTTGTTCATCTCTCTGCTCCCATGACAACAGCTGCTGCTCCATGGCATCACACCTTTGTTGACATAACAACCACTTCTCATTTTTCTCCTCCAGTTCCACTGTTAATCTGTTGATAAAGACACAAAAGGCTGAGAGTTGCACAAACACGTCTGCATCACGATATTCTGGCAGGAAGTGCCCTTTTCATCTGTATTTAAACAGGACATGTTTGCGCCTGTTCTGAACAACCACCCGTGCATGCACACCTGCAGGTGCACCGTGATTCTGCACTGACAGGTCAGCAGGTAACTGATCAAAGCCAACTTTATTACATCCAGTTTCTGAAAAAAAAGTGTCAACTTTTAACAATGTAAATAATTCACAAACACAGTAACATTGGGACAGACCCTATTTAAAAAGATTTTTTTTTTTTTTAAACTGGATGCCTTACTTTTTTTTTCAGTGTGAAGTTGTGGTCTCTATTAGCAATTTGCTTAGCTTTAAACATTTGTTGAACAATTTCCTAACATAATATCAATAATTGTTTAGCCTTCATTAAATTATTGACTTTTTTATACATCATGATTATTTGGTTTTTCAGCTTTGTGTATTTGAGAGATTAATGTTTTGTATCATGTATTCTACCACTAACAACTCCCTCCTTTTGTATATTTACTGACCATGTTCTTCAGGTCTTTGTTTCCCGAAGCCATCACTTCATGTGCTGCCCGTGCTCTCCTTGCATCATCTTTAATTTCTTTATGTTTGCTTAGCTTTTCTTTTTCTACTAAACATCCACGTTGATATCATTTTGCCTGCCTCCTGCTGTGTTTGGGTCAGCAATAAAACATTTTGGGAACCTAAAATCAAACTCACTAATTTATAGTGATTTGGTGCTACGGTTACCTTGTCAGTCAGCTGTTTAACACGAGGAAATTGCCTCATTTTAGAGAGATAATTGAAACTAAATCTTGTTTTTCCTGAAAATGAAAGTATCATTCTTTAGGGGGGCAACTTGCATTGAGAGGTGATGGTGTTTGGAAGTGCCATCTCTGACTTGGGACCTTTTTAAGCATTTTGTGCGTTCCAAAGTAACCAGCCTTGGTGTCACCACAGACAGCCATTTTAAACTGAGCGAACAAATAAATGGCGTATTAAAATCGCGTTTTTATCATCACCGTCTTTTATCTAAGCCTAAGATAAAAGACGGTGATGATAAAAACGCCTTAGATTCTAAGGTAAAACCGTTTTAGCTTTTAACCTCTTTGAGCAGGTTTTACACTCTTTTATTTCTAGCCGTCTGATATGATGATATGATGAACTTTATTGTCCCAAAGGAAACTTGTCTTGGGTACAGACTCTGGCTGCTACATAGTCCAAACTATGTGTCACACTGCATTCACATATAAAAACACTACTATAGAAAGTCTGGACTACTGCAATGCACTTTATTCAAGCATTAGCCAACGAGTTCTCTCCCGTCTGCAGTTAGTCCAAAATGCAGCGGCTCGTCTTTTAACGGGGACCAGAAAATATCAACACATTACACCAATTCTTGTGTCTTTGCACTGGCTCCCTGTTCGTTTTAGAATTGATTTTAAGATTTTATTGTTTGTGTTTAGAGCCTTGAATGGGATGGCTCCTCAATACATCATCGACCTCCTCCAGATTTATTCTCCGGCACGTGCTCTGAGGTCTGAGGGCCATCTTCAGCTAATAGTGCCTAAGATAAGGCTTAAAACCAGCGGGGACAGAGCCTTTTCTGTAGTTGGCCCCAGATTAAGGAATACTTTGCCCCTCCATATACAAACAGCCTCCACAGTGGAGTGTCTCGTCTTAAGTCTCGTCTTTTATTCTTTGGCTTTTAACACCGCATATTTGTGCGGTCCTCTGTGTCCTTTTTAGTTTATTTATTTTTTGTTATGTACAGCACATTGGAACTTTTTCTGTTGTTAAATGTGCTATATAAATAAAGTGGATTGGATTGAGTCTAAGCTACTTCAATGGAACATGAGGTTAAACATTGATAACTGCAAAGTTATTTGAATTAAATATTATGATATTGCTATACCATAATAATCCCAAAGGGAAATTGCATGTTAGAAGCTCTCATTATCCAGCTTTTTTTAAAGTCATTATACAGTCATATTCAATAAATTAGAACATGCATTCTGACTAGTCTTGCTTGTCAGAATAAAGGCACTTTTTGAGAATAACAACCTTTAAGCAGGTAATAAACATAGTTTTCATTAAGCCCACATTTCTCTATAAAAATCTATTAACCTTTATTGATGTGATAAAGTATTCTAATCTTAAATGTTGTGATTTCATTAGCTGTGAATAGAAAGATTGAAAACATCAGTGTGTAAATTATATTTATAAGTGGTTACACTTTCATTGAATTGAGTCACAGAAATAAATTAACTTTTCAACAATATTCAAAATAATTAAAGTATCTGTACATGGTCATATACGTAGCTGTGGTTAAGATAGGATCTTTTATAATGGTCTTTGTTGCAGCATATCTGCTGAATTCCCTGACAGAAGATGCTGTGTTGCTGAGTTTGTGTGCTGTTAAGAAGATGCTCAGTGTTGTCCTTAATCATTAAAGGTATAGTGGGCCATCTTTTTCATCTTCGAGTTTCGGGGGGACCATCTTATCTATTGGTTATCCCACATGCCAATCATTGTGACGCGCTCACATAACGCCAATGACCGTGCATATCCCTTGCTAGTGTCCGCCTGCTGACTGCGCATGCGCACTTGTAGTATTTATGTATCCATTTAGCTTCAGTGTTAGCCGCTCATTGTAGCTCCGCTGCTCTCACCGTAGACTTTGAAAATGGCTGAGAGTCACAAGAAGCAAACTGTCTTACAAGTTTAAGAGAAGAAGAAGAAGGCCTCAGAGGAAAGACCAGATTGTATTTGGGAGATTCTTTCATGCGATCTCCTTGAGGAGCAGAAGAGCAGGTAGCATGGGCTTGCACATGTGCAGTTATTCAAAAATTTACTTGGGCGTTTCTAACCTACATTTCCACAAACAAATCATCCACTATAACTTTAATATTAAAAGTATTAATTAAAAGGTTTAATAAATCACAAAAACCTCACCTTGTTTAGTCCTGACATAAAATTACCTGTTAGCATCATTTGAATGATCTTGTGGTTAGCTCAGCAGAAAGTATGAAAACATGGGAGTAGATATCCCTCCACCATTCTGAATGAACAGAATGGTTGCTTTAAAAGGGAGTGGCTCAGGAAGTTTTTCTTTTTCAGGAAGCTGTGGTTACATCCTAGGTAACAGCTGCCGTCGTCACTTTGCATCAATAGGGCTCAATGGGCAAGAACAAAACTGCACCCAAATCAATCAACTGTTTATTAAATCCTCCAGAAGTTGAAGGAGAGAGGTTCAACTGCTGTGAGGAAAGCTTCAGAGTAAACCCCCCCACCCCCCACAGTATGGGGTTACAACCAATGTGGAGCTGGCAGAAGAATGGCTGTAGGCAGATGTGCGTATTTCTGCACACAGAGTAAAGTGAAGACTTTTGGATACCGGTTGGTGTCAAGAAGAGCAGAAAAAAAAAACACTTCTCTCCAATAATAAAAAAAAAAAAAAACGACTAAAATTCTGCAGGACGTTGAGGACAAGGGCTACGTTCACACTGCAGGTCTTAATGCTCAATTCCGATTTTTTTGTGTGGTCTTTCACATTTCCAAATATATGCGACTTGTGAACTGAATTCATATAACCTAAGTGTCCCGCATGCGCACTCGAGGACGTGATGACGTCACACGTAGCAAGCGTGCTCAGTGTTTGCGGAAGTAAACATGGATTAAAATGCTGGTGCACATTTTGCGATCATTAATTTATTTTCTAACCGGAGCTTTCCCTCCACTGACTGCTCTCCTCATTGTTGTCCGCTATGGGTGTCGTCTTTCTTCCCGCTTCTGCATAGCAGGACGCAGAATAGTGACTTTTGTCGAGTATCGGTGACGTACAGGTCGGATAAATGCGACCTGGCCGTACAGACACAGGTCGCATTTGAAAAGATCAGATACGTATCGGATTCAGGACCACATATCCAAGTGGCCTGGGTCGTATTTGAAAAAATCCGATCTGTGTTGTTCAGACTGTAATAAAAAGATCAGATACAGATCGTATATGGGCAAAAAAAACGGAATTGGATCACTTCAGGCTGCAGTGTGAACGTAGCCAAGGAGTGCAGAGGACTGGTTAAAGTGGTATTTTCTCAGCCTACGACCACTGTAGACTTTATTAGACTTCTTTATCAGACTTCTTGTGACCATATGGTAATGATTTAATCTTCCCATTATATCGTTTGCCAACTAGCTAAGGATTTGCATTTGATGGCTGGGTAAAGAAAGTATTTTTCCATAGCCTCCTCTATCTGGTAAACAAACATGGTTAAGGCTTTTAAAACCTTTTGTATCTAATGAATGATTATTTGCTGAATAAAGGAGGATAGGTACGGAGGCTTGACCAGATAAACACTATGTTTAGACACCTATGGTCACCATTCTTAGAAAATTGGGGGATTGTTATCTTCTCACCCTGAAAGTCTCATGCTTTCTGAAATAGCATCCACCCCCATCGCTATTATAGGCTGAGCTGTATAGGAGCCAGGGGGTTAGATCAGAGACTGCTGTGTGGGATGGGAAATAAATTGACAGTGTAATTGAACACACCAAGCTGCCAGCGGTCTAGAAAGGGAATACCAGCAGATAGCATGTGAAAATACATCTAACGCTTGCATCGAGGAGATGAGAGGCCCCCCATGCTTATATATGTCTGTCTGTGGGTGCACACATGTGGAGTGGAAGTACATGACACGCATGTGCCCGCCTACATATCAGTGTGATGCTCCCTAATCAAAGCACGTCTATAGCAATGTGCATGCTTGCGGGCACTGATGAGGGTACGTGAGAAACACGAGTCCACAGCAGTTAAGAAGTTCTTCCATCTGTTGCACCAGCCTCACATGAGACTCTGCAGCGTCACCGGCACTTAACACGGCCTAAGATCTCCTTGACCAATTTATGAGACGCTAAACGGACCCACCTCTCTCAGGGAGGCAGGAGATCTTGAAGTGCTTCAGCGCACAGGAAGAAGGCGGCTGTTAGGGGAATGACTGGGATAAGTAAAGGGATTTTGTGGGAGAAGCGAGGGGAGTTTACTGCTTGCTGTGTGGGAAACAGAAAAAGAGAGAAAGGTCAGTAAACCTGAGCAGTGTCCGTCTGTGCTCCTTCTCGGTGTCCTCTTGTTGAGACAGCTGATAGTCCCTCTGTTCCTTCTGCTCCCTGGAGACATTCAGTGCAAAAATAACATGCTTGATCAGTTTCCTCCTGGTGTTGACTCAGTACATGATTAACAAGACAGAGTGACAGACTAAAAAAAATGATCATATTATCCTGAAATTTAGATTTGCTTGACCAAATGTGTAACATAGAGGCAGAAGGACAAATATTTACTCCCTGAGCTTGTTTTCACAATCTCAAGTGTCACTGAGACAAATGTCAAATCCATCTAACTGGTGACCGGACTACTCGTACGCTTGTATCCTCGGGTGGAAGACGTAAGCTGTAACAATGGATCCTCCCACAGGGATCACCAAAGGTTTACTCCTCATGCTTAAAAAAACTGCGATTGGCTGTTTTCTGATGGCTAGAATGAACAGTTTTGTTGTTGTTGTTTTGACGCTTTCAAAAAGTAATTCTTACTTCTTTTGTTCTCACTTTAAAACAAATTTGTTTAAGATCTGATTGTTCTCTGTGTAGCTGCAGCAGCACTCTTCAGAAGAGACACTGCAAATCATTTATAAGTTCAAATCTGCATGCCTTGACAGCACATGCACGCAGACCAACACACACTCATATACAAAAAAAAGCCACATATGCTCCCAGACATCCCCCACCCCACCCCACAAACACACTTTACCCTAACCCTACTAACCCTGTCAGCTTCTCAACCTAATTCCCTCTCTGGCGGCATGATCAGTTAATGTGCACGCATGTGTGTGTGTGTGTGTGTGTGTGTGTGTGTGTGTGTGTGTGTCTGTCGCTGGCTGTCTAGCTCTGTGACCTTGCAGCCGCACGCAATGAGGATACAGAGTGAGAGGGCCAGCATGTCTAATCTCACAGGCAGACAGTCTGTTTTCACTTCCAATATCACAGAATTTTCTGACAACTGCGTTCGGTTTTTGGTACGCTGAGGTGGATTGAGTAGAACTGCCAGAACAGATTATGATTTTTCTATAACTGTATAAGTGGTGTAATAATACCTAGCTCATGAGAAGAGACAATATTTTAACAATGTTTTGGGTGAAACTCTGAATCCCCTTTTCCACAGGTAAAGGTTCTTTACAAATAACAAATAATAATAATCTCATAATAATAATAATGTACATTTCCATCTCCAGATGAAGTTGAACACTGACAGTAACTGGATAGCAATTAAGAGACTTGACTTCACTTTTATGAGAAACAATGTGGTATTTTTGTATGTTGTGCCACAAACTCTCATCACACAACAATGTATAGTTCAACTACCAACCTTATGTTTAATAAAGTTTGCAGTTCAGCAACAACCTTCACTTGATAAATACTAAAAGTAACATTGTCAATGTAGCAGAAATTGAAAAGTATAACCATTTGAAGAAAAGAAGAAAGTAAGAGTAATTAGATGGATAAAATGAGGTGTCCCTTGATTCTCTGTCAAGTGGTTCTTGCTCTTTTATTCTTTCTTGCATGCCTTTTTTATCCCATCCTCACACAGCTACTTATTGGGAGTACATTACACACGTCCCATCCTACATAACAGTGGAAATCAATGTGGAGCAAGTCTCAAATCAAAGTGTATCTACAACAACATACAAGCTTCTGGGCAATGATGAATGCCCAAGATAATGCCATGGCTGACAGCCTCTGTACTTTGCTTTCTTCTACTTGGTGTGTTATTGTGTGTTTATTTTGCTCTCTCCCGTTATTCTGTGGTTCCTTTAACTGGAAAGATAACTCCTAAACATCAGACAGTCCTCTCAATGTCATTTTGCTAAATTTTTCATCAACCTCAACTTTGAGATCCTTTATTGGAAATCTTGTATCCCTGAACCACATTCTGTCCTAATTCTCCCATTTGCAAAGCCCTCTAGCAGTGCCCATGTATACACCACGCAATTAAAGTAATTTCTGCACACCTTGTCACAATTAACAATTGTAACAATTTATCTATTAATCTGTGGTACACGTCACCCTGGTGATTATCGGTGAGAGGGATATGATGGCAGAAAACCATGATAAAGTCATGAGCAGGCTTTATATTTAAGATTTAAATGGCTTACGGGCTTTTTTATTCATTTGGAAGGTCCTTATGTATTGTTACGTGTCAACAGCGCAAGAATGAATAATACTGTGGTTTTGAATGCTTATGATGAAGTCAATCTAGGATTAAAGTCTGATATGGAGTGAAATTGAACATCCGAGAGGAATCATGATGCAGTGTGGCCGCGATTCACCCCTTTACCATCTGTGTCCAAAATGAGCTTATGCATGGTTCAGAGATGTCATGAGGACCGCACATTTTCCTGTCAAGTTTTTTTTTCTTTTTATTAGAGCCCAACTTTTGCGTGGAAAGTGACATACGTAAGTTTCAGGCCCCATTTTTTGCATATGCAAGCCTTATTAATGAGACCCCAGGTGATTAAGCTTCATAAATGAGGCCCCTAGAGTCCTTTTTTATAGACTGTAAACCTTTTTATTCACTGAAGGAGCTATCCCAGCTTGTTCTGGCCGGTGTATACATTCCACCACAAATCAGCACATCCAAGGCAGAAATGCAGCCTGGTTAGCTGACAACAGACATGAAAGGGAAAAAAATACCCAGACTCTCTCACCGTTGTTTTTGGGGATTTTAAAAACACAAATGTCTCCAGTGAATTTCCAAAATACAGGCAGCATTTTAACTGTCCCACCAAGGATCAAAACACATAGAACCACTGTTATACAGCTGTAAAAGATGCATAACCCAATGCAGTCACCAGGGCTGCATTCGGACTCTCTGATCACTATCTGCTTCATCTCATTACAACCTATAGGCAGAAAATAAAAACTTCTACGCCTGGACTAAAGTTCAGATTGTTAGAAAGTGAACAGAGCAGTCGAAGCAGGCCTGTAACACCTGCAGATTGGAGTGTTTTTGAAGCTTCAGCCACTGATTTAAATGAACTTGCTTTTGTGAGAATATGTGTGAGGAGACCATGATCTATTTCACATACAACAGCAATACACCATGGTTTACTTCATATCTGAGGAGGCTGTGTATGAAAAAGGAAGAGGCTCACGGCAGGTCTGTGGTTAAATCACCACAGACCTGCCGCCCTGATGTCTCTGGTCATGGCATCCTGGTGTTGCAGCATCTGAAGGACATCAAAGGTCACCTGCTGGACCTCCTAGAGTTCGTTTGGCAAACGTGTGCATACGTGAATACAGCTGTTTAAAATCTGTGCACATACAGAATATTTATGCGTGGAACTAAGAGTGTTGAGTTCTAAGTTCTGCTTTAAACAGCAAAACAAAGCAGAAAGGACTCCCAACTAAAGTTTGCTATGTGAGAACAATTTCTCATTTTAGATACGGTTATGATGGGGAAGGAAGGGTGGACTGAACTACAGTTTTAACTCTGCGTTTTTAACAAGGATGTGGTTGATGTAAAATGTCTTAATTATTTAATTACTCACCTGAAACAACATCAAGCTGACTATAACCATCGCTGGTACAGAGAATATAGCCTATAATCCAAACCTAGCCATCTGTAGCATTAACCAGGCCATATGTCAGGAGAGTCTTTATAACAGCAGACATGCAGAACAGAGCCTGTCCAATGAGAGGGGTTTTCCTAAACATGCTTCTATGGTGTATTTTAGTACAATTGATTGTCTATATTATATAAAACAGCCCCAAAAGTAATATAAACATTTTATGATCAAATGACTGCACTATCTGTTTCAACAGGTCGTAAACAATAACATCAACCATTTAAATAGATTTTATAACTGTATAATCCATCTAACCCACTTATCCTTTATTACATGATTAAATCAAACCAAATCTTCACAGCATACTGGCCACTTTCTGAAATGCCAGAAGATATTGATGAAATCATTAATTCATTTTCAGAAACAACATCTCTCCACTCCTTGCATTGTTTTTGTTCACTGCTGAATAAAAGGAAGAAAAAAAAATGTATACATATTTGTTGCTTCAGATTGAAATGTATCAAATACATAATAATCAGTGACTATAAATCCTGGTACGTAACTAACCATCATTTTGTGAACAATTACAGCCCCACAGCAATATAAAAATGGGTATAAAATAGATGCTACTCAATCCTAGTTTCCTGTAAGTTGATGTCTTTCGTGTCTTTTTTAGTCAGAGATAAAAGGATATCACTAGCAGTGTTTTCACCATTTCTTTTTTGTTTTCTTGTGCTCTCCTTGGAGTAAAACAGCACCACTAAGGTTGAGTTTAAAGTGCAGCTAAGGGTAAAAAATGCTAAAGGACTAAGAGTACAACTGGTATTTCCGTAGCTGTAAGTATGTAGTGGGTCCGGTGTGCAAACTGAAACAATAAACTGGGGATAATTAATCAGTAGACCTTGTCAATGATTCAGGGCCAGCTAAGGCAACAATTAAACAGCTTTCTGACAGATTTATTTTACAGAGAGAAAACACTTCCTCCTGCAAATGCAATCCAACTTATGTGGAGTACGTGCTTCAATGAAACTAACTGCAACAGGTTTGGGATGAGTTCCTACAGCCTGACAACGCATAAACTCAAAGTTACAGACTGCCAAGGGAATGTACACCCGCAGCATTCAGCTGGCTTTAAAGACAATCCACTGCTGTCGTTGATGACAGAGGCTAAAAGGAATCAAACATTAATCATTACTCGTCTTAGCGTAGTCTTGGCAATGTATTTGTTTTTAGGGTAAATAGATGTAAATTTGGCAAAGACTGCACCGTAAAAGTAAAATAGACATATGGGCGTGCCTCTGCTGATTCTAAAGGGGATAAAACTCTGATAGTGTTGTATAAAGTGGTGGCAGTATACGGTCAACAACATAAACATTTTAATAGCCACACAAAGGGGGAAAACTTCTCTTTATATTATGATAAAGAGAAACCAGATGGTTCTGATTATCCATCCATCCATTTTCTAACACGTCTATCCCTTGTAGGGTCGTGAGGGGTTCTGGTGCCTATCTCCAGCTGTCAATGGGCGAGAGGCGGGGTACACCCTGGACAGGTCGCCAGTCTACTGCAGGGTTCTGAATATTATTTTTTTTTAAATCCAAGACAGAAAAGGGCTAAAAAACATTTCCTTTTTCATTTAGGACTGTGACTGATTACATATAAAGGCGATAAACACTAATGAAGGGAAGAACAAAGTAGGTGCCACCGTGCGCAGGCATGTGTTTGTGTGTCAGGCAGAGAAGATACGGTGGAGAAAAGGCCCTCAGATCCACCCCGAGATCAATAGGTAAATTACTGCGGAAAGTCACACACTCACACTTTATCGTACACATGTGCACGCATGAACCCACCCACACACACCCACAGCAGTCAGCGTGCAGCGGCCTTATGAAAACAAGCCGTTTCACATCAATCACATCTATCCTTTGCTCTTTCTCTCTTGACCTTCAATCATTCCACCAACCACTCTTTCATCCATCCTCCCTTGTTCAGCGTATCTATCCATTCTTTCATCTATTTCTCCCTTGCCTCTAATCCGTCCTTTAAACTGGGCCTGCGTTTGCCATGTGTTCATCCAGTGATGAAAGGATCGGCTCTGTGATTCCTGCCAATCAGACCGCAGCAGGAACCTTCCCATCACCATTAACACACATGTCACCCAGACATTACAGGATGAGCTTTGGGAAACTCGTCTGGGACTCTGCTGTCAATCCAGCCTGACAGGCCAGCAAGATTCTTCCAGTGGCATAAGATATACTTCAAGTCTCAGAAGCTCTTGAAAGTACACAGGATTTCTGTTGTTTATTAAAAGAGAATTGACAAAAGAAGTAATGCACCAAAGTTCTGAAGTGTGTGAGTCAATGTCTGTGAATAGGAGTCAGGACTTTAACATCCCTTAGACAGCATGCTTGGATCAGATAAATTCCACAGCCGTGCTCTGTCCTTGCCACACCGGAAATGTGTGTTTGTGTGCGTGTGTGTGTGTGTGTGTGTGTGTGTGTGTTTCCAAAGCAACGAACTGGCGCCACAAAAAGACAACAGGTGCTAAACACTGATGGTCGATGGAGGTGGTGGGTGAGGGGCGGGTTTAAAGGTTGAGAAGCTGTCATGGCAACGTTCCTCTTACACAAACAAACTTTTTGTTCACAACTGTCAAACCAAGGAATCCAAGGTTTGGAAGCTCTGCAGCTTCCCACACACACACACACATAAACACACACACACACACACACACACACACACACACACACACACACACACACACACACACACACACACAAAGGTTATGGGTGTTTAAACATTCAGTAACTCAGCTCAGAGAAAGAAAGAACAAGGTATATTTTAGAAAAAAATACTGTACCTATTATCAAACAGATTTTTCTTTAATTAAAATGAGCCACACCCCTGAGACTTTGTGGTTGTAAAAGCCATAGTTGTTCTGATTAGAATGTTTTTGTATTGATACAGATTCAAGTCATTTAAGAACCAGCATTTGCCGAGTCTATATTTTGTCCAAACTCAATGCTTCAGCTTTAATTGGCTGTTCCATCTTGGGCTAAATAGGTTAAGAAAGCAATTCTTTTTAAATAAAATCACTTCACCTAATATAGGAATAGCCATTGTGTTTAAAGCGCCATGTGACCTAACACAAACAGTCTTCAAAAATGCACATCTCTCTTCTCGTATGAGGACAATGCAAACAGATTTTTTAAATCCTGCTTAAACTTAGTGTTTTATTTTATAATTTGTGAAAAAAACAAAACAAAACAAAACAAAAAAAAAAACAGATAACTACTCTTCCAGCTGCTTCAAAACATGTCACATGAAACTGACAGCCAGAAAGCTGCAGCAGCCAATACAGTCCATCTATGTATATAGACCGACCACAGGGGTTGCAAGTTAAAGCAAGGTAACTTTCAGGTCCATATACAGCACACAGTAGCCCTATTTACACTGCTTTTGTTAAACCGATCCGAGGCCAAGCTCAGTCCGAGCTTGGATCAGTTAACCAAGCCGAGCCTCGTTCTGACGACCATTTACACAGCACGCTATCCCGGTTCCTTGGTTGCTCCTCGCCTCTTAGTGATGATCTGCGGTACTGCTGCTCTCTGGGATTGAAGGCGGGACAAAGCAAATCAAAATGGCGGCGCCCGTAACATTCAGTATGTTATGGTAGGACAGATTCGGCTTTTGGGACGTGGATAAGACAAACGGACGTCTAATAAGGATTTACAGACGCAGGAAACAACGACAGACGCTGAGGTTCATAACACTGCTAAGCAGAATCGTCACTGGAAATCGTGTGGCACGGTAAGGAAGCTAGTATTATTATGAATGTCTGAAATTTGTCTGAATGGAGTGTGAATCAGGACATACAGCCAGACACGCCGGAAAAACCGCGGACAGTCAGCGGACTGTAAGGGGGTGATGCGGTCTGCTCATGCGCTCTTTATCAGATAACCGGCACAGAAAAACCAGGCCGAGACCACACCAGGAACTGGTCTGCATTTAACGCGGTCCGGTTGTGTCTGGCTCGGTTCAGTTCAGTCTGCTTACCATGTACACTTGAGAGTTATCTCGGTTACCGAGCTCAGACTGGTCTCGGCACGGTTAAAAAAGGGGTAGTGTAAACGGGGTAAGTGTGTATGGATGCTCTGTGTGGGCTGCTCTTCTCAAAAACTCGCCCATGTAACTTGAGATGGTCAGATCTGTTGTTGAACGGGTTATGTGATCTAGAGTCTGAGCTCAGACTGCGTAGCAAGAAAACAAAACAGATATGACACTTGCCTGATCAGACATATTTTTGGTTCTCTGTTGTAGGATTCAGTCTATATTGGTGAATTTGTCTTTGCTTTTACAAGTAACTCCATGACTTCTCAATCTGCTGGTCTAAATGGGTCTGCTTTCAGATTCCAAAACGCGGTGGGAGATTGTTTAATTTTGGGACAGTGCAGTGGTGCCAGTGGCCTTCAGGGGCGCTAAACCTGGAAGTTACAGGTCTAGCGCCCCTTAGTGGCACGTACACAGTGCTGCTTTAGGTTTTGTCCATGACTCATATTGATCCTTTACAAATGTCTTAATAGGGAAATAAAATATGTAGTGTAATACCGTCAAACTATCTGATTACGCAATCCTGCTATGTATGTAATAGAGAGCATTCAGAAACAAATTATTTTACTGTGTTTTTATAGCAATATATAGAGGTACTGACCCCCGAGGGGTATTCTAAACTTAAACTAAATAACCTCATCACAAGGTGGCCCAAACAATTTATCTGCTTGTAATTTACATTGCGGTTGAAAAACAAAACAAAGACAAAAAACATGAAATTAAGATAAACAGATAGTGATAGTGACAGCTAGATCTACGTAGTCATATTTCTTTCAATAATATTTCAATATTTTCAAATCCCAAGATACTGGGATTCGTTTGTCTAATACTGTCTGTGTGCTGGTCTGTAAATCTCCGTCAACCAGCTTTTAACTGCAAATTTAAGCCACTGACTTCTTTAACATCTTCTCGCTGACTATCTCTGGTAAGTTTCAATTCACCCAGAGAATTGCATATCAATTTTGTTTTGCCTTCAGTGTTACTAAGCAAGTTTTTAATCCTTCACGCTGATCTGTCGTACCCACTCTTTACAGGAACTCTGCACATAACATTTTAGATGTCACACCCACACTACATTTACACAGTAAGTGCCCCGATGGCAAGAGAAGTTCAAGTCCAGAGTTTATTTACAGCAATGTACAAAAGGATAAAATGAAAAGACCCCCAACCACATATCTCTTGCCGTATTAAAAGCCAATTAGTACTGTACATGTGTTTTAATTGAGACTTAAAATCATTGCTAGTTGGAGCTTGTCTGGTGTGTAGGGGGAAGTTAATTCAGCACTTTAAGGACTCCAACCTTAAACTCTTGATCACCTCTGTGAACCAACTGGAACCTTGGTATAGCTAAAACAAGTGATCATTAGATTTAAGGGTTCTAGAGGGTGCATAAGGTTGCAGGAGGTCAGACAGTTCAACCCAGGAGCCAACCTGTTCACCGGCTTATAGGTCAACAATAAGACTTTAAAATCCATTCTAAAATGAACAGGGAGCCAACGAAGAGAACCAAATAACCAGGGATATATTTTCCTGCCTTTTAGTTTGTGTCTGAGGATGACCTGCAGCATTATGGACCAACATATTGTGGCCTTCCTAAAATTATGGCCCAAGTCATTTTTTTTCACATTTTTTAAAAAGAAAAAAACACACAAATTAATACAGCCTAAGTCACTCTCTTGACATAGGCCATTATGCAAGAGGGGTGGATTTAAATTATCTCCTTAACTCAGAATTTAAACAACTTCACAAGACGTGGACAGCATCCTGAATAGATAATTTAGGCAAAAAATATCATTTTTGGCAAAAAAATTACATAGGTCATTATTTTAGGAAGTTGATGAATCTATATTATAGAGTAATCCCGGTCAGGTAAGGTTTGACCCTGTTTTTTCCCTCTTAAAATCATTACCACAAACCCACCGCACCCCTCTTATCACTTAGTAAAGTTAAACATGAGCTCAAGTGTGGCATTCTCTGCACAGAAATTCTCATGGAGCATGGCCTCCAGGCATGTTCTCCCCCAAAGTCTACATTTGTCCATATGGCTGCATGGGTTGCGTGAGACTGCCAGCATACCTTCCATCCTCCCTGTCTCAGCACTGATCCCTGTGCAAGAAGATCAGGTTCCACAGCCGTTCATAAGAAACTCCATTTGTCCCAGCAATACAAAGTAAACACTGTATCTCACAAACAGCCAAGAAGTCAGTTAAAATAACATACTCTTTAATTAAAAACTATTAAAATTGATCAAAAAATAAAACTCAAAGAAAAAAAGCCAGTTTAAAAGTGTAGCAAGTAGATCCAGAGAGCTGGTGATTTAGTATACGCAACCTCTTTTGAGGATCACTCAGTGGATCGCAAAAGTATAGGCACTCCCTAAAAGCCATTTTTTACCAGTTAATAAATAGACGAAAATAAATTACTTTAGATATTATTTATATTTATATGACATTTATATTACTCAACAAAAAAAACTAAAAAGCTTAAAGAAAAGGGATGCAATAACCTAGTTGCTGAGAATCTGTCTTTATGTAAAGCAGGATTTTTGTGTACCTAAATGGTAGTTTATAGTATCTTCCTATCCTTTCTGTTTTGAACAGCTCTTGATCTAAACAAGAGAAAGGTTATAAGAAATTCCTGGACACAATAAAGTTACGCAGACTGGATTACATAATAAACAAGAATGTTTGAGTTATGATCCCTAGCAAACGCCCAATACAAACAAGGTTTGACATTTTTTTAGACCAAGGGTACTCTTTGGAAAAGGAGGAAACATTAAGTGATTTTTTTTCATCTGTATACTGTCAGGTCCTGAAAATCTTTAAAGTGTCGGTTATCAGGAAGACTCATCATTTAGCATTTACTCCCCTTCATGTGTCAGGGAGTGTTTGTGTAGCCTCGTGAGCCAGTGCGCACACTTTTGAAGAGGTTCATTTTTCAAACGGTGTAATTGATGTCATCAAAACAAGGTTTGAAGGATTTGCTGCGGCATAAAAATAACATCATAACTTATAATGTGAGAACACATAAACACTTGAAACCACCCCTATTCCCACACTGACACACCAAAAATGTTCATGTTCATTCCCACCTCTTACAACAAATCTAAATATATGTCCTCTCTGCTTTGTTTTATTGTTGTTTTATAACAGGATATTATGAAGCCTCTACTGTCTGAAATTATTACGTAAAGAAAGGTTTCTTTTAAATGTAGTAAACTGGAGAACATTTATTTTTCTTTAAAAATAACAGTTTGCTGCTCTTCCTTTACTACAGAAGGGTTATTTAAACATAAGACAAAATATGAGATAATCACAGAGTAAGTAGTGAAATTATAAAAAAAAAAAAAAAAAAAACATGTGTCAGTAGGTATCAAAAGGCAACCCCCAGGACAGACTACACAGCCACTTAAAGAGGTTTAAAAGGATCTTAAAGTTAGCCCTATCATTAACACTACAAAAGAGACAACTGCTTTGAAATGTTTCATATAATTACTTCAAATGTTTAATACAATTGCACAAGATGGCATGTTAGAGTAAAGCCGTTTTCCAAGCATGACCTGCACAAGGAATAAATTTGTCTCTGAGAAAGGTCATAATCTACATCTGAGGTTAATGTGACCGTGAAAGTTTAAGGTGATCTAACAGTTCTGTGAACTGCGCTCAAGAATGCTTCTGTTTAAAACCAAAGGCAGAATTTTCTAGAGATTTCCACAAGTTTGACTGGGAAAATATTTGCAAAATGACACAACTATGTCAGTAGACTAACAAGTGCCACTGACCCAGCAAGCACTAAATGTCAAATCAAACTCTGGTTGGCGGCAATGATCCAGTGTTTCATCATCCAGTATGTCATTATAAATAAGCTGGAGACAAGTTAAAGCAGCACCGTGTGAGGTTTGACCCAAGGATTAGCTTAATTTGAGAAACATTAAATGATTTTTCAGGTCAATATACAGCACTTGGCGCGTACTGATGCTCTGTGAAGGCTGCCCTCCTCAAAAACTCACCTGTGTAACTTCAGAGGGTTGGATCTGTTGTATGGGTCATGTGACCTAGAGCCACACTTTACAACAGTCTGAGTTCCCCTTACACAAGATAGCTAACCTTACATGTTTCTACTTTTCTCGTCCTCGACTCAAAGTTTGTCATGGCCGAGGGAAGCAAAAAGAGGAAAACTATGTCTGAGGGGACCAAAAGGAGAAAGGCAGACGGGATCGCTCCATAGGAAAAACAAGAGTGGATCTGGCAAAGGAATCTGCTCGTTGGTGTTTGATGAAAGAACAAGCGGGATGAAAGACCCGTTCTCTTTTTGCATCATTATTATTAGACTGGTAGGTATCTTTTACATGCTATATAAAAAACATATCGGGGTCTATATTTTTCAGTTTTGTAGGAGCTAAACACTAAGCTACCAGGCTAAACGTTGCTGTTGCGCAAAAAAACAACAACAAAAAAACATATAATACTTACCTGATCAGACATATTTTTGGTTCTCTGATGTAGGATTTAATTTAGTTACACTTTACATACCACATTATTATTTATGTGTGTGAATGCACTCCGTGAGTTATTGCTGGATATGTGAATTTCCCCCTTGGGGATAAATTAGGTATAAATCAATCTGAAGAGCGACAGGGGTGTAGTTGTTCTGATGCCTTAAATCCCTGACTAGACCTTTGCGTGATTGTATATAAGAAAGTAAAAATGCCCAGCATGTGGAATGCTAACATTTTCTGGTTCGGGTGGTGCCAGAGGCTCTACAGCTGGTTCTGATGGGTTGAGGGAAATAACAATAAGAACCAAGCCTGGCAGTGACCTATTCTACTTCTAACATTTTCCAAATACCCCCATCCACCCGCGTTCTCCATTTAAGCATGTGTGTTCATGTTTCTAGGAGAGCGATGTTTGCTTTACCACATTAGGTAGACACTTACATCAGCTGCTGAGTTAGGTGTTCTTTCTCCTTTTTCATTTTCTGAAGCTCCACAGTGGAATACCGCAGCTCCTCACTCTGTGCTGTTCACACAGAAAGAGAAATACCCACAGATTTGAGTTTACTCGACGTGATGAAAAGCTATTCACGGCTGAATTGATGTCAAGCTCCTCACCAGAGGCTACAACAGAAAAAGAGAGACATATGAGAGAGAATGGAAAGGCAAGTTCACTGGGCCAGAGTTTAGTGTCATGCTATTTCCTTACACTTGCAAGTACATTAAATGAACTAATTTAGATAACATGAAGCAACAACAAAACAAGGAGTAATAGACAAAATTTGGAGTAAACCATCAGCCAAATTAAAGAAGCGAAAATGTACCAATTAAGTGACTTCAAAGTAGTTAAAAAGGTAGAAAGGGTAGAACATAGCTATAGTAAGTGATAAAGTATTTTCCTCCTAAAAGATATCTTCTACTTTATCACATCTGAATTTTTCAGATCATCAACCAAGCAGACAAAGATAATCAGAATAAACAAAAGTTGTTTTACAATCATGATATCATTCATTTACTTATTTATTAGAAAATTCTGTCTAGACTGTAAGTTGGATAAAGATGCAAAGCATCATAGGAAAATCAAAATAGATCTACAAAATAGAGCAATAGAACATCTCTGTAAGCAAATAAAACACAATGCAAGTTTTTCAAAAACCATGAAGGTCTGATCTGAAACATTTAAAGATGCACCTCAATAAATTAGAATATTATTGAAAAGTATTTTTTTCTGTAACTTAATTCAATAAGTGAAACACATTATATAGAATAATTACATCCAGAATGTTTTTTAAAGCCGTATTTTCTCTCGATTATCATGATTTTTGCTTAAAGCTAATGAAAACAAGCCATTTAGGAAAAGAAAATGACATCAGACTAGTGAAAATCATGTTTAATACAGAGATGTGAGTATGTTTGATACCTGCTTAAAGGTTGTTATTTACAAAAGGTACTTTTAACCAGACAAAGGAGTCTCATTAGAATGCATTTCCGGATTTTGACATGTAAGTTTGACAAAAAAGTAAAAATAAAAAATATGTAAGGATAGAAATACTTTTTACTTTACCTAAACTCATGATACAACGAGCAAACAGAAAACTAATCAGGAAATACATATAAATGACAAAATAAACTATTAAAAGAGATGAAAATAAACACGTATTAAAACTAATAGGACAACGAGAGGTCAACATGATCCCCAGCAATTTTCCCTGGTAGTTAAATCTAAGGTTTATTAATGTAGCAGCTCAGCCGGCCAGCAGTAACATTTTTCAAAACAGCAGTCCTGCAATAAATGCTCTGATGCCATATTTCAAATTTAAATGAGGCCAGCAGCTTGTCAGACTTTGGCACTGCACTTCCTACACCTCCAGGCAGAATTGGAAATCATCTGCGAAAGAGCATTTGAGTTCGAAATCTGGACAGTGAATAACTTGGGACACGCCACAATCATACTGGATAATGTCATCGGCAGAACATATTTAGTTACTGGAGCGATTCCTTATTTCATGATTTACATAATCAGTAACCTCCCTCATTACTTTCATTAAACTCAACAGCATAACAGCAATTTATTTAGACCACAATTTGGCTCAAATTATCCCTTAAGAAAACGGTCTGAATAAAACCTTACACATCAAGGGTCTTTGTGTCCAATCAGCTTTGGCTCAAGTTGTTCTGAGGGCAAAAAAGTAACACTTTGCATCTTAAAAGCATTTAATTAGCTTTGTTTAATTTTTATGCTGCGTCTTTGTGAAGCACTTGGGATTGCTAGAGGTGCTAAATAAATAAACCATACATAAGTCTCTAACAAATAATTTTGAATAAGTGATAATGCTTATAAAATAATTAACAAATGTGATATTGTTTTATGCAAGGGAGACAAATTTGTTCTACATGTTATTAAAAAACGTGATGACCACACTAATATATTTGTGTGGATGTGCAACCTAACCACACAGTAATTAAACAACACACAGACAAAGGCAGAATCTTTCTCGTCACTATGCGTTAACATAGTAACATTTTTAATGAGACAGACACCAGCTCAGGATGCACACAGATTATATATAACACACAGACACAACAAGATATGATGTTTCCACATCCTTTTCCCCCTTTGAAATCAGTTGATTGCACTGACCAACAATGCTTGCTGAAAAGGTTAAAGCGTGCAAATAGTCTTTAGGGTCTAATAAGATTCATATACGAGTCGAAACGTCAGACAGCAGTGCCTTTACAAACAATATAGATTGTTGTGTTATTCCATGAAATAATCACCCAAAATCATTTTCTCACATTACAAAAGACTATGATGTATTTTACTGGAATGTGTTGCATAGACTAACATTAAGTAGTCCTCCTGGGTCATTACTTTATAGAATCGCAGTTTGCTACAATTACTACTGCAGGTCTCTTGGGGTATGTCTCTACTGGATTTGCACATCTCGACACTGAAACTTTTTGTCTTTGTAGAATAGCTCAGGCTCAGTCAGACTGCTTGGGGAGTGTTTCAGTTTTTCTAAGTCTTGTCACAGATTATAACAGAAGTTGTGTACTTTGCAGCACATGAATTAGCTTTGAGTGCTGCAGCTCTGGTTGTATGTTTGGGTTTTTTTGTCTTCCAAAGGTGAAACTTGAACACAGTGTGAAGATTTTTCCATGCTCTAATGGGTCTTCATCCAGGATTGGCCTGAATTTATCTCCATCCAACTCCTCTGACCAGCTTTCCCTGTCCCTGTTAAAAATAAGCATCCCCAAAGCGTGATGCTGCCATCCCTACGTTTTACCATGGGGAAGGTCTAGTCAGAATAGTGTGCAGTGTTAGTTGCACCTTTCTCCTCGACCTGGCTTCTGTCTTTCTTGGTCTTTGTGATGCTATCTCTATTTAACGATATCAGAGTAAAAGGTTCTAAATACATTTGCATACCACACTTTTAGGACTTTCAATTGTAAAACAAACAAAGTGCATCATACGCTGTGTTGGTCTAGCAGATACATTTCTGGAGGTAATGGTACAAAATGTGGCCAAGAGGTGTGAATAATTTTGCAAGGCTCTGTATTATTAATAAATTTAAAAATGTACGATACTTGAAATCATATTACATTAGCATGAATGTTATATATTACATTAGCATTCCAATTGTGTCGGAATGCTAAAATAAATACGTTGCATTATCATAAAGCTAACTGGGATGTAGTCTGCGTCAGGTATTTGAGGAAGCCAAAACTGGATCTTGTAGCAGAAGCATGTGTTCGTGTTCGTAAACATGTGTGTGAGCGTGTCTGCAGCATATTGGAAGAATTGTCTGTGAGGGCCCTTCTGAGAGGTGCAGTGGGGCACAGTGGCTGGGGTCCTGGAGAGCACTCAAACGATCCAGCAATGTCAGCCTGACATTCCCTCCCTCCAAGTCTTTGTTTTGCTTGCTCGCCCTCAACGGATTTTCACTCTTCATTCCCCTCCGTCTTTTATAATCAGTCCTCTTTCTGCGGCTCGTTGTTTTTCTTTCCCTCTCGCCCTCCCTCTCTTGGCTCCCTCATCTTGCCTTTCACTCACTCTGTTTCTCTCTGCAGGAAGAGAGGAGTGTAGGAGGTCCTACTCAAACCGGCAATACAACGATAATTGCTTTCTGGTCACCGTGACATAACAAGGTCCAACCAGGGTAAAGCATCACGCTCGCTCACTCACTCAAACTCAAAGACAGACAAAAAGAAAAACCCCACAAGAATGAATGAACAAAGAAAAACTTCTGTGAACGACGATGACGAACACACACATGTGGACGCACACGCAAACACACACTGCAGAGACATGCCCGAACAGCAGAAGTTGTGTGAACGGTCGACAGAGCAAAAAAGGTTTGAAATGAAAGCAACCTGGCCTGAAATTCTCCCGTGCTTCTCGTGATAAACAGTAACGCACAAAGCAACTTCATAGAAGTAATAATTACAGAAACTAACAGGCTGACAGCAACTCATCTACTGTAGTAGCTTTGAAATTACCATTTGATGATACAATACAGCAATTATATTATTACCACAAAACCCTTTCAGACGTATTATTGGAATATTTCAAAACAAAATACTGTTAATAGATCCAAACTGCAAAAAATAAAATAAAATAAAACTAGACGACTATGCACACAACTAATCACTAAAATTGCTACCATAATTATAGTGATCGTAAATAGAAAGTGCACCCACTATCACTTTTATTATTAGTTTAAATGATCTAGTCTTCACCAGGTTCTAAATTTATTATTCAAATCATACCTCAAGTACACAATAACACACACAGCAAGTAGTGTTTGACATAATAATTAGTAATACTTTTAAAAAACAATTTAACATCGACACCTGATCATCAATATAACATACTCAGTTCCTGCAGCATTAAAAAAGCATGAAATGCAGCCCTATTAAGCATTATAACGCTTGCCTTCATTTGTAAAATAAATTTTCCTTTTGTATTTTTATGCATTTTTTGGTCAAAATAACAACTACTATGTTGTAGTGTAAACGCAGGGGTGTGTGTGTAGTTCCTACAAACTATTCTGTGATGTAATAATATATTTAATTTCTACGCACTAAAGCAACAACATACTGCCAATTGGTCTTTATGTATGTTATTCATATTTAAAAAAGGCCAAAAACAGGCATGTCAACCTAAAAGCTTAGACTGAAAAGGTTGTCAAAGGTATCACCTTATGTGATGGCCACAATAAAGCATATCCAAAAGATTTAAAGTGTAACTTTTAAACTGTGATGATGGGTATCATCATTGATTTGATGCCATTAGCAATAACATTAGTAAAAAATACAGGCAAGTGAAAATTCAAAAGTGGCTAAAAGGACCCAGTTGAGTCCTCAGAGGATTAAAGCAGCGTCCTCGCCGCTCTTACAGATTGCCAGGTATGACGTAACACAGAAGACATTATTAATGTGCTGGTGACAGAGAAGTAAACTGATGAAAATTTATTTTTATCCGCCTAGACAGAGTTCCTCCACCACGTAGTATAAGATTAAGGGTATTATTAATGTGTCATTGCTGGAATATTAGTGATGCTAGTGCTGCAGAATGTTTTGACATATCCAATTAAAATTTAAAGGGCACACTTTATTTATTTACCACAACTGTAGTTGTGTTTCTCTGCATGGGCACACCTGTACTTTCAGTAGATAAAATTGCTTATTTTGGACCTCAGAACAAACAACAAATAAACTATCTAATAAGACTGAACAGATTACTAGAGCATAGGGGGTGAAAGAGTGCTTCCTTGCATTTTCACCAACAGTTGTTAAGTATTGGCTCAAAAAATAAGCACCACCATATTTTGGTTACTTTAGAAAATTACTGCTTCATTAATACGATTAAATATCATAAAGTGTGTCTAATACAAAGCCCTGATGTTGCCACTGAGTGACAGCTGTGACTGACAGTTTAATTGCCTGCTGTACTCTGCAGCATTTGGGCTCATGCTGCGTACGGATGCTGGAGCTTCAAACACATTTTCTTCAAACATGCAATCCTTGTGCTTTTTCAGTTCAAGAGTTGCAGTAAGAAGGCTGTTAATGGATGCTGTTGAGTTTGCACCTGATCCCAATTGAGATTACTTGCCTCTTTGACAACATATATCATTTATTTAGTATTTCAAGATAAACATATGACATTTCTTCTGTTTAAATACTTCTAATAGGGCAATTGATAAAAATACATATGAAAACAAATCAGTTTAAGATGCATGTAAGGAAGTGGAATGCCAAAAAGAAAATTATGTGCAAAAAGAAATTTGAAAGCCAGTAAACCAGCTGAAATCTGTCAGTATTGACTAAGCCTGTTTTTGGTATATATGCAAATCATCATAATCTCATTTAATATTAACTAATAACTTATATAAAGGCTTCCCATAAAATATTACACAGATGGTAAAGTCGAGCAAGTGGTAATCCAACGAGAGCTTCACAAAAAAAGTAAATAATCACAAAGCTGGCCAAACAAGCTCAAAAGAGGAGTAAAGTTTCACTTTTAACTTTTTTGGACAACTTGGGCTGCTGCTGACATTTGGTGAGAATTACACGTCAATGGCCCCCTTAAAAATCTGAACTGGAAAAAAAAAAGTTGACATGTTAAATCACTATTTTCCCGCCATCTTTTGCTTCAGAATGATTTTTCTAATTTCTTTACCAGAATTAAACCGGCAGAGACACACCTACTGTCTTCAGAGGGTTTACATCATGCGATGCCATGTATAGCCATAACGAGTACTCACAGTGAGTAACAGGAATTTACATTGCCAGACATACCGACAGCGTGCGGCTCCCTTTACAGATACCTATAAACACGCACACACACAGTTGAACCTGAGAATTTTTATGAGTGTCTCGATCACATTCTCAGGTTTTTTTAGGTACCACGGCCTTTTCTTGGGTGTCTGCCTAGTTTATTATGTGTCATAAAAGTACACCAGCTCCTGAACCGCAGCAGCTTTGTGGAATAATGTCAAATAATAGCAGCACAGTAGAAACCTGAATCCTTAACTCCTCCGCCTAACGACTGCATTTGCCCAACTCGCCTCAGCCTGGAACTACCTGTGTTTTACACATATAAAACTAAATTACGTATCTGTGAAATCTAAACTCGGACATCTGTATATGGCGGCAGCAAGTGAAAGAAGCCCTTTACAGAGAGGTGATGCAAAGAAAAATGTCTCACTTAGCTGCCCTCTGTCTGTGAGGATATATGTGACGTTTTTATTTTGCTACTACAAACTCACACATGCACAAGACTGGCTCCAAAGGAAATAGATACCTTATACAGTAGTCTTTGGATGGCCCTGCGTGTTGGCAGATGGCTCCGGTTCATGGAGCGGTCAAACCCTCTTAAATGCATGCTCACGCACACACAGACAGAATCCTACACACCCTTAGTTCAGCTTGGGAAACTGCATTTGCTTTAACCTTTCCCCTATTTCACAAAATGTAAAAAACATCAAAAATAAAATCTCCCACGCTGTCAAACCACTTTTACGTCAAACTCCACAACTTGCTTGCTGAGAACTGCACAGAATAAACTTAGATTGTGTCTTCATTTTGCTGTCATCTCATTGGCTGTCTTTGTCTCGCTCACTGTAAAATTCCACAGCCCCGGAGCTTGATCTGTCATCTTCTCCCTGTTCTTCCCCGTCTAACCATAAACCACATTCATTCGCGCATATTAGCCAACCTCTTTATGCTCTTCACAGACTATTTTTCCTTCCCTACTCCCTCTCCAACTGTTGTTGGAGTATAACAGTGGGACATCAGTGGGATTGTCCAGCAACCGTACGATATAGGAAGGAGACGTGTTGTAAAGATCAATGTGTCCTTTATTTGAATAGCCCTATCCATGTCCACAATAATGGTGAACCGCTTAAGAAAATCAATATATAACAACAAAATACACATGGAGATAAAAGAAAACATAAAAAAACAGGTTAAAAACAAGATAGATAAAACAAGGTACATAAGACCATAAAAGCCCCCACAGTTTTAAGTATTAATAGCTTGTCAGAATAAAAAAATCTTGAACTATGAGTTAAAAAGGCCAAGTTCAGTCGGTCACCCCAGTGTATGTGCTTTGGTCTGAAATGTGCGCCTCATCCTCAGAACAAAAGCTAAAGTGCTGGTGAAGATGCTAACTGTATCCAGGGTTTCCCACACTGTATTATAAGCCTGGCGGGCCACCGTGCTTTACTCGCCCAATCCCCCCTCCCCCCAGGCTAAACTTTGTTTGTCTATTTTAAATGGCTCAATGTTTCAGAGCAACATAAAATGGTCAGTAAAGTTCCGTTCTGAGAGAAAACCTTCAGGTCAAAATAAGCTAGCAATAGCTGATATTACCTTGGCGCACTTCTGTATCCGGTCAATGGAGTGTGTCATTAACCGTTGCGGACAAACCTGACTCTGATAAAAGCTCTGTGGGGAGAAATGGGCCAAATCCCAGCAAACTATTGGGAGAAGTTTGTGGAAGGATGCCAAAATTGTTTGACCCAACGGTTTAAAGGGCAATTCTACCAAATACTAATGAAACGAATCCAAACTTCTGAATTAGAAAAACGTTTTAAAAATCTCCCTCATTACACTGACCTTTAGCAAATATAAATTATTTTAGTAATCTTGACCAAAAAAGGAATAATTGTCTGGTTTTATTTTAGACAGTGAGGAACAAAAGGTATTTTTATGCCAGGGTTTTCCCAACTGCATTATAAGCCAACCCTCACCAGGCCTATACATGTTTTTATACATCATAACCAAAGAGGGTTGTCAAAATAATTGATGTCTCAATATAATCAATACTATAAAATTAATTATTCAAATATAGAGATTTAAATAATCTATATAAACTGACCAATTCACATCTGGCCAAACTGTGGCACTTATTCGGACAGCAGCGTGCAGACACACATAATGAGGTGCTGCTGGAAGTTTTTAAGTCTGCTAACATTTGGAAAAAAGCCAGAAGAAAACATGTGACAAGATAAACACAGAAGCGTTATTCAGAGAAACTTTCACAGGCCGACAGACAAGAAAAACGAAGTGCTGAACGGTGCTACGTGCTAAGTCACCATTAGCCCCGCCAGGCTTTGTCAGTTTTCTCCTGGTATGTAGTTCTGTATATATCCCTTTGGAAGTGTATTTAAAGCCCAAAATACCGGGCTACATTTTCCAATACATCTCATCATCACTTATATTGTCATTGTAATCAAAACTACAAAATATTGTAAAAAAAAATTAGAAGAAATAAACATTTAGTCCTTGTGGTTCTGTCCTTCTATTAATACCAAAAGCTTTGAAATGTCTTCAAAAAGCCAAGAGCAGTTGTAATCAAGACCATTTTAAAAGTCAACAAAAAGTTTGAATATCAAAGAATAAACAAACAAGGCTCTGTTTAAAATCTTTGCATAATAGAGTTAATTGGTCAGTCTTGTTCTCCTCCTAGCTACAAAGTTATTAATTCATACTTTAAATTCTGTAAACAATTTCCAGTTGCTAAAGCTGAGATGCAAATTCAACCGTGTAGGTTTTTTTTGGGTGTCTTTTTGCAAAAGGAATTGTTTTCTGTGACCAGATGCACTGTGTATTTAGTTGGAGGTGTGTGTGTGTGTTTGTGTGTGTTCTTGTGCTTGTAGCTGAGCATTTTGTGCTCATTTTACTAGAAAAATGAGGACTTTGATGTAAATGAGGACCAAAAAAAAAGGTCCTCTTTTTTTCTGGGCTCTGGGTTTGGTTTAGGACTAAGGTGTCATTTAGGTTTAGGTTGGGGTTAGATATAAAGCGGTGAAGGTTAGGTTTGGGTTAGGGTTAGGCTGTACAAAGGCTTGAAGATGAATGGAAGTCTAAAGGCACGGTCCTCACTATGTGCATTAAACAAGGATGTGTGTGTGTGTGTTTGCACGTGTGCTCAATCCTCAGTATGTTTTATCGCGCCCGTCAGTTCGTGCAGCAGCTGTTTCATGATCACGTCAAAGAGCAAACACATACTCACATGGCATCAATACAAACAGTGGACTACTTACTTTATATACCTCTTCCCCTTTCAAGCCATCTTTCCCTTTTTTCTCTCGTGTGCGTGTGCAATCATAAAAAAACGCGAGGACACACACACACACACACACACACACACACACACACACACACACACACACGGCAGCTGTTTAGAGCAAGCAGCACAGAGAAAAGGACCAACCCACGAGGTGAGCCGGAGGCTAGTGCTCCTTGAGGCATTTACTGTCAACATTAAACACACACACACACACACACACACACACACACACACACAGTGGGAACACTTTTCTAACTGGAAACTCTAATTTCCGTCTATTACACATATGTACCCATGAAAACATATGCCATCTTGCCCAACAGGAGTTTGTGTGTTATGTTTAACAATCGCAGAGACAAACCATTAATCCCCATCAGTCTGTGCAACAGTTAATAATATTTAGTCCGGCTGAGAGATTATTTATTCATGTCTCCTTTCCTCTTTTCCTTTATGTCAGTTCCCGTTCAGTTTACACTTTGCATTTAAATGCAATCTCTACTTTGCCTTATGAATACGCACATGCTGAAGAGTAAGTGTGCGTTACCTGAGAACACCTGTGTGCAATGCTGCAAAACCTGAGATCTGAAAGCCTGCCAAGCCCCGGTCAGCTGATGAAGGAAACTCTGTACTTCTACGAGCTGGCTGCCACAGAAGCGGAGCAAGGTAAGCGTTGTCCGGAGGATCCGCTGCTGCCGTACACATGTAGCTCTGAAACATGAAAACATGCACCAAGTTAAAGCTTCACGGATGCCGAGACAAACAATAATTTAATAATCAACCCCTATTTTGACACACACTTCATTAGGTGTTAACACCAATAGCCAATCAGCCAATCACGTGGCAGCAACTTAATGTATTTAGACACCTAGACAGGGGACTTTGCATAATGGTACATACTATTTTAAATGTTGTGGCTAATTCTGAATATCCCCAAGTTACAAGAGCTTGTGAAAACCTGTGCAAGAAGTTTATTTTTGTTTTTCCATTTTCCCCTGAAAGATTTGAGTTTATTTTTCAAGAGTCTTGTGCAGGTCAAATTAAATGTGTAAAAAGTTCTGAAATTAATTAGCCACAAAAATCTGGCATTTTTGTATCCAGTGTATAATTGGGTTACATTTTTAGACTCACAAGGTGGTAAGAGTTGATTTCATTCATCTGTTAATAAATATTATACAATTAAAGATGAAATTGTATCATAAAAAAATCTAATGCAACCACGAAACCCTTGAGATAAGGAAGAAAAAAATTCTAAAAGCACTTTAACATTTAGACGCACAAATACAAGCCTGCCTGTCATCAAGCCAGATCTAATGCAAAGTGTGTAAAACTAAAATGTTGGAAAAGAACATTTTGTTACTCTGAGAGCACTTTCAGGGAAAAATGCGGGTGAGAACATGCTGAACTCCATCTCTGCTCAGGAAAAAAAGGGTATTCCTTCACAAATACTGTGACACACAGGGAGTTGCAGGATTGTTATTTTTCTTATTAAGGGTATGAAACTCAATGATCTGCTGAATCTTGGACAAAGGACAGGGTGAGATAGCGGTCTTCAAGCTAGTTTGCAGGGCCTGTGTGCATGGGTGCGTGCAGAGTGGATGTGGAGCATGGGCACTGGTTGTCTTTAAGAGTCAGTTTTCTAATGTCAGATGGCATAAATCATAGGGCTGACAGCACCAAATGGAGGAACAGATATGAGCCAGATATGTCATCTGAGATAAGGTTGAGAGGGAATAGCAGAGACACGGAGAGACTGCATGTATTTGACCCCAGACGGTACACTCATGTAGAATTTCTCAATGTCAGCAGGGTGATTAAAAAGCACTATTTCCTTGATATCCCATCTCTTCTCTCTCACTCTCTCTTCAACCTCTGCCTCCATCCTGTCGTTAGTTGTTCATGTCTTTTTCTGCCTCTCTTCTCATTTCCAGGAATTAACCCACGGGTTAGATGAATTAACATTCCCCTCCTCTGTTTTCTCTCACTCGTCTCCCATCTGACCTCCTCTCCCTGCGACGGATCTGGTGAAGATGCAAATAGCCAAGCAGAGTTTTTCTTCTTCTTTGTGTGAGTTGGAGAAGTGACGCACATCTCAAGCTGTTTGTACTTTATTTGCGAAGTCTCTGATAGATCATTATGCTCTCAGTGTCGTGTCATTAGATTGGACTTTCACTCGTGGATTTCTGATGTGCCATCCTTACCGGAGTGTTTCAGCATGCTGCTTCTCTTTCCCAAGTTTCTCCTCTGCCTCATCCTTCATGTTAGCTGCCGTCGCCAGCCTGTCAGGGAGAAAAAACAAAAAAACAAGAGAAATCTGAGGGAGGGAACGTGAAGTGTCAGCAGCAATGTATTCTCATTAGAGAGCCTCAGCTGAACATAACACCACTTAATTCTCACAAGGGGGAAATTAGTTTATAGGCAATTTATCTTGATGATCCAGATGGAAGTATGATGTTGGTAAAA
Organism: Fundulus heteroclitus; assembly: GCF_011125445.2. Classification (NCBI taxonomy): domain Eukaryota; kingdom Metazoa; phylum Chordata; class Actinopteri; order Cyprinodontiformes; family Fundulidae; genus Fundulus; species Fundulus heteroclitus. The sequence goes on along the minus strand of NC_046378.1, from coordinate 12,041,605 downwards.
TGAAGAGAGATTAAAAATTAAAACGTTCATCATGAGTGACTGATGTGAAGGGATGGGCTTCCTTCCCCACCTTATATTGTGTCTTAAGACACAATAAGCAAAGCTGGATGTTAGAGGAGGGTTAGTAACGCATGATAGTCAATAGCAACGTGCACTTTTACATCCGCCCTTGCAGAATTGGAAAACTAGCATATTTACACATTTGCATATTAAGCAGAGTGCAAAAAACTGTAAACCATCTGGTCTACTGCATCACACTAATACAGCCGTTAGTGATAATCTGTCCTATTAACTGGTTTTATAGCCAGCAATAATCTCCAGACATAAATGAGTAAAAGGTTATGGCCCTGGCAACTAAATGAACCCATCTAGAGCCAAAACAAGTCTTATTTAAAGGCAGTTCACCAAAGTCTTCTTATTGCATTTTCTTTTCTCCTATGTTCAGAATTGTATCACAAAGTAGTCATAGATTTCAGTGCCTGAATGGAAAAATATTGAAAAAAAGGAAAAGTGAATGGAGTTGAAAGTTGCTGAAGAGTGACGATGTTACATATAAAAACACCAAACTAGGGCATCAGTGAGGAGGAGGTCTGGACATCTGGAGAATGGATTCAGGCAAATGTTGGGACTTTTATCTTTGGTTCTGATCAGCAATGTTGATGTCCTGGGGCACCCGCCCTTCTGTTTCTCCCAACAGCTTTGTCATCAGAATTTAGCCATCAAAATGTTATTCCCATGACACTGTTTGTCAGTCCATCTGCAGATAATTTACCCACAAATAAATGTTTGGCCTTAAACAGTAATTAAACACAAGTGTTACACATTTGATGGTTAGAAGGAAAAGAAAATACTCAGATGGTATCTGCAATGAAACGTTATTTGAGGATGAAAACTTTACAACACCGGCAGTCCCCTTGATGGTCTGGCTGTTGACTCTGCCCTCAAGAATAGCTGTAGCCATAGCACAAACTGTGTCGTCTATTCGTCCTTAAGCTTTGAGCTGTTCCTTTATTTAAATGCAAATGCTTCAATTGTTAACTAGCCCTGGAGCCAAAAGAGTTTCAAACACAAAGACTATTTTTGATATGTAAGGAGATATCTATCCTCACTATCTGTGCTTATTTCCACTAAGCCTCCTAAGCTTCCTGTACAACTGATATTTATAGCAAAAGTGCTCATTACATTCATTTCTTGTTGCCAATAAATGGTCACACGTCTGTAGAACATATTCTAGTTAAAAAGTTTTTTTGGCAATATCAGAACTGATTCTATAATTACAAAAAATATATGGCAGTGCCTTCTGATAGGGGTATAACTCAGAAGGCTTTTTTGTTTAAAAGAAACAACTTATCCACTTTAAAAACCTAAAAAAAGGACAATTGCGGCTTTTCAGGCTTTCACATTTTTCAGGACTTCCAACTTTAAGATATGATGATCTATCTCCTTTAATATCCCTTTTTACAGACAGGACCTATCAAGTCTCACAGATTGCTGCAAAGCAAGTTTATGAGGCAGAGGGAGACTGTGTGACCTGGACCTGCAACAGCACATTCTGTTCCTTCATACGACATCACAAAATAAGGCCTGACAGCAAGATGGAGAAAAGAGTAAACATAATAGGCAACACAGCTTACACAAACCAGACTTGACAAATAGAGGCTAACAGCAGACAGATAATAATCGTGAAGTTCAGCTGAAAGTGCAATCGGAATGACACGTAATAATCTTGGCAGGGGATTTTCTGCTTATTCCAAACTCACTCTCATAATCAAACTGCAGTCTCATCAAAAAGGCTGCGGCATAAATTTACTGGAAAGCCACATGGGATACCTCATTTGACTTATTATTACAATGATAAGAAGTCTAGCGCTTCTAGGAAGGGATATAGGGGTCTGAATTTATTTCTGAGAAATATATTAGCGCCCAGTCAGAGTTTAATTGGGCTGAAAAAAAAACCTTACCTCATCCTATAATCATCCAAGAGCAGAACCAAACTTAGTGAGTACACTAACACAGAGTGAGCCAAAGGTCTTTATCCATGCTTAGTATGTAGGGAGACGAAAGATCTCACCGCTGGGGAAAAATCTGATATTGTAGGTCACATCGATTATTTAAAAAACATCAAACAAAAAACAAAATAATTCATTTCCCTGGCAGATTTAGATTTAAAGTTATTTCTATTTAAACAGGAAGTTTATTCACGTAAGGAAACGGTTATCTTTAAAAAGATAATAGGTCTTCAATAGCACACTCAACTCACATGTTGCAGATAATGTAAAAAGTGATTTAATAATGGAGGAAATGTGTTCAAAATATACTTGTATGTATATTATGTGTATATATTACAACAACAAGTTGAACTATGTCAGGAAAAGTGCAGTGTGACCTCTGCACGTGTTGTTGTATGTATTGCAATTCTGGGCAGTGCGCCAATGTTCAGCACTAAAAGACTTAAATTTAACCTATCGATGCAAACTGCCACACAGCAGGCAATCTATCCTGCTCACCAGGCTGAAATAACAACATCAGTTCCACTGCCTGTTTTGTCAAGGACATACAGAAAGTTAACACAGATCCATGTGCGCGTGGTGAAAGGGGGGGAATTACCTGGCTTTCTAATCTGCACCCTGCAACTATTGAGAGAACAAAAAGCACCATGGAAAGAATTATAGCTTAAAGGTCCATTTACTAATGAAACAGTTACTTTCAGCAGCTGTTTATGACCACACGGGTCAAGTCATGATACAATCTTATGGAAAGTTCATGTTCAGATTGTGCAACAATAAACCAGTTTCACTGACAGCATGAAGCTCGGGGCTTTGGACCTAGCAGGACTTTCAGCTTAAATGCTGCTGATGTGCCATGAGTATTTGCGTACTTACTGATTTCCTTCAAAAGATCAAAATCATTTGAAAACTGCATTTTCTTTTTTAACTCAAATATTTATTGAAACATTTGAGTGAAATCTGTAAGCGGGCTAATACTTTTTCAAGGCCCTGTTCCTTCAGATAAATGCATCTGATTTTGCTGTCCGTTCAACTCTAGGGGAAGAAGAAAAACTGTGTGTAAGAATTAACATTTATATGGCTTTTATGATCACGTGTATTTGGGGTTCTTCTCACTTATCACCTTTGTTTTCTGTGTCAGTGTTGAATATTTTAAGATGTTGTTTCTAAAATTGATCATTTATTTTCTCTGTGCAATATTCTACTTTCAGGATGTGCATGTGCAAAGGGCATGCGTGAGCCCTTTAGGTGTGTGTGTGTGTGTGTGTGTGTGTGTTGAATGCCATTGCTAGAAAGTACGATTAAAAGTAGCAAACAGACCATAGCTTCACCGTGTGAGCGCCGATGAGAGCGATATTCTTCGTAACTCCTTATTTAGGGCTCAATCTTTGACACTTTCTGATCCTTTGCATCTTAAACGTGTGCCTATCCCTGGCCAGGCATTTGCTTTTCAAGTGACAGCAGACCAGACTCCCACCGTTCACCCTTCTGTACCAGCCAGGCTCAAAGCAAGATCAGAAAGAACACTGCCTCCAGAGGAGTGCTTGCGTGAATATGCACACAACCCGCTCGCGTGTGTGTGTGCGGGTGAATTTTACGTGTCTGTGGGTCTCACAGATGAATTTGTGTGTTCTTTGCGTGCATGCGCTGCAGCTCCTGTTCCCCAGGCAGTGGCTGTCAGTAGAATAACTAGGTAGGGCATAGCCAGTGAGTACATGTCAGATTAGAGTACCCCCCTACCAGAAGCCCAAGTCGGCTGCCCCATCAGGACACATCACAAACACTCACGCACACACAAACAGACAGGACCTCGCATGAACAATGCTAATCTCAGCCTCAGTGTTAACATGACCTACCAAATCAAATGTTGTTTTTTTTTGTTTTTTTTCCAGGTGTGTGTCAGGAGAGAGTTCGTTTTTTTCCCCTATTCTTTCACATATTTTCAGAGGTACGGAATAAAGGTCAGCATCACAAACTCAAACCAAACATCCTCCAGCAAATTTGTTTCCAACGAGTGAGCACAAAATGTTCCATGTCATTATGTTCTTTTATATTAATCTCAATAAAGGCCTCTTCATGTGATAAATCTGTCTGCCTTTTTTTTTTTAGCTCCATTTTCTTTTTTTAAGATGTGTTAATGTGTGCACTGCATCCCCTTTTAACAATCACCTGCATCTAATTGATGTTTAATGTCTCGGGGGGGACACATTTATTACATTAGGGTCCTGCTCCCTATTCAGGAAGCAGATTTTAGCTTCAATTAGTAAATTGGGCTGCAACAAAAAAAAAAAGGAAGGATGTGGGATTTATTTATGGTAGTAATTATGTGGTTAAACATTATGGGTATCAGAGATGTGTATAAGTCTCTTTTTGAACATGTACTCTAGGTAAGAATTCAACTTCGAGATGACTGAAATGAATGTTACAAATGAGATGTATTTAATTTTGTCCGCCTGCAATGCTCTTTGCTAAAGGCTATGGCATAATACATACCTTTTGGTGTTTAATTCACAGCATGAACATTTATCAATTTATTTTTTTCCCCCAGTGTCCCTTCTTAAGTCATTAGAGCTAAAGTCAGAGTCTAGTCTCAAGTCTTTAAAATTCAAGTCTAATTGGAGTCTTTTGAGCACAAGTTTAGGCCAACTCTCAAGTCGTTAGAGTATGAATCCAAGTAAAGTCTCAAGATTAGAGCATGACTTAAGCTACGTTCACACTACAGGGAAATGTGACACAAATTGGATCTTTTTCTTTTATGTGACCCATATTTGTCTTTTTCATGGCAGTGTGAACGGCCCAATTCTGATCTTTTCACCAAAATAAAAAAAAAAAACTGATTTATGACACTTCCATCTATGGTACTAATTCGGATACATATTGGATATTTTTCAAAGTGTTCACAGTCTGAACAGTAATGTTGCATTTATCCGTCTTTCACATCACTCTCCTGTCTCTCGCTACACATCCACACACAGCAGATCAATGTTAATAGCTGTGCTGCTTTCTTCTTACCTTACTCCATCTTGCTATCATGTGGTCTTAATATTGTTGCTCATCAGCTTTCAAATAATAACAAGATGCTGGCCAGTATTTGCGTTTATTTTTTTTCTTTTAAAAAAACTTTATCATACACTTCTAGAAGCAATTACATTCAGCATAACTTCCGTAGACAGTGCAGTGCTGTGTGACGTCTCCTTCTGTTATCGGTGCATGCGGGTCGCTTTGCGGTCTTGAACCATTCAGACAGCAGTATGATGGTGGTCACATTTAATAGTAGTATGAACGGCCACCTCAATAAAAAAAATTGGAATTGAGCATTAAGAGCATCAAGACCTGCAGTGTTAACATAGAATTAGAGCCAAGTCCTAAAGCTGTGTTCAGACCGAACTTGATTTGAGTGTCAGGTGTGTCTGGTTTACATGCAAAGTCTATGGTGGATGCACATCTAGGGGCATCGAGAAGTCCTGCGGCACGTTTCACACTTTGGGCGCAACACATTTTGAGATACCAAGCGTCCAGCATGTCCAAAGCGGCAGACGCTACAGTTGGAAAATCTCAACTTTCGCAGCTGGACATGGAGCATCAATCAATCAGAGAGATTGCTATGTGACGTAGACGTGCATTTGCCGACAGGATGGACGGACCAGTCGACAATGGAGGACACACTTATCGTCACTCTTTTTTTCCTATCCTATTATCTATGATCAATCAAGCGATCACTACAGAGACAGTATTAGAAAGGACCTTGCCTGGAGGAGGATTAACGAGGAAGTTGGCATCTCTGGAATGTTATCAAAACTTTTACCACCGTAAATATTTCCCCATATTTGAGGAAAAGAACATTGTAGCTCCTCCCAATGCACGTCAGACGTGTCTAAAGGCTGGTTCACATGGCAAGATTTAGTCAGCCGACTTTCGAAGCCCGAGAGACACCACACATAATGATAAACAATTGTAGATAAAACAGCTTTGCCCATACAGTGTGTGGTATCCGGTCAGATGGCGAGCACACCACACCACACCACACCACACAGAAAAAGAGTTCACTCAGGATCATTCAGATGTCAGAGGGGAAATCTCACAAGATAAAACGTGAGTTCACTGTAAATAAACATGGACTACGAGGAAAAACAATGGTTTGTGGACAAATTTTAACAGAGAAAAAGCATTACAAAAATAAAAGCTGTTGGTTAAACGAGTGGAAACAGCATCAACAGGAAGCTTTGTGTTTTCTGCACTATAATACGGAGGTGAGCAGTTTTTTTTTTCTTGCAGTTTCCCTCGCCTTGCTTTCTGATTGGCTACAAGTTACAATCAACAGACTGCCTGCTCGTTTGTCATTAGTGGACGCCCCAAATGCTAGGATATCAGGGCAAGACAATCCAACATGTTAAATAGCCCCGCTTTGAGGTCGGAGCGGTCCCAACGTTCAACCGAGCGGACCAGATCCTTCTTAACACACCATACAGGGCAGGAATATTTCTTAAGAGCCACGGTGATAGTCGGAGCCTGTCGGAACGGGCTAAAAATCCTGCCGTGTGAACCGGCCTTAAGCATACTTTTTTCCAACGTGCGTCTAGAGCATCAAATAAGCTCAAGACATGCATATGACTTAAAAGTACACAAGGGTCCAAGATGAGGCATCAGACACCTTTTTGACACTCAAATCACATTTTGTCTGAATGCAGCATTAGTCTTTAGTTTATAATCTAAGTCAGACGTTTCTAGAGCTCAGGTACAAATTTCAGATTCGAGTCTGTACCGAGTGAGGTTTCTGCTTGCATTAATATTTTCTGTCGACATTGGAAGTGAAATTTATTTCGTGGGTATAATTGGCATCCTTCCAAACATGATTATCTCATCCTCAGTAAGTGAGGCAGTGTTAGAGGAATCTTTAGAACCTGATTGGTGTTTGAACTGTTTAAAAGCAGTAGAGCTGTCTGAGCTATCTAAAATTTTAGCTTCATCTAAAACTTCTACCTGTATGTTAGACCCAATCCCAACCAGGTTATTTAAGGAGGTATTCCCTTTGATCAATGCCCCTATTTTAGACGTGTTTAATCTATCCTTAGTAAATGGATATGTACCACAGGCATTTAAAGTAGCTGTTATTAAACCTTTTCTTAAGAAACCATCTCTTGATCAAGATGAGTTAGTAAATTAAAGACCTATATCTAATCTTCTTTTTCTATCTAAAATTCTTGAGAAAGTAGTTGCTAATCAACAAACCAAGAGATGTCATTTAAATCCCATATTAAACAGGTTTCCAGAGTTTCCTTTTTTCACCTCATGAATATCGCCAAAATTAGAAACATTCTATCCAGGGGTGATGCTGAAAAACTACTCCATGCATTTGTTACTTCAAGGCTGGACTATTGTAATTCTTTACTATCAGGAAGTCCACAAAATGAAGTTCAAAGCCTTCAGCTGATCCAAAATGCTGCAGCAGGAGTTCTGATGAAAATCAACAAGAGGGATCATATTTCTCCAATTTTAGCTTCCCTTCATTGACTTCCTGTTAAATCAAGAATAGAATTTAAAATTCTTCTTCTAACGTATAAAGCCCTTAATAATCAAGCTCCATCATATATCAGAGCTCTGATTACCCCGTATGTTCCTAACAGAGCACTTCGCTCTCAGACTGCAGGTCTGCTGGTGGTTCCTAGAGTCTCTAAAAGTAGAATGGGAGGCAGATCCTTTAGCTAAACTGGGAGTTGGTTCCACAGGAGACAGGTTCCTCTCCTGTGGAACCAGGAGATTGTTGTGTCTCTGCTCTGTCTTCTCTAACCCCCAGTTGGTCGAAGCAGATGACCATTCATACTGAGCCTGGTTCTGCTGGAGGTTTTCCTTCCCGTTAAAGGGGAGTTTTCCTCTCCACTGTCCCTTCATGCTTGCTCAGTGTGAGGGATTGCTGCAAAGCCATGGACAATGCAGACGACTGTCCCTGGGACTCTACACTCCTTCAGGAGTGAATGCTGCTTGTCAAGACTTGATGCAATCTACTGGGTTTCCTTATATAGAACATTTTTTGACTAATCCTTATAATCTAATCCAATCTTTATAATCTGATTGAATTTGATTTTGGAACCTTGACTTTGGTGCCTTGAGATGACATGTTTCTTGAATTGGCGCTATATAAATAAAATTAAATTGAATTTAGTCAGGTCACAAGTCATTGTTTTTTAGTCTAGAACTTGAATTTAAGTCACTTGAGTCAAAGTCCCATATGCCTAACTATGAAAGATGCTTCAGCTGAACAACAGGAAACACACAAAATGCAATGCACAGAGGGAGAGAGGTATTTCTAACATAATTTATTACTTATATTTATTATCTATATCATTAATTGTATTGCACTGCTTTGTAAGTTAGTGTGTGTGACTTAAGTGTGTGTTTTGTGTGAGGTTATGTACGGTGATACCTGCTTGTATATGTTTTGCTTTTGGGTTATCTAGTAACTATGTAAAGGATTCCATGACAACGATAATCAAAATAACACACACACACGCACACACACACACACACACACACACACACACACACACACACACACACACACACACACACACACACACACACACACACACACACACACACAAGCAGATGGACAAAGTACGAGGTACATACAGTTATATCATATAACAGCTAACCAAATTAGCCAGGGGGTCAGAGAATGTCTTTCTTCCAGCTTGTCATTCTCCAATAAAATTCTGAATCACAACATGTTTGTTTGTGTTTTATTTGTATGTGTGGGTTGCTATGCAACTGTTTCATCAAATAATTGCCTATTACCGAATGAGACTTGTCCTACTGGGTGTCTGTGAGTGTGTGCTACTGTGTGCGAGACTGAGTTCAAAAGTGACTCTTCAACACCATTTACACAGAATTTCAGAGATGCATAAACATTGTTGCTTCCTTTTATTGTGTTGTCATGACCCCCACCATGTGCTGGAGCCATTAGAGTCGATCAGTGGTCCTCCAACAATGAGAGCTCTGCTTTCATGCAGTGATGTTTATTGCACACACACACACACACACACACATCAGACTTTGTGTGTGTGTGTGTGTGTGTTGCGCGCGTCTAAGAGAGAGCGAGTCTGTTTGTTCAATGTGGTAACATGAACTTGAAGTTGGATTTCTGCTGATACCTCACAAGCAGGCTGTGACGGCTGCTCGAATCGGCTCCTAGCAGACATGACATATTACCTAACACATACACAAACAGAGGGGAATTAACAGTGTAGTGACTGGAGCATTGTTTGTTAGGTTGCTAGTGGAAACTGGAAATTGGAATAAAACCACAAGTACAGCTTCCCTCAGAGTGCTTCCTTGTTACAAATAGATGCCTTTCTGTTTGGCATCCATCATTTTGCTTCTCCTCCACTCCTGTTCTCCCACCTGTGAGTTGTCTAATCAACGTTGCCATCCAGAACCCAGGTGTGTGTGTCTCTCTCTGTGGCTTCACGCACACATTTTCATGACAGCTTCTTTAATACCTGCCAAGTCTGATTTTGATTGATTCTGTGCACAGGGATAATTATCCTACCCACTGCAGGTGCATGTAGGTGTATGCATCCATGCTCCCAAGCACACACTCACACAAACCACCACAGTGTCAGGTGAAGGCACATACAGACTCACACCAAGCGACGCTGTTGGATTCAAGCATGTGACCAGCCAGCCGGGGGGAAATAAGCAGAGCGTGTCAAATTCCCAGACGCTTCTCTCAACGCCGCAAGCATGCGCACAAGTTACGTGATATGTTTCAGCCTGTCATCAGTTAGCGGAGCTGTCTGCCCGAATACTATCAGTTTTTTTTTTTTTCATATTTGAAAGAGTGGCTCTACCCCTTGATCTTTCTTTTAACCCGTTTTTGAAGAGGAAAACCATCTCCTTGCTTCTTCCTCTTGTTGTTTTTTTTACTTTCCAACTCACCCAATAAAAGTAGATCATTCAAAACTAAGGAACCAAGCCTCAAATATTACTCTTAGCTGATTTAACCTTGCATGTAAATAGTGGTAAAAGCAGATGGGGCTTGGATTTGATGTAAATGGAAGATAATTTGGTAGATAAAATAAGGTTGTCAGGATGCTGAAAGTAAAATACTTGATACTCAATACCATTTTCAATACCCAGGCAATATTTTTTGAAGGCGCAGGGTTTTTTCTTGTTAACAGAAAAATGATCAAGTACAAATGACAAAATTTTAACTTACTTAAAGGAACAATAAGCAATAATGCAACACTAGGTGGTACTTAAACACTGTGAAATCAAGACGTATGACAAGCCACACCTCTGTCTACCTCCACTCCAGCTGCAACCCTTCGCCTCCTATGCACATATTTGTAATGGACAAAAACACAGCAAAATGGTATCACCTTTTGGAGGAACATTTCTAGTGAAGAAGTAAGTAATTCATAACTTTATAATGCTGTTAGCAACACAACATTTTGATCTGCTGGGGGTGCTCTCAGCCATGTTGCTCGCTGCTCTGACAATAGCATTTTAGGGCAGGGAGGAGCTAAGTCCTGACTGGCAGCTGTTCACATGCACGTACATGCACGGGCTGCCGGCCTGGCTTGTAAACAAGAACCTGGAGAACAACACAGAGAGATGCAGTGTGAAGTCATACATACCATAGTCCATCTGAAATATTACCTTTAGTTCTTCACATCACTATGTTTTGCTCTTTCTATCTAAAATAATGACATTTTGCATATTGGTCCTCTAATCGGGGTCAAAAAAAAAAATTAGGGAATAATTCAGTCCTCGTCTAGAAAAATATACAATTTAGAAGTGTCACTTCCCTGTTTGACAAAACAGTAGATGAGATAATACGTTGTATAAGTGTTAATATCCTTCAGTAATGTATGTACCGTTATTTAAATTGTGCAATTATTGTGTGCTTCCCTTTGCCGGTCAGTTCTCAACTGATATAAATAAATTTTACAACTGAAGGACATTTAAAGAATAATTTTAAGCTAAAATAAATGTGTTTCAAAACAAACAGATATGGTGCATTTTTTACTCTGCATGTTGTGCATGGCAAACAATCTTTATGAGCATTACTGCCACTTACTGGACCAAAATGTGTGCATCAGCGCTACTGGTGATCCAGAAATAAGGGAACTGAAAAGATGTGATTAAATTAGTTATCTTTTTAAACAAGTTATTTTTGTCTGTAACTAATTAATTGCAAAATAATGAGTGCGTGTGTGTGTGCATGCGTTTTTGTACTTGCAGCTGAGGGAGAATATTTTACAGGTAAAGTGAGGACTATGATGTAAAGTGAGGACCTTTTTAGGTCCTCCCCTGTTTTTCAAGGCTCTTAAGCTCAAGCCGCCTTTGCAAACAGGGGAGTGTAAGACACTGGAATTTTTTAAACACTTTTCCAGACCTTTAAAAAACTGTGTGTATGCATGTGTGTCTTCACAGGACGCAAAAATATAAAGAATTTATTGTTGGTGTGAAAAAGCTCAAAATTGTACGTGTATGAGAGAGTGAATTAAATTTAAATGAATGACCAAACATGTTGCTTTATTAAAATATAAAATGTATTCATGTGTTTTTTTTTGTGTCTCTTTGTTTAAGAGCATAAAACAAAGTATTTCAGTATGAAATCACATATTAATTTATACATTAATATACCATATATGTCACTTTGTTAAACAGCATAAAACAACATATTTTAGCATGAAAACACGTCCTGGATCATAACCTCATGTCTACCGTTTGTTACAAACCAAACCGTGTGAAAATCAAGCAAAAATCCAGGGAATTATGATTTATTTTAGTTGGGCAAACAGCTTTCTCAGTACAAAAAATGCACTGGGGGCACGTGAGAGACCCATCCAAGATGGCGGCCATGCTATAACGTCAGCTCCACTGATCTTTATTAATTCACTGGAGTGCTGATTTGCCCAAAAAACTGAAGTCACTGGCCGCCATCTTGCTACTCCCTACTCTCACAGAATCCCATAGGATTTGGTTGCAACAACAAGCAGTTTTCTGGCTATGTGAAAACGTTTCGCAGGTAATTCTACAGTCAGTGGATGTACTAACACTATCAACTAATAGGAAATTATGTGCTGAAATATTTTACATGTTGTATATATATATATATATATATATATATATATATATATATATATATATATATATATATATATATATATATATATATATATATATATGTGTGTGTGTGTGTGTGTGTGTGTGTGTGTGTATATGTATATATATGTATACACTGGGTGCGATTTGCTGGGGGGGATGTAATATTATCAGGGGTTTAATGTTCTCTGTCGCTGTGAGGGACTTTTGTAATTTGGAAAATGAGCGCAAAATGTTCCGTGTAGACTTTTTATTCAAGATTTTAAACAGAAGCTGCGCTTAACCAATGAAATCTGGCAGAGCTAGGACATTAGCCAATCAGAAGGAGAGTAGGGCGGGTCTTTGCAAAGCGGAAATCTACCAGTGTGAGGTTTATCGGTGTTCAATCATTTTAACTTTTGGAAGAACATCTCAAACTGACCACAGATGCATGAATGAAAGTTGTGGTGGTCAAAGGTTTTCTTTGGATTTATGTAAACCAGTAGGTCAGAAAGTTCAGTGCATAAAACAGCTGACAACAACTTCCCTCGGTAAGTGTGTCTGTCGCTGTTATGTTTTATTTAAAACTGAAAGAGCAACGCTGTAGGTCGGCTAATTTAGCATGACGCGCTTTTTTTTTTTTTTTTTAAGAAGAAGATGGAGGGTCGGAATGTGAAACGATGTCCCGGTTTGACTGGGTCTGATTCGGAAAAAGTAAAAAAAATAATCATAAATATTATTCCACCTGCGCTTTTCTGTAACAAAGAAGGTCGTGGAGGGGCTGTTGACCATCTCCAGCAGTCAATGAGCGAGAGGTGGGGACACAGAGTATATAGGATTGATTTATATTGAATGTTACAGTGGAGTTAATGTACAGGTGTGAAGAAGATGATGTAATGATGAAGCTGCTGTCTTTTGAATTAGCTGCAGTTTATGGAGGGTTTTGAAATTGTAAAGTGGAAAGGTGAGTGGACTGTGGACCAGTTTGGCAAAAGTGTGAAGGAAGAACTTGCTTGATGCTGCAAATATGAAAGTTAACCAGGTGATGCTATGGATGTGGAAAGTGAAAGAGATTATGCAGAGGGCTGTATATGATGGTGCAAAGGCTCTGAAGCTGGAAGGTGGGAGAGATACGGGAATTGTCAATGGAACTGTCAGATTTGGTTAAAGTGGACTTGTTACAATAAGCAAATGAGGTTATTAAGGTGGCATTACGTCCACGGCCCGGGAATATATGGGCTGACTAGAAAATGTTTTCAGTCAAATTGATTATTTTTGCTTTAACCCCTGAATATTATGGATTTTTCGAAATTGATATTAATACATGTCTTGTGTCCTTCACATTTGTAAATTAATTTTGTTGTTTGTATTTAAAGAGTATTATTACGTTTTCTGCTCAAAGCGGTTAAAGTAAACTAATACCCACTCCTGAGTCCCGACAGTATATGGCGCAAGTTTAAAAACAAAAGTCTAACCTACTGGATCTAGCTAGCTACCTGAAAGAGCCCCTGCTAGCTAACCATTATTAATAAAACTTTTATTCATTAATAAAACTTTTGAAATGATCCCCCCCTCTGGTTTTTTTTGCAAATCGCACACTGTGTATACATATATGTATATATATGTTTTTGTATATTGTTATTTATATACTTATAAATGTTATTTATATATACCGTATATATATAAATAAATAACATGCAAAATATTTCAGCACATGACTTTCTCAGTACTTGGAAGTTTTAGTACATAACATAACAGTTTTAAGCCCCCCCTGAACATGAGAAAATCCTCGTTGTTTGATGCTGTAGCGCACATATTACCTAGTTACTGGAGGAAAATAGGGAGTACCAATATGGCGGCTGGTGGCTTCACAGCAACATGTATTATATACGGCCAATGCGCACTCCAGTGAATAAATAGAGCTCAGTGGTCAGCTCCAATAGGCAGCCCCTGTCCTTGAGGTGATCACGCTCCCGAATTTGACAAGCCAAACAGGAAACGTCGAGCGCTAGACAGGATAAAGTTCCAGTGAATTTTAGAATAAAATAACCCCACCAATTTACGCTAACTTGACTAGTGTAAACAAAATGGCAACACAGAAACACATGGAAACATAAGGGCCATTGGAGGGCGAAATAGGATATTTATGCGCACGGAACGAGTTTTGCCCCAAAAAACAAAATCCATAGCTGTATTTTAATCATTAATGTGGGACAGCAACACAAAGAACCATTTGAACTTCTTTCTCATGAGCGCCCTTTCCGCAACAAGAGCCACAGCTGATCGCTGTTTCCCTAGAAGCAGTGTGAGTGAGGGTTTGCGGAAAACCAGAACTGGATCAGGACCGCAACCCGCACCGTAGTCAGTGTGAGCAACGGGTTACAAAGTCTTAATAGGCGTTGAGACCGGCACAAAGTTGAAAATTGTGAACAGTAAAAAAAAGAAAATTCAAACTAAGGACATTTAACCGTTTATAAACATGGTATATGTATTCTCCACCTCCTTTATTCTGCATCTTTTGTTCCCATGGACAGATCAAAATATCTCCAGGTAGTCTGTGTTTGAACTTGTCTAGCAGGTGACATTTGAAAATCAAGTTTAAATGCACTCTCAACACTCAAGTTGCTTTCATCTGCTCCACACACACACACACACACACACACACACACACACACACACACACACACACACACACACACACACACACACACACACACACACACGGGTCACATTTTTATCTAGGCCTGCTTTGTGAGGAGGTTGTCCTGTTATAGTTATAGAGCTACCAGTCAGGTTCTTCAACAACAGCCAGCCTGTTAAATATGTCAAAGTTCCTTCTCTCAACGTGTTGGAGTTACACAGGATAAAACCAGAAAATTACACGAGTAAACAAATGTTTAAAAAGGTTCAACAGTCCTCTCGATTTGTACAGGTCTGTGGTTCAGATTTTCTAAAAAAAGAAATTCCTGCATTTGATCATAAAATTAAAAAAATTAAAAAACAATAAAATGATTTTCATGTATCCAGAACATCTGGGAAACTAGTAAAGAAAATGCAGCTGCAACAAAGACTACGGAGCGGTTTATAACTGGGTGAGGCCAGTGAAAGGTGATTCTCAGAGAGCTTTTTGTGAAGTTGTTTTTCAGTTTCACACGGAGGGGAGCATTATGTCGCACAAGAAACGCTCTATGGACTCATTTTTACTCAAACCCAAAGATAGTTGCCAGGCAGACAAGGGAAAAGCAGCCAAGATTGACTTAAACAATATTTAACACAAAAGTTTAATAACGTTTTTCTGATAAACATTTAAAAAGTGTTAAACTGTAAAAGCTTGTTAAGTTATATCTTTTTATAAACTCTGAACAACTTTAGAAATATTGTTAAAGTGATGGCTTTATTAAACTTCAAAAAGGTTAATGTGTTGTTTTTGTATAAATTTGTGCTAATTCTTTTTCGTGCACTCACAGGCGAAGCAGAAATTGATTAATGTAATGTGTGATCTGCGTTAAATTAAAGGGTATGACGTCATCATAGTGTTGGTACTATGTCCCGTGTTGCCCCTCTTAAGCATCCTAGTTGTCCCACATTTGTTTTTTTGTTTTTTTTAGCTAGGATCAACCAATGTTTAAATGGAAAAGTAGATATATCTAATTGTAGTCGTTATGAAAATGGCTAATAAAAGAAGTGTCAATAACTGTTTCAGAAAAAAATATAAATGTATACCAAGTGACTGTGACAAACCGATATGTATAAGTGAAACAAACATTCATGGCATTCATAAAATCTGATGTGCTTTCGTTGTACATGAGAAATCAGCTGTTTAACTTGCCACTTTTATTGATGACATCATATAGCAGCAAAGTGGTGACAAATTCCTAAATAACAACTGAAAGAAAAGTGGGATAGACAGTAAGCATGTTTTGTTGTGATTTTAATAGTCCTGTAATGCATCCCTGTGTCATAACACATTACCTCTGCCTGAACTTTGACCCCCTAAGTCAAATCAGGCTTTAAGGCCCTGAACACCCCAGTTTCCACCATGCTTGTTTATCTGTTTATTTTCCTTGGACACATAGGAGACGAGATCTCAGGGAGAGATAATCAGCTTACATTATGCCAGAGCGGACTGGCGCACCAGTTTACTGTACGCACATAATAACACGCGTCCAGCTGGGCGTTAAGAGCACACCAGCTGTGGCACCCGCAACAGCAACACTGCAAAAATAAAGGCTGAATATCTATAATGGGTCAACAATACTAAAGATACCGAGCCAAATGCTGGTATTGTGGTATCTGGGGGAATCCAATAAAAATGTATAATAAAACCAAATCTAGAATTTAACAGGCTTATATGTTGTTATTATTAGTAAATCTTAAGTGTGATATTTTTTTGCACATGTGTATACACACTGTATAAAAAGTTGAAACCATCTGAAATAGGAAACAAATGGTTAAGTGGTTTACAACTGCCTTCTGTAAAATAGCCAGCACGTAGCCTACTAAGGTTCAAAACCTCAGTTTATTAAAAAAAAAATCTTCTCTTCTCTGAGAGTTATTAACATTAGTATATGCTAATGCATTCATAACTAAATAGAAGATAAAACTAAACGCTGCTTGTGGCCTAGAGACAAGAAATTAATCATTGTTTTCAGTTTTGAAGTTTTTATTCTCATCTTTTCCTCGTGCAAAAAAATTACTTGAGACTCCATATTGTGTGACAAAGCTGGTGTGTGTGCAGGGGTTGCTCAACAAATTTGTGTGATATGGCCCTCAGAAACACGTCACAGTTTGAGACTTTAGATAACGCCTGTAATTCATAGCATTTCTGTGAGTCATGCCGTGCAAACATTTCCTACATTTTTCACAGTACCTACTGTATAACTTAGCCCTTGATGGCTGTTTGTGTACAGACATCTGCTATTTGATTACCAAAACTTGAAAAATGCTGAACGGACAAAATAAATCTTCAACTCTCATCTGAGAGCGTGCACGTGCGCATGTGCACATATAATATCCGTCACCATGTGGGAAACACAAACATGCACAAACACAAAGGAGGTTTTCCTATTTATTAGATGTCAAGTTCCTGGAAATCTGTAAAAACCTTGTTACAATAATAAAAAGCTAATATATTTTGAGAATAAATGCCCTGCTTCATGTACACAAACACAGATGCACTCATCGGCCATTGTGATTTGTTTAGAAATTATTTCTGCCAGCGTTTATAAATCAGGCGACTTCCCAGAGTCTGCTGTGTTCCCCTGATACATTACCTTAGTAGTTGGGGAATTAAAACAATTGTTTATGAACAGATTAGGCTGATTTGAAAAAAGTCTGGTGGTGCTTAAAGGTGAGGATCTGAGGGTTTGAGATATTTACTTACAAAAATTTGCAATGAATAACTTGCTTTGAAGAAAATTGTATCAGTTTAAAGGTAGACAATGTTTTCACAAAAGATTTTTTAAGTATTTTTTTTAATTAAACAAAATAATCCTTTGAATCACATCAAAATGATCTATCTCATTTAGAAAGCAAAAATAGTTACAGCTTATATTAAAGTGTCTTAACTTAAAAAGAAATTGCAAGAAATAAAAAATCATGTACAAACTCATCAAATACATAATTTTTTTTAAAATATATATAAGAACTTTAAAAGTATCAGGAGCTACAGTGGGACTAGTTTTGCAAATGTCAATTTATGTGGATCAGCTGGCAAAAGACAATATGAAAATGACAACTCCTAGAGCACACTGAACAGAGGATGATTTAAATAGGATATATCATATAAAGAGGATTTTAAATACGATTACAAGTTGCAAGTTTTTCCTAAAACCCACAGAAATATGAGAAAGAGCAGATCTCTATTTTATAAATGAGATTTCTATTCGCAATTCACTGAGATATCAGAGCTCACATGGTCACGGTGTGGCAAACTGTTTTATTTTCTCTTACTTTTTACCTCTTGTGGCACTTTAAGATTTTAAAATGGATACACATTCCATAAAATATTATTATTAATATTTTATAACTCATCAATGCCTCTTTGCCAAACCTCTAATTACGTAAAACAAAAATGTGTCACCTGTGAACACAGCGTACTGTTGCAATGCCGACTATTTTGAGCCCTACCAACAGAAAAGACCAGAAGATCTAGTGGTTTAATTTTAGTTTCCATAGCAATGTCACACAACAATAGGAAAATCCCCATGGGCCTACCGTTGGTAGGGTTGCAGCCGATGTGGCCAACGTTAAAATATCACTCACTCCCAGTGCTCACACTTAATTTTCAGCCACTGTATGTTCAGTCTTTGCTCAATCTGAAAAGCCTGTTAATGCAACAACTATTAAATAGTGGATCAAAACAGGTTAACCAGGCAAGACTCACACATTATTTTCCATTCACTGCTTCATAGTGATAAATCCTTAATTATAGTTACATTTAAAGGAATCAATCAAGAAGACATTTGAGACAGATAATTTTCTGACACTCCCATTCACATTCAGCTGCCCCACATACTCATGTCAGGTACCAAACACAGCACATAGAGAAAGTCTTCCTGCTAAAATAGGCGTTGGCAGCAGAATCTAAAAGAGGCTAAAGTTATGGTAGAGGTAATCCTCTGTGGCATTTTAGGTGACACTTGAAGAATGCCTTTTCCGGGATCAATGAAAGGTCAAATATTAGAACAATTTAGAAAACATTTCTGATTAACACTTGAACTAACTGCAGCACATTTAGCTAGAAAACTGGTAAGTTTCCACAATACAGCAAGTTCAGTCTTGCAAATAAAAGAAAAAGTCCAAAAAAAATTTAATACTTCCTCCAAACACATATCAAATCTCTTAAAAACATGCCTCTTTAGCACTTATATGCATACTAGAGTTATTGAGAAAATTGTTGTGATATGCCAACAAAGACAAGCCTGGCTGTTCACAATGGGCCTATCAATTAATGGCAGAGTCCTAAGGCCAAAATCACTACTGACAAAAAAAAAACAACATTTCCCAAGCAGAGTCATAATGATCCAAAAGACCCTGGGGAAAAAAGTTTATACACTCACAAGGCAAAGGCTCTGCCTTGGAAGGTATGCATCTTGTTACGTATTGCATAAGACTGACACCGCATTTCAGAAAAACCGTCATACCTACAGTCAAACATAGAGGAAGGTTTGGTTTGTCCCTAAGCCCAAGCATGCCTGGGTTACACAACAAGACAATGATCCAAAGTACACCAGATAATCAAAGTCTGGACCTAACCCCAGTTAAGATGCTCTGGCATGACCTTAAACAGTCCATTCAAGCTCTAAAACTCTCTGATGTGGCTGATTCAAATGGTTCTTCAGAGGAAAGTGGGTCGACATTCCTCTACAGCAATGTAAAAGATTTATGGGCAATTACTGCAAATGCTTGATGACAGTTGTTGCTGCAGAAAGTCGCAAAACCAGTTATTAGGTTAAGAGAGCTACTTATGTTTTCAAATAGGCCCAGGTTTTGTTGTTTTTGATATAATTTTTTTGCTTAATAAATGAAGTCCTCCTTTAGAAACTAAGTTTAGTACTTGCACTGGTACCTGTGGTACTAACGTGTTTTATGAACTGAAACTCTTAAAGGAGAAATAAGTAATGCTGAGTCTTGTGGCTCAAATCGGTACAGCAGCTTGCCAATCACAACAATCTAATATGGCGTTTTTAAACGGTGTGTTGCTGGTGTGAATGTTTTCTTCTACAGGATAGGTCTATGATGTGGTATTCTGTTCTATTTCTGGTCTGCTTCTCTTACTGACTTCCATGTTTGCAGGCTGCTGCTCTTTTGCCAAGATAAAATACCAAATGATGCGCTCTGTGCTGGGAACCCTGGGAAATCTCATAAGATTGGCTCAGGAACCAGGAAGTAAACACAGGCTACACTCTGAAGCAAAGTAGTTCCGGACCGTACCTTCAGGCTTGAAAGGAGAAAAACTTGAATAAGACATTATTGATGGAGAGGACCAATTGTTTAGAAGGATCGTTACTTCCATCCCGGGTGACAACTGAGAATGATTTAGGTTGATTTTACAGTAAATATCTTACTTATAGCACCTTTAAGTGTGACAAAAGCGCAAAAACGTTACAAATTTGTAAGGGCCGTTAAGGGAGAAACGTTCTTGTGCTTGTGCTCTATTAATAACTCCGTAATCAGTGAATTGTATTTCCAACAATAGGTGGCAAATACTTTTTCACATCAATTATATTCAGCACAGTTGAATTGAAGTACGACTGATATAACTTACGTTAGGCATCTCTTGCATATTATTGTTTCTAAAGCAATAATAAAAGATTAATGCTGAGTTACATTATATATTGCTGTCTGGGGTACAGGCTGGACAGATTGTCGGTCTATCACAGGGTAACACAGAGACACACAGGACAAACTATCATGTGTGCGCAGACACAAACCAAAAGCAAATTTGGAGAGGCCAATTAACCTAACCATGATGCTTTTGGACAGTGGGAGGAAGCCGGGGGTACCTGGCGGAAAAAACCATGTGTGCACAGGGAAACTTGCAAACACCATGTAGAAAAGTCCCCGGGCTAGGATTGAAACCAGGACCTTCTTGCTACAAGGCAGCAGTGATGCTGAAACATAATCCAGATTTTCTCAAGAGGAAGATCAGCATTGTAGAGCATTAAAATCTGCCACTATAAAAACATTGACAACCTTATTTCTATAATAATTTCACTCAGTTTGCTTGTGATGACATAATAAGTATTGGAAATTATATATTATTAAAGACTTGACAAATAAATGAAAACCAGTTCTTACCTGTGAACTCATATCAGAATGGTTGGCTATTGAATGATAAACATAAACAAATCCGGTTTTACCAATGTTTGTTAAACGTAGAACATGTTCTTCATCAAGTTGAACTGGCACAAGATTTTTTCACATTTCCAGACCCGCATCTGAGTGGTTGCCATAACTACATTAAACTGTAATACTGACAAATGTTGAAAGGGTCTCATGCCTGGCTTGAAAATGTTTTTAGAGTACAAAAGCTTTACTGTTGCTTATTTCCACTACCCTAAACGAAATCAAGGGAAAGATTCCATGGATAATATGAAATCAGATGTTTTTTAGAATCTTTTTGCACTAATAAACTCAAATATTAAGTTAGACACTGTCAATATCCTTTATGCTTGTCACTGTGCATTTAAGAGCAATTTTAAATTTTTAAGCAAAAATGAAAAATACTTCCCAGCTTAATTAAGGCTGTGAGCAGTAAAATAGTTTCAGACTGAACTTCTACAAAGTTTCCTTTTCCCATCTTTGTGTTTAATCACAGAGTGGAAGACGACTGCAGAAAACAAAGTTTTCATCAAACAGACACATGAATTCAGGAGTCAGTGAGATTATTGGCTGGTCTAAGAGTTTAGGTTTTATCGCCTAAACTCACTTGATGACAGTCCCTTTGAAGCCTGGCATATGTTATCATAAAAGGTGAAGGAAGTAAGGAGGGAATTCAAATGCTGACAAAACTCACCTCTTTTTCAGCTGTTCAAGGTTTTTCGTCAGGTCTTCTGAACTTTGCTTGGCCTTCTGAAGGTCAGCCCTCAGAACAGTTTCTCTCTCCTCGGCGCTCTTCCCCAGCTCTTCCTTCTGCTTTCTCAGTTGCTCCACTGCCAAGTCTCCCAGCTCCCTTCTGAGCTCTCTCTCCCTCTCTTCGATGACGTTCTGATACCCCTCTTCCATCTCTTTCTTCAATCTCTCACATTTTGCTTCAGACTCCTCTCTCAGATATTTCATCATGTCCTGGTTCCTTTTTTGCAGTTCTTCTCTGGCATTTTTCGCCCTGAGATCAGCTTGTTTGTGCATTTGCATCTGAAGCTCCCTCTCCCACTCCAGCCTGTCCAGCTCCAGCGCCTCATGCTGGGCCTTCTCCCTCTGGGCGGTCTCCTTCAGGTCCCGCAGCTCGGCCTCTAACTGAGCCACCTGAGAGCGGAGCTGATGAAACTCGTGGAAAATCAGGTAGCTTACACCGCAGTAACGGCACACCGTCTCGCTGCGTTCCATCTGAGGAGAAAAAAAAATACAACTTGTTGGATATCATTGTAAGATGCCATTTGCTTAATAGTCTGAATGCGAAGCGTTGCTGAAAGACAGGTGACTTGCAAAAACCCACACATATCCCTACAAACATCATTTTGCTGAATAGACGTAGAAAATACACTGCAGTCTAAACAATGTGAAAATGGGGTTGAGAACTGGAAACTGTAACGATGTCCACTTTAAATGTCCTTGAAAGGTGGTCATGGTGGACCAGAAGGGCGAATCTAGCCTGACTATCATCGTCTTTGTTTAGGCGCAATGTGGGCCAGTCTCGAAGCTGCTTCCTGAGTTCGCCTCTGGCGTAGGATGATGACAGCTTGGAAAAACGTTGCCTGGACTGACAAGTCCTGATATCAACTGCAACACTTCAACGGTAATAGAAATAATACGAGAGCAGTGAGCCATCCTGCCTTGTATCAACAGCTCAGTCTGGGAACGAAGGTGTCATGGCGTGGGGATATTTATATCATTTAAACACTGCAGCTTACCTGACCATTACTGCTGACCTTGTTCATCCCTTCATTACCACAGTTTACTCCTCTTCCAGTAGTCACTTTCAGCAGGCTAATGCACAATGTCAGAAAGCTCATTTCATCTGAAGCTGGTTTCTGGAGATATGCTCCCCCAGTCACCTGATCTCAACGCAACAGAGCACACTTTGGAACTGGGATCCGCATCATGGAGATGCAGCTGAAAAATCTGCCACAACTGTGTGATGCTCCGATGTCAATATAGACCAAAATCTCACAAGAATATTTCTGACAGACAGTTGAATATACGCCATGAAGAATTGAGAGCCTTCTTTCTGAAGGCAAAGGGGGTCCAACCAAGTCCCAGCAAGTTATAACTAATAGAGTGGATGGTGAGTGTATAGTATGCCATATATAAGTATCTAGCTGAATGACTGTTTCACAAGAATTGCTATTATACAATAATTTCCGTGGTTCTCACATCCTGAACATTTTATTAATCTCAGTTAAGCTCGACCCTTTCAAAACTTCATTTTTAAAACACTTGATTTGGAAAACCCTACGCTATGAAATATGGAAGTATTTGATTGGGGGACAAGAAGTAAATATTAATAATTAATAAAGAAAAAAGATCTATGTTTTGAAAAAGATGTGCAATGGATATATTGGAAATGATTGTTTTGGCAACAAAACCATCCTTATTTAACCAACAATGAGAGAACAAAGACTGCAAACAACAGCAATCTGTTGGTTTTGCTTCCAAACACGCTGTCGTGCAAAGACCAGGTGATTTAAAAATGAGCTAAACATGAGCCTGTGTAAAGTTTGTTAAAGCATGCTGCGTAGAAAGGATCTTAAAGATCTTAAACAGAACCGATGCACCTACTCTACAGTTTCTATAAGGTCAGAGCATTTAATGTATAAATGTAATCATCTTTTTCTTTTTAAACCTGTAATTTTTGTTCTTAAATCAATATGATGAATTCCCTTTTCTGACAGATTTATTCTGAACTGAACTAAATATGTATGACACTCTTGACAAACTAATATTCAAATCTTGTGATTCCAACCTTTTTAGCCAACACAAGCTGTTGGTTGGGGCACAGAGGAATGTCAATGTCAACTTAATTTATGCGGCGCTTTCTAAGAAACATGTTGCGGCAAAATGTTGCACAGAAACCCCACCCCCCTCCCCGTAAAAGTTGTTTAATAAGAGCAGTAAAAACACAAACATAGGAGCCTTGGAAAAAAAAATTATGGTATGCCAATATTTAATGCTTTGTTTTTACACACTGGCAAATCAGAGAGGCAAAAAAGTATTTAGTCAGCGACTGATTGTACAAGTTCTCCTACTTAGAAAGACGAGAGGGCTGTCATTTTTATCATAGATACACTGCAACTACGCGAGACAAAATGATGGGGGAAAAATCCAGTATATCACATTGTAGGATTTTTATTGAATCTACTGTATATGTACATTATGGTGGAAAATAAATATTGGGTCACACACAAATAAGTAAGATGTCTGACCTTCACAGACCTGTCACTTCTTTAAGAAGCTCTTCTGTCCTCCACTTGTTACCTGTATTAATGGCACCTGTTTGAACTCATTATCTGTATAATAGACACCTGTCCACAGCCTCAGACAGTCAGACTCTAACTCAACCATGGCCAAAACCAAAGAGCTGTCGAAGGACACCAGGAAGAAAGTTGTAGATCTGTTCCAGGCTGGGAAAAGTTAATCTATAACAGACAAGCAGGTTAATGTGAATAAATCCACTATGGGAGCAACTGGAAGAAAATGGAAGAAGAACAAGACCATTGCTAATCTACTTCGATCTGGGATCCCATACAAGATCTCATCCCATGGGGTCAAAATGATCATGAGAACAGTGAAAATCCCAGAACTACACAGAGGAACCTGATGAATGATCTGCAGAGAGCTTGGACCAAAGTAACAAAGGCTACCATCAGTAACACACTACGAAAATTAATGTGTTGTCCTAACTCCCACCATGGCTAATGCAAAAGATCTCATATAAAGGTGTAAATTTGGATATTTATCTAGTTGGATTATTCCTTAAAAATATCCAAGACAATGGTCCATGTACAGTCATAGAAACATTTTATATATACACAGTATATATATATATATATATATATATATATATATATATATATATATATATATATATATATATATATATATATATATATATATACATACACAGTATATATATATATATATATATATATATATATATATATATATATATATATATATATATATGTTTCATTTAGAATTATGTATTTTAAGAATTTACCATTTCTTTTAGATTTCTTTAAAACATCAACAAGGGGTGGGGGATGGTGATTAAAGCAACGCCCATTAGGCGTTTCCCTCTTCCAGGCCTTTCTAGGCTGGTGGAATCACTAAACCGGGCAGAGACATTCTGAGCGTGGAGGAGCCGAGTAGGGCGGGGGAAATGGGCGGGCCAGTGGAACTGCGTCTTTACAGGAAATGTTTGACCTCTGTCATTGCAAACAAAAGTTATGCTACAAAGTTGAGTTGAACTTTTGTTATTACTACATCATACCCCCTTTATTTATAGAGCATTTTAAAATAACAGTTATTGACCAAATTCTTATTTTTCATCATAATTTACGAATAAATCCTTTAAAAATCCTATTTACAGGATTTATTTCCTAATTTTGTCTCTTATATTTGAAGTGTACCTATGATGAAAATTACAGACCTCTCATCTTTCTACGTAGGAAAACTTGCACAGTGGCTGACTTAGTACTTTTTTGCCTCACTGTATGTATTTGGTTCCCAGTTTACAGCTGTTGGTTTTTTACCTGTACGTTTTCAAACTGAAATCACAGCATTTTGAAAAAACAATACAAAACAACATAGCACAAACACAAAGTATAGGAGGCTTTTAGAGTTTACAAAATAAATATCTGAATTTCACAGAATTTTGGGAAATGTTTCATATTAATACCTTCCCTTTCATCTGAGAATGAAAAGGAAGTTTACTTTGAAAATAAAATATAGTTTATATATATATATATATATATATATATATATATATATATATATATATATATATATATATATATATATATATATATATATATATATATATATATATATATATACACACACACACACATGTCCTGTTATTCATTGGAATCTTGTGCGGATGTTGTTGTCAAAAACAACATCTTACTGTCAGCAGTTCAAAACAGAGGAAAGTAAATCCTCTAATCCCTACTCCACATATTGTCGTCGCCCCGTCTGTTGTCTCCCAAATGATTTATCATTCTCTGTGCGTGTCAATGTACTCCCTCCAAGGACCTGTCACTTCTTTCAGTGTTTCAAGGAACAAATCCTTTCCCTCAAGCTTTCATCTTCAGGTTGATACAGTACGTGGCTCAGAGGCAGCTGATGGGTGGTTGACATACCGACAGCTTCCATGTCAGAACCTTCCAAGCAGACTGCTACATGATGTAAACACGGTGAAATAAACTCACAAACAAAGCTTAGATGCTTCAGGAGAAAAAAAATGAGCAGAACTTTCATTCCCCGAAAGTGCAGAGGCCTTTCTCTGAACATTAGGATATTTTTAGCAATGAAAAATAACGAAAACTCAAATATACATTATTCTTAAAAGTCTCTACTCCACTGACTATTTTTTAACGAGGAAGCCTCTGCTTTGTGTGCGAAAGTACGTGTGTCTACCTCCGACTCTTATGCATATTTAAACTTCCGGGTAAGTAACAGTCTCAGGTTGGACAGATTAGAAGTCAAAACAGATCGAATAAACACTGGACGGGAAAAGCCGTAGACGTGACAACTGAGTGACAGGGGACACAACATAAGGTGTCGTTCCATCTCTTCGCCGATCACATTTACTTCTTCCACCGTCAATGTTAGCAACTTGCCAATCTACATCAGGAAACGATGCTCATTATGTCTGCCTCCCGTCTCTAAGACAGCAGCAGTCTGTCTTCCACCAACGATGGCTGACAAAACGACAGGAAGAGGAATCTCAGGCATTATTATTGAGGGAGGCATGATATTGAGTAAGCTTGGGTGATAAGTCTTCCTGAATTTAAACCGTAACATATGGCCGCACGGTGTTAGAAAATGATGTGATGCTGTTGTTATTGTTAAATATAACTATGGTGATGTCAGTAGCAATAAATCAACATTTTTCTAAATCATCTCATTAGCATCTATCACAGTAATGCTTACAACAGTCTTTTTTACCTTCAGAATCTCGGGCCGCATTATCATGTGTCAGGATCCCCAGGGGTTTGATTACTTCTTGTAGTTCCCTGGGGATCCTGCAGCTGATCCTGTTTATGTTTTTGCACCTTAGTATTTTTCAGTGTTCAGATACTCAGATACTTTCTGTTCTTTATTAGTTTAGTAGTTTATTCTTGTATCTACTAGATTCAGTTCCTTTGTTAGTCAGCTTCTGTTCATTATTAGTTTAGTAGTTCTGTTAGACCTTTATTTTCTTCCTGCCCATCCTCAGTATAGTTATTCTCTCATGTCTGTCCATTCATCATGTTCCCCTGTTAGATTTAGTTCTCTTCCTACCCCTGCCAGTTCACTGTCTCCTGGATGTTTGCCTGAACTTTGGTCCACCGAGACAAACCCTGACACTGCGTCAGGAGCCGATGAGGGTAGAGGACCCAAAATGTGCACTCAAGTAAAAATGGCATTACTTTAATATGTTTTTATTAAAGTAGAAATAAATAGTCATCCAAAACATTACTCAAGGTTAAAAAAGTATTTGGTAAAATAGCTACTTGTGTACTGAGTATCTGCGTAGTGCTGTTTAATCTGATTAAATTTTTGAAAAGGATATAATCACATAGACCAGTGGTCTTCAACTTTTTTTCAGTCCGGGTGTTGCCGCTGTCATCGTACGGGCAGGGAAAAGTCGGAGAATAACTTCACTCTACTGCATTCAGTTGAGCCGCCACGAGGGACACATCACCTCTCTTTTATTTTGGTACACGCAACGGCACTGCGCATGTTCCACAATTTATAGTCGCACACACCAATGATGTCAGTGAAGAGCACACATCGGAAAAATACATGTTAACACCAGGGCACCCCTTGATCTCGCTAACCCCACCTTTAGTTCAGTCCTTTAAGGACAGATGATGTCAAATAAAGTTTCATCACAACATTTTGTTGTATATGCCGCAATAACAATAAAAGTTGTGATACAAAGCATTTTAAAAAACTCATCCTGGCCTGTTAGGCAATACGTCTGTCAGGGAAGGGATCACAAAAAAAAGAAAAGAAAAACCCACCCCTAATAAAAATATTAGGACCATAGTATAAGCATTTTTCTCTGCTAGACTTTAACCAGATTTAATGCCATAGTCCCCCCCAAAAAACTCAACTCAACTAAAAGTGCAAAAAAATGTCTCAGCTGTGAACAGCCAGAACTTTGCTTAAAAATTCTGGCTGTGACGGTTTCCAGTGGGCTGGTTGGCATGTTACTCCATGTGGTAACGGTGGCTTCACCAAGGCATCCAGAATCTAGAACTGACATGTGTTTTTGTAAACCTCCATCAGAAGGCTGTAGATCAGGATGGTTCAAGAAAGGGGTCTTTTTTTTTCCTGGTAAATGTCCTCGATCAGACAGCTGTTGTGAACTGCGGCTTGGTCCTGCTTAAAGATCTAATGATCACAGCACAAACAAAGGTGGAGGAGCAACTCGTAGAATTGCCAACACAGCGTGTTTCATTTTAGTAAGCCTCATATTTAACAATGAGCATTGACACTTCCTTCTTTTTCTTCTTCTACTGTTTATGTTTGGCTTCCAGATAGACGAGTCTGACAAGCGGCATCTCTCTACGGGGCTGAGTCTGACGTGTGGTTTTTAGACGTACAGTGTGAGCAGTACTGTACTACTGTACGCATCAGAGCATCGGGCCGTAAAATGTAAGAACATATACCGTGAGCAGGGAACTTTTAAACCCTGCGGTTTCGTCGTACAGTTTGAGCTGTATCTGGGTACAATGATTGAAAATATCGTACAGTGTATGCCCGGCTTTACACAACCTGAAGCTCCATTGTTCCATTCAAGGAAAAAGCTCCTCAGATCATGATCAAGCCTTCTCCACCGTGCGCCGTTGAAAAGCGTCTTTAGAGGGATCTCTTTGCCCTGCCAGTAATGTTGCTAACCATCAGAACCAGCTAGAATAGTTTCTTGTCAGAGACAAGAAACAGAATGACTTCCTTTCTGTGTCCAACACTTGGAAAAGGTCTTGCTTATGCAACAAGACCGAAATCCTTTTTTCTATTTGCCATCAGAGGGTCATGACATTTTAAATGTCTGACAGAAAATGCCATGAAAGACAAATTTGAACTTTTTTGTTGCTACAGTCCTAAACTTTTGATAAGCTGACAAAGAACCTGTTTGAATTTAATGGCAGTGGTAAAAAAGAAATGCCCACTTTATTTTTTCCCCACTTGCTCCTGTTTTTTCTTCTTCTTTTTTTTCCTTTTCGCATTTTGAAGCTGTAGTAGCTGGTTCTGATGCACCAGCATGAAATGCTGCTCTAAAAACAAAACTTACCTATTATCCAACAGACAGATTTTAATACACCAGTTAGCAAGTGATGCAAATATGGCTGGCATCAAATTCATAGCAGAATTTTTAAAGATTGCCTTTACAGCAATATCTTAGTGTTGGAAACAACACCCAAACATTACACAAGTTTGTTCCTAGGACATCTTATTTATGATTTTAAAGCAATAATCTGATTTTCAAATCAGAAGGGAAGTTCTAAGGTAAGGTTTAAAACCAAAAGTAACAAGTAATTTACTATTTTCCAAAATCATATAATAAATATCCTCCCTTGTCCAGAGAATATGAATGAAGTAGAGTTTCTCTTTAGCTGAGGGAGATAAGAGACCTTCCAAAGAAATTAATGCAACTTCCTCGGGTCAACAAAGTCTCTCCATGTGCCCGGGTCCAGTCTCCACAGAAACAGATTTTAAAAATAAAGTACACAAATTGACCTGACCTGACCTGAGGTTTTTTTTGCATATATGATGCTATTCATTTTTAAATGGAATCTTTCTGACATTTTTTCTATGAAACAAAAACATTCAACAAATTGCTTTGCTTAAACCATTTAAAAATGTTCTCAAACAAAGTAAAAACTACTTAGAAACACCCCTTTCTATGATATTCCTATGAAACAAGTTGCTAACATCAGCCTCTTAGATATTGTAATTGGCAGGCATTTGTACTAAGAAAAGTGTAAAATGGAAGTATATTAAATCGTCCTCAGCAGGTTAACATAAGGCGATGTGTTGCCACAACAGGATTTCAGCGCATGCATGTGAGAAGAAGCGAGGATAAATGCGGGAAAGAGTGAGGAATATTTGGAACTGGGGGTCGGGGGATTTTGGTGTTTACTGCGCAGATTTGCTCTTGGTTTCTAGGCAAAGAAGCAGAAAAAAAAAACATGTGTGGTTTGAGAGGTAACATGTGGTGGGGAAGCTCATGTTGTAAGTAATATAGTGATGAGGACAAACAGAGGAGTAAAAGAGAGCAAAAGTCCCCCCGAGGCCAAGACAGAGCCTAAGCTAAGACTCATACACAACTATAGTCACAGGGAGCCTCGGCAAACAATAAATACACCTCTAGCATGAATGCATGTTTGCTCAAATCAAACCAGTAAATCACCCCCGTTAGTCCTCAGCACCTAACAGCTAAACAGTCTATTCTGTGTGATGGTATTTGCGTTTGGAGTCTGCTGACAGTCTGCGCTTTCTCCACAATGCCTTTCTCCTTCATGAACTAAACATGAGGGGCTATTACGCCCTGCCTGAAACATTTAGGAGGAAGAGTAGAGTAAAGTAGAAGGGGGTGAAGGGGCATGGATGGCTGGCTTCCTGATAGGATGAGAAACATAAGTAATTTATGCAGTGATTTCCAGTGTCTGCACGTATACAAAGATCTGTAATTATTGCCCCCCATGTACTAAAGGGTAAGGAGAAACTGTTATAAAGACAAAGTGCACAGAAATCTGCAACAGTCTTCTCACTTTGACGAACAGGTTTACAGTAACCCTCCTCATTCAGCGCTTCCTAATTGTTTCCCTAATGTTCAATTTCCTTACAGCATCCCATTTCCTCCTCTTTGTCTTCTCATCGTAGCCCCTCCAGCCCCCCCCCTCTCCTCCTAACATGTGCCTTTTCCCTCCCTCTCTTCCTCATCATCCTGCTCTTCCACCTCCGCCTCTTCAGCTCCAGCTGCCGTGACCCATCTGGCTCACCGAAAAACACCAGAAGTGGGTCACTGTCACGAACACATATCCTTGATGTTGCACGCACATACATTCAGTCACCAAACACACACACACACACACACACACACACACACACACACACACACACACACACACACGTGAATAGGCATTAGACCCCCCACCCCCCAAGTCCAAATGCACTCAAACGTGCATGCTTTTACCAATATTGATCTAACAAGCAGGCAGTCACTTAAACTTCAATCTCCAACTGTGCACACACTGTGGCGTATGCACAAACATGGCCAGGCATATAGAACATATGGGCACCCTCGCTCTATCATGATGTGAGGTTGCTTCGCTGCCATTTACTGGAAGCTATTTTCAAATAGTAATAAATGCTGATTTGAAGAATTGGGGAAAAAGGACCCACTATATTACTGTGAAAAAAAATGGGATAACGGTCAAAGTGTGTGTTGTTGTTGTTTTTTACAGATGAACTCTAAACGACAATGCAGGTCCAAGAAGTTTAAAAAAAATGTTCAGAGGACAAAACTGGCTGTTTTTTTTATAGACAAATTAGAATATGCGTTCCGAATATTAAGCAGACATTTCTGTAATAAAATAGTATCTTTTTTTCTATTGGTCTAATGTAATATTCTAATCTTAAATGTTGTGTTTTCTTTAGCTGTAGGCGGAAAATCATTATTTAACAGAAATAAAAATGGGACACACTGATATGAAAATGTAGGCATATATCAATATTGAATATTATTATTGTTTTTATGGCTGACAAATGATATTTACTACTATTATATATATATTTCCCTACCCGTTTGACACTGAAATAACGATCACACCGCTGACATTGCTTCTTTGCACTGCATCACTATCACTGTCAAATGACCAAACAATTACTACATGGTTGATCACTCCCAAAAAAACATATACTGACGACAGCCAGCTGGAAATAAACATTGGTTAATAATAGGGGCCCAGTTTTACTTATCGTACTGATACGATGTGTTAAACATTGACTAACATCGACAATACTAATATTAATGCGGATATATTGTGCATCCCTAGAAATAAAGGCTGTGTGTAATTCATTTAAATAATGTGTTTCATTAAGTGAATCGAGTTAATGAAATAAATTACCAGTTGAAAAATATTCTAATTAATTGTAAATGACTTTTCCAGGCTCAAAATTCCAAAGATCAAATTTTTGGCCCATTTATAAACATGTATGGTTTAGTTCACTGCAGTTTACTGCTGGTATATCAACAGAAGTCAGGCTTAGAAAAATTAAGTCTGCAAAAAATATATAACTGACAGACGTACAGATACCAAATTTAGAAAACGGGAATAATGTCGGGACATACAAATCTTCTTCCAAATTAAGTGCCCAGTAAAACTGTAATGCGTGCCAATAATTGGGTCTGGCAATGTTTTTTGTTCTGTTCAGTGAAGATAAATTTAATAAGGTATCTCGACATGAATCGTCACCTCTCATTTCAATGATCTAGAGCAGGTCATAAAGTCAAAATTTGCTAATCTCCTATGCCTGAGCACGGTCATGTCAATTTATTGGTGGCTGGTGGGGAAACCTCAAACATACAGTGGACTCACAACCAGGCAGTAATGCAGGTGTAGTTGGTAGCACTTTATAACAACTACACTTTGATAAATCATAAACAGTGTAGTTTAGTGCGTGATTAAATACTTCGAAGATGCAATGAAGTGTGGGGGTGCTTTTAGGCATTTTTTTGGGGGGGGGGTTGCCTGGAGGATTAAGGGCATTAGGATTAAGTCTGATCAACTGATATGAGGACAGGATGGTGGACTCGGAGAGGGAAAAAAATCAAAGCCACTGGAACGCCCTCACATCGTAATTACTCCTTATACACAGATTTTCCTTCAATTTTCCCTCTGTTCAGTCCAACAAATGGCTTGTCCTTTTCATCTATTAATCTGGCACTTCACACGGCTTCACTTTCTCTATGTTAAATCACAGATCCACTTGATCATGCAACCAATTAGGAAAGGTATTGAGTAAGTAGTTAAATGACTAGTCTGTGTTTTTATCCTTCATTTGCTGAAATAAATATAAATTTTCTGCTATGTAACAGTGTGTGAGAGCTCGTAGAGCTGCTCTAAACAGACAAAACTGTCACACGTTCTTTTTTCATATCTTCATCTGTTGCAGGTGAGTGTACATCCTTATGTCTTGGTGTAGTTTGGACCGTGCGCACAAACGAGACAAGTCGTTTCGTGACCGTGGCTTTGTTTCATTTCGCGACGATGAACCCCCCGCAGCGCTCAGTGAAGTGGGAACTAATGCTGAGATTCCACTCATCTGGATCCCATGGTGCAACACACATCTTGTGACAAGAATGTCAGTGTATTTATAAGTGAGCGCATGCATGCATATGCAAGTAACTTCCTTCAGTGCGTGTTTGTATGAACGAATAAGGCTTTTATGCCTGGAAATCTAGTGGTAAATGTGCTTTTGCATGTGGCCGTAAGTGGATGGGCGAAAGGGAAATGGGAGTAAAAGTCACAAGGGATAGATGGAAGTGAGGGGAGAGTGTGTGTGTGTGTGTGTGGGGGGGGGATTATAATTTCTAGAGAGTGACCGGACAGCTCACCGGCTTGTGGAGTGGGTGAATTAAAGAACAGTGAACTAGACCATTTCTTTACTGTGTCGGTGCTGATCATATTGCCGTTTGCCATTCGAACATGCCCAAAGACGGGAGTGTCCGGACGGCAGACACTGGAAACATCTGACACCGACACAAATGAGTCACGACAGCGTCAGCACACCAGACAAAGGAGAGATGTAGAGGTTTGTAACATATGCAGAAGAGGTTACGGGGCCAGTGGGCTTGGAAAGGAAAAAATACAAATCCGAACCAAGCAAACTTCCAGTGAAATATCCAGTACTTGCACGTATTTACTCCTATGATTTGCTCTTCATTTGTTTGGATATTGCCTAATGCTTTTCTCCTGTCCTGTTAGCCCACTTCACTCTTATTTTGGGCAGAAGAAGAAAAGTGCTGTGGTAGTTACTTCACACAGAATATTCTATGGCAGCCTTGACCATGGATCATCTACCATACAAAGAGTAGCCAGGGAAAGGCACGGCATTCCAGGGCACAAACAATAGAGAATACCTGGCAGGCGAGGGTCTATACATCTCCATCATGTTGCGTGTCATTGGGGGGAGGGGGATTTGGGAACACTTGCTCACATTTGTATCAATCTGTTTAGTATATTTTATACAACAACATATATTGTTTACTATAGCTTCCCAATTTACAACTGAATAGCAAAGTTTTAGGTCAGCCTAGGAGGCAACCGCCTCTTCTTTAGAGAAACTACTTACTAAATCATAATAGGTAACACTGTTTACATTGATAATACAGAAACATAGCACATGTAATCTGCACTGTAACTGTCAAGTAGGAGACGACCGTTTCCTGTTTCAAGGTGTACCTTGGTTCTAAAAGGGTCAGTATTTCAAAATTGCTCAACTTTCTGTCGTACCATTCCTTCAAAAAAAATCTAGAAAGGAGATGTCAAGAAAAGGGCTGGAGATTTTTCCAGCTGTACGCATCATACAATAATGTTCTTCGTCCAATACTTGTTGCTCTCACTCACAGTCAGCTGGCCTAAAAAGGGAGGGGGGGGGGAGACGTTTTCTCTGACAGAAAATAAAACCCTAAAATAAGAAGTTGGCTGTTTAAAAATGTTTTACGAGGAGGTCATAAAAAGCAAATACAGTCATGGCCTGAATTCTGACTCTCTTCAAAATCATGCAGTTTTGAAACACAAGCTGGCAATTAAAGGCACGAGGTAGCATGTCAGTCTGTAAAACAAACAGCGCACTACAGGTTTTCTGTGAGGAAAAAATAACCTACAAATTAGCCACATTAAATAGACCATTTATTTTACTGCAGTTCTCCTCCTAATGGTTATATCTGTTGAGAAAAAAAAAATCCAATAACTTTTAAAATGCCTTGCTGACTCTAATTGTAACTGAGACTAACTTAGAATTGTAACATTTGACCTCATAATTTCAAATATGGAACTGATTTCATTTAATGAAGGTCATGGGTTCATAAAACAGCTGAATCTCATTCAAAGTGTGTGATTGTTACGCCAATCTGAGTATCGTTTTTATAGCAGAAGTAAGAAACTTCTAAGGAAAACCCAAAGTAGACCGTTCTTTTCAGGTAACCACAACATCAAGCCCACACAGTTTATTACACGATATGTGTCTACGTGCAAAGCATTAAAAACTTCAGACTGGATGTTACTGGATCTTTATACATCGACTGATCACATAATCATTTATAGAGTGGAAGTGCTTTAATGGTTGCTAACTGTTTGGTAAAGATTAATCTCAACAAATGATTAGATTTTTATGTTCTTTATAACTCTTTTCTTAGGCAATTCATATTCAACATCTACATGTATTACTAAATTTCATACATATGCCGATGACACACAATTTGATAGAAACAAATAAATTAGAATAGAATTGTACAGTCATGCAAATTGCAGTTTCCTCACATCGTTCTGTAAATCAGCTGCTGTCTTTTCTCAATTTAACTTGAATATTGCATTTTTTACACAACAAATGCATTTTTACCTGAATATGCCATATTATCAATTAATAATAGCACAATATTTGTTTAAGTTTCTGATAAGTGCCTTCTCTTCTACTTTACAACTTAACTTAAAATTAGCTTTTTTTTACCATTTTATTCCTTAATCTAATGTAGAACTCTGGTTTATCCTATCGATGTGTTTTGCCACTGTCACACTTGAATTTCTCGCTTGTGGAACAATAAAGGTATTGCAATCACAAAGTGCTTTACAGAGTGTAATAAATACCAAATGGAAATATCACAAGCACAGCTTACAAGGATAACGTCAAAAACACGTACATTTAAGTAAACGCTTCTCTAAATAAAAGTGCCTTCAGCTGCTTTTTAAAGGATTCAACAGTCGGCCACACAGAGAGACAAGGTCAGGGTATTCAACGGTCTGGGGGTACAGCTGAGAAGGACAGCTACCCTCAAGTTTTAAACCGGATCTTAGGAACCTCCAGAAGGTTTTGGCCCGAGGATCGGAGAGTGCGGCCAGAAGAATAAAGGTAAAAGATGGCTGATACCGCGACACAAAGTGAGAAATATTTCAGAGAGTCTAATGATGTTTTTCTTTATATCACTGCCTTACACTGACGGAGTGGGTGACTCCTCAGGAATTATTCAATCAAATACTATAGATTAATGACATTCTTCACTTTCTTCCATCTATGGGATGTGTAAAATCTACTGTCACCCTAACATTTGGATTTCTTATCTGAAACTTTTTATTTATTTTTTCCCTTTATTGGAAACACTGAATTATGAGTGAATAATTAATTGTGCTATACAAGTAATAAATATCATAACGACTATCCCATCTACCTTTGGGGAAGTTGATCTAAACAATATTCTACAGTGTAATCAGCAGCTGGATATGTGAGTTGTTTATTTAGAAAAGCGAGTAAATTGATGAAAAATTTGGCTTATGATGCTTAGACTGATGGGCTCTAACTGAAAGCTACATAAGTATATCTGAAGAGCCAATAATGAGGGCAATACAGCACAGACTGTCCGAAACTTGACTCCTACATCATTAATAACAAAGACATCATCACATTATATACATTTTGCTATCACAGCCATAGAAACCCAGGATTATACTCGGAAGGCTCTCCTTTCAGGGCAAAGGTTTCAAAAGCCAGACGTAGTCTAGACTGGTGATGAAGACAGGACAGCAAGCCAACCAGTGGAAAAACAGAGGAAAACAAAAAGACAGGGGGATGATGTAGTCTGTTACATTAATCAGATTTAGCAGACAACACATGTGCTTCCGTGGGCCCCACTGGACCATGCTTCGCAAGGCATGGCTCGGCACGGCATGCCACAGGAACTTCAGAGCCCTGGACAGATAACCCTATCTGAGCTGTGTGTGTTTGTCTGTCTGCTTTTCTTTTTTGCCCTGTGTTTTCTATTTTTAATGAAGGTTCTGAGTCAATGAAATTGTTTTTAACTATTTATTTCCCGTTCAGACTACTTGATCAGATTTTATGACATACGAGAGAGAAAACTGATTCTGCTTGAGCATAAGAAAAAAAGCTGCCTTTGGTGTTGAACATATTCTTCTAAAGACTGAAAAGAGCAGAGTCTGATTTCACGTTTCACAGAAGCTTAAAATCTTCAAATGTAGCCTGAAGACTGAGTGAGTTGCAGTAAACTGAGCAACTGATGACCTTTTGATGGACTTTGGTTACTGATGACTTCCAGACACCCCAGAACACAGAGAGAGATATTTCTAAAGTTAGGAGGTACAGCCTCCCCCGGTAAAGAGGTGTCCATCCATTCAACCAACTGTAGGTTGGAAAAGCTTAGACGAGAAGCTATTTTGTGTTTTCCATCATATTTACTCCTCAGGAAAACAGGAAGTTGTAGGTTACAAGTTAAAAGTTCTTTCACGCTCTCATAACTTTAAAGCGTTAAAAAATTCAAGATGTTTTTTATTACATAGAGTTTTAGGAATTGTGGGGTGCTTAAAAATAAAGAAATCTTTGTTTATATAAGCAGGATTTGTTTTAGGCCTTATAAACATCCTTATGAATGAACGCGGAAAGCATTGTGTATAGATAAATGTCAAAAAAGCACCCATTTAAACTGTGAAAACACCGGATAAAAAAAATGTCCCAACAATAAAACATTCTTGAAAACAATAAGCGATCGTTCATCAGAACTATGAAGGAGCAACTTCTTCCACCTTCACAGTCTCTCTGCAGGACTATAGAACAAGATCTGCAAAACACATCTGCAAATTAACCTTAAGTTATGAAACTTCAGACAAAATTGACATTTGCACTAGGTTTTAGACAATAGGCTACCATCATTTAACACCCCATTAAATGCTCATTTCTTATTAAAAAAAAGGAAAGAAATATTCACAAATTGATATCTGATCTTTTTCCATTCACCTCTGGAAATAAAGTGCTCCAATTGCAGTTAAACTCCAAAAACGAGGTAATAAACAAAAGCTGATTATTACTACAGAGGCCCGAGATTTAAAATTTAAAGCAGAGGAATATCAGCGGTCAAATGAGACATCCTGCCAAGGTGAGAGGGAGGAAAAAGAAACAGCTGAACATGTGTTAGTGTTGCTATAACAACAAACTTTCAATCCAGAAAGTTTTTTCTCCTTTTACTTTATTTCCCTTTACCTAAAACGCAGTCTTACCCTTCAGACTGAGGGTTTGAGGCATAAAAAAAAAAAGTTTTCACATAGCAGATTTAAATGCCATTTCTACTCTCATGGGGTGACAGTCAACAGAGAGGTTGATCACTTTTGAATATAGAACTAAATGACAGAAACCTTAAAATGTAGAAATATTTACCCGACCTAGAAGAATAAGAAGTATAAATTTGCTGGTTTACTTGTGCTGACATTTAAACCCTTATGGTTGGATTAACCACTGCATGAAAGCCTCAGCATTCTTGTTTACAAGAATTTGAGGTAAAAATGCTGTATGTTATCATAATCTACATTTTATAATGTATGTCTATTTATTAGTTCAGCCATCAAGCAATTACTGATACTTCGTAAGAATTCACTAAAAAATTATGAATACATTTCAAAGCCTCTAA
Source organism: Fundulus heteroclitus (assembly GCF_011125445.2). Classification (NCBI taxonomy): domain Eukaryota; kingdom Metazoa; phylum Chordata; class Actinopteri; order Cyprinodontiformes; family Fundulidae; genus Fundulus; species Fundulus heteroclitus. The sequence continues at coordinate 12,002,941 of NC_046378.1, read as the reverse complement.
CTAATTAGACACATTCTTTTAATCTCGTTCCACAAATAGTTCAAACAGAAAGTCATAATAATGTTGGATAAAATAGTCATAAATGTCCCGCTGCTTGCTACTGGCTGCCTGCTGACAGATGTTTAACTGCTGGTGTTTACCTTTATGTTTATGCATTTGGTACATGCCTTCATCCAAAGCCACTTACAGATGAGATATCAATGCTGTTAGTATCAAAGCCAGCAATAAGCTACTCAAGAGGAAGACCACAAGTCTCATTTTTAATCATCCTGATCAAATCAATAGATGAACAATCACTGAAATCTTTTAATTCAACAACTATCTGTTAAGCTAGCCTAAAAAAATGTCTGGAACAAGTTGCGGCTCTTGTTTCTCTCTGTTATTTTTGCGTTTTTATCGCAAAAATAAGTGCCATTTTCAGATGAGGTTTACCCGTCGTCTTGTTTCTTCTAATCCTACTCCTCAATAGTAACTCAGAAGGTCACTGAGTAATGGCAGCACATCATCCAAACCAAACAGCTACCCTGTCAGGTCTAGCAGCTGTCTCATAAAACCCAGAGTGACCCTGCAGCGACCTATGAACCGTCTTGCATTACTGTCATCATGTATTACCCGGACCCAGACAACACCTATGAAAATATTGTACAATAATCCCCCTGCTGCCTCTAACTTATCACAGCAGATCACCTCACGAACCCAACCCTCTTTGCTTTCATTTTTCTTCCGTTAGAAAACCCCTCCCGTAAAAATGGACAGAGTAGTATGCAGAAGCCAAAGAGGAAAAAGATGTTAATGAAAGAGGGGAAAGTAAAGGAGCAAGTCTAAGACAAGCGGATTACGATACCAGACTTGACACACGAGCTGCCAAGACCCAGAGACCACCTGGAAAACGGGGGAATGATTCAGGTGTGAAGATATCTATTATTTAGAGAAGAGGTGAACTGGGGGAATACAGGAAAAACAAAGGTGGAGACAAGGCAAGAAAGGAGAGCTGGAGACGATGGTATAATTTACAAGAACAGAAGGCTTCTGCCTCCTCTCCTCTTTTCCTCAGGAAGATCATTAAACATTGATGACCCAAATGAAATGACACCAAATGCAGTGGAGTGGTCATATTTGGACAAACGATGGTGTTAGAAGCAGAAAATAACTAATTTTTATCACTGACAAGTTCCTGTCATGTCTTCTCTGTGACAACTAATACCTTTCTGTGGCCAAAAAAGCAGAACTCTTTCAGAGGGCAGCCTGCCTGTCGTTGTATAAAAGATGGTGAAAGGTTTATCATGAGGCGCCATTCCTCCACTGCCTTTGATATTTGAGACGGCAAGGCTAATGTTGCTAAGTATATAACAGTATGAATGAATGGGACAAATAAGAATAGCAACAACGAAAGTTGTAACAAAATAATAAGCAAAAACTTTGTTGAGATTTAGTGGGGGCTAGAAAAGCCCCATGACTTAGACAGTGGTGAACACCCAACAGAAAACCATTAGAAATGGACTAAACAAGTCAGTTTTGCATGCACAAATAATATTAGATCCATGACCTCTTATAGTTTGCTTGCATTTAGAGGACCTTTATGTAATTTCCAGTATGGCCTAACTCTGCTAAGTATTACCTAAATCTAACAAACTGTACAAGATTGTTGACTGTCAAGATAAGCTCCAAAAAAAAAAACTTCCCAGACATGAAATTTGGCAATGATAAAAAGCTTGTTCAGTAAAAGAGTCTTTCGTATATCTTAAAAAAATCTTCACCATGGTAAAAACACCTCTATTTTAACCGTGGTTTTCAGGTCGTATTTTTTTACAGCTATGATAAACTATGTCTGATCAGAATACATTTAAATATTATGCTTCTAAATAATTTTTGCCAGGGGACTTTATACAGTTGCGAGTGGTAGCTTTGTCATTGGATTGCGAATTCAATTCAAGCAAAACTTCAGAGGAATCGCTCAGCTCTTACAGACTCAGTGGGACGCTCTCTGTTGTCTCTCTGCGTTTGTGGCTCTAGACTTACTCTCTGATCTTGTTTAAATGTGAGCATCTCGTGCTGTTCCGCTGTGTTTCAGAGCGTCTCTCACAGGTCACGTTTCAAAATTAACAAAAATAAGTGTTGCTTCATTTTTCAATTACTTCTTTCTGCTTCTTCTGGCTCCTTTACACAGAGCTTGCCTTTCTGTGTCTGAAGTGTACGTCTTGTTCTGTTACACAATGTGTTTGAAGTCCTCTGAGTTTGTGACACTAAAGTACTGAATAGATAGTGACAATACCTCATAAAGAACAAGAGGTGCACGAGAAAGGCCTATGGTGTACCCTGCTTGGTGTTCCCAGTAAAAATACCTTGCCCATCAGCCACATAGCGATTTGAATACTGGCCAAGGAGATAGGCAAAGGTCTTCTAAGTTTGAATGTCAGTTTGGTAAGTTGGGGAAAACTCTTTAATCGTAGGGGTGTAAAGGTACATGTATCTGTATCAAAAATGTACAAACAAGGCAAATAAATTCAATTCAATTAATTTCATTTCAATTTATTACGATTCAATACATATGTCTATTTTGGTGTAAAGCTATACAAGATTCCAGTTTCTCTTGCCAACCTTCTTTAAGAGTATTCTTCAAAGTCAGACACTATCAAGAGATCTAACCATGGGTGATTTTATCAGTGGTTTTAAAAAAAAATCTTGCAACAATGTCAGAAAGAAGGAAAGACAAGCTGACAAGATGAAAGTGTCAAACCGTGTAACATTAAGGAACAATGTCTTAAAAGGGAACAGGTATGTGGTTCTTCTTTTTAAACCTAATCCCCATGGTGTAATACCTGACTTTTGTGGGGTAATAAAAGCAAGAGTTATTTACAGGACATGAACCGTGTGCCAGTTCATATCCGACAGGGGGTAGTTTAGTACCTGCTTTGAAAAAACAACAATTTAAAGGAGGAATAAGTAATAAGTAATAATGGCACCTAGTGGCTCAAAACAGAACAACAGCCTGCCAAAGACAACAATCTAACATGCCATTTCTAAACGGTGTGTTGCTGTTGTGAAGCCCCACTGAATTTTTACTTCCACAGGATAGGTCTATGGCGTTGTATTCTCTTCTATTTCTGGTCCACTTCTCTCACTGGCTTCCATGTTTGCAGGCTGCCGCTCCTTTCCAAAAATAAAATACCAAATGCTGTGCTCTGTTTTGGGAATCCTGGGAACTTACATATGATTGGCTCAGGAACCAGGAAGTAAACATGGGCTACACACTAAACCAAAGTAGTTCCGAACCATACCTCTAACTTTTAAAGGAGAAAAACCCGACTAAAACATTGTTGATGGAGAGGACTATTTGTTTATAGGGAATGTTACTTCCATCCTGCGTGACACACGAGAATGATTTTGGTTAATTTTGCAGTAGATTTCTTACTTATTGCTCCTTTAAAGTAATCTTTGATTTGTTCAATATCTCCTATAATAAATAGACAACAATGGCTATGCACAAGGATAGGAAATAGTTTTTATGGATATGAAACGGAAGTAAAAATGAACAAAATGACAGTGCATGGATATGAAATGGAGTTAAAGAATTACTAAGGGCCAAATTGACTGAAGAATTTCAAGCACAAGCTGAGAGTTATAGAGCCATGATATGAAGCTCCTCCTCATCAGCATTTTAGCCATCAAATTATACCAGGAAGTACTCGCTAGTTTTCCACAACTTGCCCAGTGCTTTTGCCGTCGCCCTCAATAACTCTGTAGTAATGATAATCTGAAAACAAGAACAGTATAGTTCAGGCACAGTTAATAGTTCAATAGTTGCATATTCTATGTTTTATCTTTCCTTTTTGGAAAATAAATTCAGCAAGTTTTTTTGGCAAAATTGTTATGATTTCATTTTAAAAACTTACCAAAGGTACATACTGTGCCTTAATTCATGTGTTCCGTTATATCCCTATTTTGGTAGAGGTCCTCAGTGACACGGACTCATACATTGCTAAGATCAACATTACCCATGAGTCAGCACATTAAGTTTATAGTCCATAACAGAGTCCGATCATATTCTTTGGTTGCTGAACTATAACTGCTCATTTCCCCTTAAGAAACACAAACTGACTACCCTTTCACGATGACTCAACACATTCAGGCTAAATGGCAACACAAATATTGCTGTGTGAGTAACATACATAATTCTAACATACCTTTACAGGTATAACATTTGCATGTATTAAAATACGGATAAATAAAATTGAAAACCAGCAGCTAGTTCCCTCTACGCAATGTTCTCGCTGAAGAGAGATGAGTTTGCAATACTTCCAGTTGTTGATCTTGGCAACGCAGGAGAGAAGTCGTTTGACATTAAGACCTGCATTGTTGGCGTTGTCAGTCCCAGTTTTAATATGTGTGTGTATTTCGGCTAGATCCCAGAGGGAGTACGCTGTGTAGCCACAATAAACTGGCATGAAAGTTCAGAGGAAATATATGTGCTTGAGTCAGTGCCTGAATGTGTGGGTGGAGGGTATGGCGTGTGTGTGTGTGTGTGTGTGTGTGTGTTTGTAACCGCAGCACTCCCTCTCAGCAGCCCACCATTAAACCTCAGTGCCAGCCCTTTCCCAGCCCACCAGGATTAACAGCACTTAAATGGGCCTGTTAGTACACCACCTCCTCCTTGCCTCCCACTCCGACCAGTGTGCTGTGCTGCCCACGGCGCTGAGCTCACAGTGCCCACTTCCTTTGTTATTTTGTGTTCTCCGCTCGACCCCAGCCACCTGAACCTCCTCTAATAAATGGTGTTGAAGTGCACTCAGCAGGAGGCTAAGATCTGAACATCCTCAGTTTAGTATCTACCGGAATCTGAGCAGATGACAGAGGGAGGTAAATAAGGTCCTGAGACTAAACCAGATATTCATTTTAGTTCTCTCTCTCCCTCTTGACTTTTTTTGCACAGCAGCAGGATCAAAGACACAAGTATGGACGAGAGAACAGACCCTAAATGTTTTTTTTATTGTCTTTTCACTGTTTGTGTTACAGGGGCAACTACAGTAACTACTAGGAAGGATTTGTGTGTCCACGGGGTTGAAATTGCTATTGTTGCATAATAAAAGCCGCTGCATTGTTCCCAGCCATGAGTTGGCCTCAATGAGACATTCCAGAGATTACTAGAGAGCACCAGACAGAGGAAGTAGGACAGCTAACAGGAAAGAGAGTGCCGAGCACCGAACAACAGGTCTCGCTCATTCTGTGCAGCTCTTCAGACGTGCCATGAGATTTGTTATTAAAAAAAAAACTCGCTTTCAAGTCAATAATTGCAAATTGCAAAGAGATTAAAATGATAATGTCGCTGCACTGAAATAATTGGCAAGGAATAAGCTTCGGATTCCACAGATTCTTCAGTACAGCCTACTGTTTTAGCTGGAGTCATAATAGCACCCTTACACCATTATTGGTATTGGAGATTTATAAAAACGTTTTTTTCATAAATTCATAATTTTTTGCTGCAGCAGAATCTCACATTCTACTTTTGAAATTGAAGAAAATCCCATAGTAAGAAATAATGTCTTTAGAATTGTTAAAACCCTTGCAATTGCGATGTAAACATGGAGTTTGCTACATTTTGCTGGGACCTTAGGTGGCTCAGTGTGATTTGGCCAGTTGAGAATAAAGCATCTTTTACAAAAACAGTTCACTCACACAGCCAGGAAGACGAGAACCTGCCTAAGCTCCGTCTGGCTGTCCATAAAATATGAATCAAGACAGCCATGTCCCACACAAATGTGAGATTTTAAAAATTACGCCTTCATTGTAGAGCCAAAAAAGTGATGTAGTAGAACTGTGCCGGTCACAGTTCTACTACATCACTACTTCAGTATAAAGCGATACATGTAATATGTGTTGGACGTCTCCTATTCTCTGCCTACTTTGTCCTGACAATATGTGTTAATGGCAAGAAATGATGTGTCTGAAAACTAGCAGAATAAAGGAGTATTGAGAGAAAAAACGAGAAGTACCACACTCCACGGAGGATCCTGCATGCAGTGGATATAAAAAAATAATCTACACACCCTTGTTTTTTTGTGCTGTGAAAAAAACATGACCAGACATTTTCTGTTTTGCAATGTTTATGAGAAATAAAACATCTTGGTCAACTGGCTGCATTAGTATGCACACCCTTAAACTGATCATGTGTTGAAGTATCTCTTCATTTTTATCGCAGCGCCCGTTATTTAGGGTGGGAGTGTATCAGCACGGCACACGGCAGATCAGATCACTCGGACCGCCAAGGCATCTCCTGTGCGCAGCCCTCCTCAAATCTCCCCTCGGATTTCCCTGATAAAGGTTTGGGCACTTCCAAAACTTTAATCTTCTTCTGGTGAAGCCATTCTGTCGCTGATTTAGATACATGCGTTGGGTCTTGATGTTGAAAAATTTAATTAATATTTGGCTAAAACCTTTGGGCTAAGCAGTGACTGATATTTGGAAGGGGGCTCAGTTCTTGGTGATTGTCAATACTGCATATTTTCTCCACACGTTGATGACAGTATTCACTGTCTATAATGATAATGTACACCTGATGCCTAAAAAAGTATATCAAACCTTTCTTCTGACTAATGCCTTTAGACTATGAGATGCTTCTGCTGCCTTGGAAGCTGTCTACAGACCATGGCTTTTGCTGTTACATGCTTGAAAATGTAAAAAAATAAATCCTCCTGGAACAACTGGAATTTATTTGGGGTCAATCAAAGCGAAAGGCAAAAGAAGGGAAGAGTAACAGAGGATCCACACTCTTCAATTGTAGGCCTTTAAGGCTTTGTTTAACTATTATTGGTCTTAAGTGTTTTTGATGTAGAAGAGAAAAACATTTTCAAATGTATGCCGTCAATCCACGAATGCATTTCTATCATTTATTCAGCTGTTTATTCCTGGAAACCTTGGTCTTTGTGCCTTTTATTACCAGAGAGAGATGTAGACTAGTTCAAAAAGAAAAGCAAGAAATACTCCTGGAAAATTTATACCCATACCATATGGCATAGCATATGGGGATATTCAACTACCACCTGACACTGGCAGGGATAAAAAGCAACATGCCATTGTTGCTATGATACTTTGCGTGTGCTTTGTCTTACAGCAGATGGAAGATTTACCAGAGGAGACATTATCCCGTTTCTTATTCAAATCATATGGATCACTGCAGCATGCACAATTGCCGTGGCATGGAAACACTCAGAACATTTAAATTTCTCACTTGTAATAAAAAATAAGCCCATTTTTTGAAAACATGCGTAGTGTTAGTATCGTCTGCTCTGAAATGGATTTACATTTGTGTGTCCTCAGCTAAGTACATGTGGTAAAAAATCAATGTGTTGAAGAATCTAAAAAAAAAAAGAAAAAAAAAGAAAAACAGCTTTAAACAGTGCTTACCATTTTTATCTCTTCAGGCAGCGGGTAAACCGGAGAGGAATGAAGAAGGGTCTCCATTTGCTCGTCCTCGGCTTGCTTTGCCTCCATGGACTCCTTTTTGTCTCCTAGAAGAAGCAGATTAGTTATATGAAACAATCTACTTCTTCTGATGCTCCAACACTATTAATAATAAACACATGCTGAATTATGTTCACAGATTAGTGCCATTTTCCAGCACCAAACCAAGCTAGTTACCATTTCAAAGGTTGTATCGTACATTTTTCTTACTGCCTATATTAACACAGAATCTATTATACTAAAACAAAAGCTTGAAACATATCAATAATTTATGTGTTAAAAAAAGCATGTTCTGTATTAAACTAATAACTGTTTGTACAAACAGGAATAAGGGTTTGGATAGTAAAATAAGTGCCCCTGGATTTTGATACACACAAAGGATAAGGGGGACAATCATGTCCCACATGTGTAAATTGACTTGTACAATGTGATTATCACCCCATTACAGCTCAGACGGCGTCGGCTTTACTCCTTTGAGGTATGGAAAGTAAATGTGCAAATTAATGACAATTGAATCCTAACAGGAGGTCACTTTTCTTTTTTAACAGCACTTTGAAAAAGAACACTTCACAATTGTCAGTGTGAGGGTCTACTAATATATATATATATATATATCAACAATTGCCCCCTGGGATTATTAAAGTATTTCTGATTCTGATATATATATAGATATATATATATATATATATATATATATATATATATATATATATATATATATATATATATATATATATATATATATATATAGTGTTGGGCCTTCTTCTGGACGGTGTCTGTGAGGACCAGCTTAGGTCATGAGAAAGGATTGTTCTACAGTAGACACAGAGTTAGTGAGGTTGGTAAGGGAGTATGGGGTTGTTCTTTAGAAGTCCACCATCACCTCTATAATCTTGATAAGATTTCATTTCATTTCAAAGTTTATTTGGTAGGGACAGACACACATCGACATAGGCAAACTGAACAAAACAGTGTCATAGTGTAATAGCAACAGCTAATTCGCAGCGCTTGTCCCTAGATGGGCCTTTAAAAAGTACCTCTAAAAATCAAAGTGATAGTCATTTAAAATAGCACAACATAATACTGACAACATCTACAAACAAACAGTGAAACATAGATATATATAAGATGTTTTTATTTGTCATTATACATACAAGGTACATAAAACAAAATTTCATAGATCAGATGAAGAGTTAGCCTGAGCCGCTGCGACTGAGCACGCCGCCACTAATGGCCGACCTGACCAGCATGTCTTTAGTGGCAGGGGAAACCTGCGCAGACACGGGGAGAACAAGCAAACTCCACACAGAAAGGTCCCTGCTGGTTCAAACCCAGGACCTTGAGGCAAGAGTGCTAACCACTCTTCCACCGTGCCGCCAATCTTGAGCGGTTTAAGCTTCAGGTGGTTCTAATTGGACCAGTCAATCCACCTCCCGTCTGTATGTAGCCTCATCGCTGTCCTGGCTCAGACCAGTGATCTCACAGGTGGGTTAGATGAGATGCAGTCATTCGCGTACTGGGAGAAGAGGAGTGGGGAAAAACCCTGGTGGGGGGGTCATCGGTTCTGACGGTTCTTATGCAGGAGAAGATGGTCCCCAGCCTCACCTGCTGCTGCCAGTCAACCAGAAAGCTGATCTACTGACCGGTAGACACCGGCACTGTGAGCTCAGTGAGCTTCTGGTGGAGAATGTCTGGGTTGATGGTGTTGAAGACTGAGCTGCAGTCCACTAACAGGATCCTGGAGTACATCCTGAGTGGTCTAGGTAATGTAGGACGACGTGTAGCCCCAAGCTGACTGCGTCATGTGCCGGCCTGTTTGACACTTTGGGAAAATATGGCCCAGCTATTATTGCATTCTAAACATTGCTTTGCCACATTCACGTTGTGAACACTGATACCTCAGCGATGATATCTTTCCACTCCTTATATATATTTATTCTCTGACCCAGATGGTTTTAGATCGTAAACATGTACTTTTGTATCTGCCTCTCTTTGAATAGCCGTAGGCTGGAGAACTGATGGCTGTTTGAACGAAGGCGCTAATAGGGTTAACGTTTGGAGGTAAGATATTGACTGCTCATGTCTTCCTTTAGAGAAACCCGTTTCAGAAATATGGGAATTATCAGTTTAAAACTGCTGGTGTCAGGTGAAATGTTAACGCTTAATGGTTACCTCTTATGGAATATAATAGTCACGTGGTTATATAGCATATCACAGTACATTCTGAACATCGTGGGTTGACTTTACACATTTTTTTTTTTTTTAAAAACCATAAATATCAAAATATCCTTTACTGTAGGAAACCCCTACACTGCGTAGAAACAAAGCGGCTGTGATTTCTCTCTACAGAACAAACCATTATTGTGCATAGCCCCCGGGAATGAAGATGACCTTTTGCTTTAACAGCAAAGAGCTCATCATTATAGTCCAGTCGTTTAAAATGCATGTCGTTTTTTTTTTTGTAACTGTACACAGAAAACACACTTGAGACGAAGCGCTTGCGTAATGGTTCGGTGTAACAGTGGCTATAAGTGTGGTGGGAAACGTGACCACAGGAGCAAGGAGGAAAACACGCACGCAAGTTGAGCCTGGCCTATTTCTGTCTATCTGCTGGTGCACACTCTCAGGTTAGTCATCCATCAGCGTTTTTAGTGAATGGAGAGGCCCTCACAAAGCACCAGATGGAAACAGAGTGAGACAACATTGCCGAAATGTACAGCGATGTGAACGGCACGCACGGTAGGACAGACGTTGCCATAAAAATCTGAGAATCGCTCAGACAAATGCAGGTTCCCTTTGATTTGGGAACCTGACACGGTGGGACGTATCAGAAACAGCCACCGCATCGGTGTCTTCCGCGTTCACACGCCCCGACGCGGGACACGCGAACCGAGCCCAATCAGGAGGAGGCCTCGTTGCTCACGCACTCTAATATCCTGATTGGGCCCCCTGCTGTCTCCAGGCTCCGCATTTAAAAGCGCAGCTTAGATCCTCAACTGCTTGGCTCACGCGGCACAGATAAATTAGTCACGCTTTGTGACAGCAGTAAGCCGGCCCGTCATTTTTAGACGGATTCAAAACCGGAGGGGCTGATTTTGCATGACAACTTTTCCCCTGTGATATCATCTGTTTTAGTCTCGGCCGAGCCATTTATCATTCTAAAGAGCGAAAGCAAGAGGCAAGCTCATCTGTTCTGCAGGGACGCGCGCATGAATATACAACTTGAGGGTCCGCAGTTTGGCCTTGGGGTAAGAAGAGAGGCGCTGAGGGGCAATAGTCATTTAGACGCTAAGGATAAGAGGAAGCAAGGAGAGTATACGTCCACAACAGGCTCCAGCCTGAGCTGTGTGATACAATTTACTCATGAAAAAAAAAAAAAAAACTTCACCCCTGCGGCTTTGAAACGCGGCTCCACTATGACTTGCAAAATGACTTCTTTTTTTTTTACGTTTTGGTCACACCATGACCACAAGCTTCAGAGTGTTTTATTTTTTATTTTATCTGACAGTCCAACACCAAGTAGGCCATCATTCTGCAGTGGATGGAAATTGATACATGGTCTTCCATTATTTCTTTATCTTTTACTTCTTTATGACTAAAAAACCCGAAACGTGCGGCACACTTATGTATCGGACGGGTTTCTGTCGAGGAAAGGTCGGGGATTAAGTTGTGGAGACATTTAGAGCACAGTGAGGTCATACAACAACATCCCAAGCTTTGGACATCTCAAAGGGTAAATCATCGTCTGAAAAGGGAGCAAATGTGGCGTCACTGCAAGACGAGGTCGCCTAGTCGACCTAAACGGGACCAGGAGGGAGAGCGTTATTCAGGCAAGTTGCTCTAAAGCCCCATAACTCTGGAGGAGCTGCACAGAATCACAGCTCAGGTGGGAGAACCTGGAGGTCAGCTATTGGGACAAATTTAGGATTTTATATAAGAGTGGGAGGAAGAAAGTCACTGTTCAAAGAACACTTGGAGGAGCTCTGTTTAATAAGTACAACAGGCCATGTAAGGGGCACTGCAAACATGACGAAGAAGGTGCGCTGATCAGGTAAAACCATAATCAAACTTGCTTGGCGACGTGCAAAGTGCTCCATGTGACAGAAAACCATGAAATGCCATCACCTTAAAGAGGTGCGTTTTATTGCATGCGTTACTCTGTGGCTGTCTTGAGCTGGCTAAGTGTAGGCATGCATAATGCCACAGGGAGAGCTGCTGCAGTAATACCTCCACACAGCCTATTTCTAATTAGACTACCTTTAACCTTTAGCAAACCGTTTCCCCATTTAAACAACAAACCGTAACATATGTTAGCTTCAGAACATGCTGGTGGGACAGTGAAGGCAATCGAGATTAAGTCAATCCGGTCCTACAGGGCAATTCTGTATGTTGCAAAAAGGATTCCAGCAACAGCAACAACAACAACAAAAAAACATTTGTTGTATTTCTAGCACACAGCTAGAAATACAATGAAATGGTGTCGATCAAAGAATACTCACTTGTTAGAGTGACCTAGTAAAAGTCAAGACCTAAATCTGATTGAGAATCTGTAGCAATACATCAAAACTGCTGCTCACAGACATTCTGTGATCTGAGTAAGCTTCAGTCATTTTCAAAAGATCAGTCTCTGGAAGTGCAAACCTGCACACCTGGAGGCTGAATACAAGCGCACCCAACATTTCTCTGGATTTCATATACATACATTCATATATACAGATACATACATACATACATACATATATAATATAATATATATATATATATATATACATACATATATATATAATATTATATATATATATATATATATATATATATATATATATATATTATATATATATATATATATATATATATATATATATATATATATAACATACATACATATATATATATATATATGTATATATATATATATATATATACATATATATATTAGTGGACCCTCACACTGACTATTGTGAAGTATTCTTTTTCAAAGTTCTGTTTAAAAAAAGAAAAGTGACCTCCTGTTAAGATTCAATTGATGTCTGGAGACTTTTGCCCCCCGTTAAATGACTTGAGACACTGAGTACAAAAAGAGAGAGACCCAGCCGAAACTGGGTTAATTGATGAACCGAGGCATTTCACAGATTTGATCAATTAAATCAGTGCGTTAAAAACACATTTTTCTTTGCAACCATACGAGACCGGAGTCATGTGACTTCTGTCTAGATGCAACAACAACAACAACAAAACGTCGACCTACCCATTATTACTGTCAGTCCTGTGGCGAAAGACGCAAAAGAAAAAAAAAATCCTACAAGACTTCAGAAAGGTCAACAGACTGGAAGAGTTCCCTGCGCCGTTGCTATGGCTACGACGTAACCAGCAGACAAGAGAGAAGCGCGTGACGGTGAGCCACGTAGGCACGGGATGTTACGAGTTCGGCAAAATAAAAGCACGCATTCTCGGCTCCGTTCGCTGAGGATGCTGGGAGCCATCCTTCCACCGGAAGTTTCATCTAACAGTGTTTAATAAAACTATTAAACACTGTTAGAAACTACGAAATAGTAACTGCAACAGGCAACAACAACAACAACAAAAAGTCTCTGGACTTTTTTCCTTTTATGCCTTTTTTGAATTTTATTTGAATTTATTTTTGAGTTTGTGTATTTTTGGGTGAAATTTAATATATCCATGAGTTCTTTCTTTTCATCAGGTCTTATAAACCATTTCTATTAGATCTGTGGACATTTTTGGTTTCCAAGTCAAAATGCATGTTACAACACACTGTTGCAATTTGATTTATTTTCTTCTTATTATTAATTTCTTCCAATTTCCTGGTGAAGAAACCCCTTCGAATATTTATTATTTTCCAAAATGTTTACATGTATAGCTACTGTAAACTTACAAAATTGTATATACGGGATGGAAAAAACAAAATTGTGTGTGTGTGTTTTTTTTTTCCTAAGAATAAATTAAAAAAAATACTTAAGATTGATCCGGTATCTTAGAGAAATTTAATGAATATTTATTACATGATACGAGGTTTGAAATTACCCACAGCATTCGTTTTATATATATATATATATATATATATATATATATATATATATATATATATATATATATATATACACACACATTAAAAATTAAATAGTAAGAGAACCACTACATCTGCCTGTGCTGAAAAAATAAGGGTGGACATTAAATGTTGATTTTCCTTGGCTCTGATAGTACCTCCACACCCCAATAAAAATTCCAATTGAGCATATTGAATTACTGGAATTGTCATGTTTCTGTAAACAAACAAAAAGGATAGGTAGATTTTTTTATTTTATTTTTTAGAAAAAAAAATACATTTAAAGTATGGTATTTACATTGAATAAAACACATTGATGCACTAAGGTTAGGAAACAATGGGCTATTTGAAATGGTAATAACAAAGTTACATAAATCTGCTTTAGAGCCTCGCATGTTTATACACCTCACAATAAAGCCAAGTACTAATGTCAACATAACAACTTTGTGTATTTTGTTGATTGTGTATCTTTTAATAGCAATACTTTTATAGCTTGAATTGCCTTATTTCTATTTCATCTCAATTTATAGCAACATTGACTTTAAAAGAAAAACGTTCCCAGGCAGCCACTATCCCTCGTCTTGTTTGGTCAAATGAGTTTTCCTTTGGCATGTATGATAATTAGACATGCCCACATATTCCACAATTAATAAATTAATGAAACGAAAGAGTAAAATCATCTCATAGTCCACTCTGCAATTGGTGTGGAAGCAGCCCACATTAACCTCTCAAGCAACAGTTAACTGGCAAACAGCCGCTTTATTGTCAGAGGATAGGAGCCTCAGTTGGTTCATTACTTCAATTTTATGCCTTGGCAGCTGGAGGCTTCACATGGTCCTTAATAGACACTGAGGGGTCACAGCTTTGTATGGCAAAGTAACAGTGTATCTAGCAAATAAAGTGATGGAGGTCATCAAACAACTATAGAAAGATCCTACTAATAATTTAATTTACCATTGGATGGTGTCATGAAAACAGGTTTCCAGATAGCCTGATCTTTCCAGGAAACAGGCAACGCCATGAAGTCATGCCATGTGACCTGAAAATGCTTGCATGCTCTGTTTGAGATGTGCGTTTAATTCATTCCCTCAGAAGTAATGTGAAAGAGCAGCCAGACATTCCTGTAGGGGCTGTTACAGGGCAAACTGATTCATGGAACTGGGAGCCTAACAAATGTCCTTTGACAAACATTTTTGCCCTTTTATCATTAGCAGTTCATATTTTTGCATCTAGAAAGAGGTCTTTGTATTATTTTATGATAGTATGATCTAATTTTCCTGTAGGTCTTTGTGATTTTTCGTTTTTGCCTCTTTTCGTGTTTTATTATTGCTCAAATTTTTTCCCTGGGAGACGGTTCTTTGTATGACTTCATTTGGGAAGCGTGTTGGGCTATTTATGGACCAATCAATGAATCATGCAGACGCAGGCTCTCTCATGCAAATTGCCCCCACTCAAATCAAGCCCACCTTCCCTTCTGTCTTTGTTTGTCCTCCATCAGCGGCAGAAACTCATTCAGAAACGTGACGAGAGATGGAAAAAAAAAAATTATGTGCTCAGTTCGAGACCATGAAGCTCCCACTCCCTCGCCCCCTCGCGCATTGATCTGTTTTATTTTTCCTCAAGCATGTGAAATTAATCAGATCCTGGAATATAAAAACTAAAAGGGGCATTTTAAAATGAGCGGTGGCCTTATCATTGTGATGATGTTGAGGTTTATCAGAGTTTGTGTCCTTTTTTTTTTTTTTCTTGTCAGATCCAAAAGCAATTAAAAACAGTCAGATTCCACTAATTGAATTGAATAATTTCCCTCAAAACTATACAGAACAGCTTTTCCTGTCGTGGAAGTCAGTCAAAATCATATCAGGAATATTTCATTTTGAAAAACAATCTAATTAGTTCCTTGTTGGGATTTTTTTATTTTATTTTTTTTTAGTCAAACCACTAGACTGTGTTTTGCACAGTGTCTGTGGCCAAGGCAAATTAACCTAATTTAGAAAGGTGCATCCAGTGTTTTAGGGGCACTGAGCCTGCGGGGACCAGGAGTTTGGCACGCATCGAGTCTGTTTCCGGCACGCTATGTTGTGTGGGGGCAAGTGCATAATGAAGAGCGCTGAGTGTGAGCTTGCGTGCATGTGTCTGCTAGAGAGGGGGGAAAGGAGGAGGAGGGGGGGAAGGGCTACAGTCAATAGGGTGTGTGTGTGTTTGTGTTTGCGTGTGCGTGCCCAGATTTTCGGGGAGTTGGGGCTAAATATGACCCACTAATCTTTTTTGGCATTAAATGAGTAATGTTGTTATGCTTGACATATTTGGGCCCGGAGGGACTCATTCACGCACACAGTAAACTTCCCAAAATCACATTTCCTCGAACAGAGCTGTTAGTGTCTTCAGTTGGGATTGTGTTACTCGGTCTCACAAGACCAGCTCGCAAGTGAGCCCACCTCTGGAAACAACTGCTTGCTACTCACGCCTCCGTGACGTCATGAAACAGAACGCCGTCTGTGGACCTGACACAAGCCCGTCCGCGGGGAACTTTGGCGTAATTTCATCCAGAATGAGAAGCCGCTCTACGCAGCAGAACAATTTCCCTTCACGCGAGTTTATCGGTAGAACAGTCATTTAAAGCAAATGTCCTTTTAGGACACTTTACAAAACAAATGTACATTTTAAATCTGATTAGATTAAACCTAGTTTGGTTAAAATTCAGTTTACATCAATCCATTCCAAGCCAATCCACCGATATATAGTCTTGCAGTTAGTCTGCAGTTACATAAAGTCCATTTAAATCCTCATTATAATACAATACAGTCAAATGCTGTGGCTCATTTCATGAAAATTGGTTTAAAAAAGTTATGGGTTTAAGAAAACTTAATCAACTGCATTGAAATTTACTTGCTTATCCAAACCAATCAACCAATGGTAAGTAACGAGAACCCTTTGACTGGACTAAACCTCCTTCAGTGGCTACTTCCAGATGAGAAGCACAACTATACATACAAAGCACTGAGCCAGGTGTATTTTCTATGGGAAAAAAAACAACAAAGCGAACGGCAGCAACAGCTCAGGAAAACTTTCTATGCGATAGAAAAAAAAATAAACAAAGATAGGTAGCAAGGCACGAAAGGGAAAAAGACAGCTGAACTCGAAAGCGCCGATTCATGAATACTTTCTACGCAAAAGAAAAACATAGACGACATAGTTTGCGGCAGCTGAAAGTGCTTCGGTGACTACCTCTACGAGAAAAACACAAGCATACCTAGAATGCTGAGTCAGGAACACTTTTTTATGGGGAAAAACAAAAAAGAGAAGGCACAAAGATAGGCAGGTCAATGGCTTCATTCAGGAAAAGGACACAGGAACACACAGAACCATCCAGCGGGCAATACTTTCTGTGGGAAAGAAAAACAAAGTTGATAAAAATTGTGCGGACACGTAAAGAGGGTTTTTTTTAATTACAAGGACCCTCCAAAGTTGAGATTGAATTATTATGTTAAAAGTGGAGTTGTAATACGATTCCAGACAGGATCCCTTTGAAGATTTTCCCATCATGCTTTGTCTTTCAGGTCCACATAGTTGTCTTCGCTGAAGCCTCAACTGGGGATCAGATGTGATCAAAGTTCAGAGTTGGTTACCAGGCCTTGTCCTAAGGTGGTTTATGTTCCATTTACGTATATGAACTACCAGGAGTACGGCCATTGAGTTTGCTTTAGACTGAGCATACCTACGGCAGAAGACCAGCAAAAATAAAGATAACCAGCATTCCAATTTTTAAACTGGCACACATAATTATATCTCTTTAGCCACAGCAATCACTGACCTACAAGGCCTCCAACAGAACAATGGAGTCCTTGAAAGTCCATCCATAGTTTCCAGGTGGGCATTGAGTAACTTTATTGATTAACAGTAGCTTTTACTAATAATAAAGCTATTATTTGTAACACAAGCTTTATTGAGTGACATTGTGTAACTTTGGCTGCATCGAGTAACCGGCAGATAAGCGTCTCCTTGCCAAAACATTTCCGTTTCAATTTGTCATCTTCTTGTACATTTATCAAATCCATTTAACCGTTCTAATGAGCTCCGTAGAGGGGAAGAGAAAAGCATTTCAGTGTATGTTTTTTCTTGTGTCAACGCTGACTGACGACTGCAAAGAGACACTTCCTTCATTACCTGCGCTTGCAAAATGAATCATGTAAATTACTGAGTTCTTCACATCACAACAGCTTGCGCCGGTTCTTGAGAAAATATTCTCGGCTAAAAAAAACAATAAAGCATAATGGTTTGCATTGTTTTGTCTACGTGTAGTAAGCTTTTGCCACCATCTGAGGCCAGTAGTGAGCACCAGAAATCACCAGGGTAATCTTTAATTATTATGTTATGTGCTTTGGAAATGAAAACTGACATGACGGCAGTTTCACTGAGAGGCTGTGTGTTGTTTGACCCTCATGGTCTAGTTCCTCTCAGCGGCTTTATTTTGTCCCACAGACCGTTGCTTCTTCTTCTTCTTCTTCTTTTTTCCTTTTTCCCTTTTGCTTGGACATTTCAGAGTGCTTGCACGTATGCCTTTCTGTCTTTTTTGCTTATCTGAAGGACTATTAAATGCTTGCGCATGCGTGTGTGTCTGAGAGAGTGTGTGTATGCCCTGTGTGTGTGTGTGTGTGTGTGCTGAATGGATTTGCATGAGAGCCTGTGGGGTGACCCTGCTCTCTCACGCCAAGGCTTCTGTGGAACAAATAGGACTAGTCGGATGTCGTGACAGCACTCACATCAGTTTAAATAAGAGTGCTGTGCAGCAGTCCTGTGTGTGCGCGCATGCGTTTGTGCTAATGTGTGTGTGTGTGTGTGTGTGTGCGTGTGTGTGTGTAAGCAGTCAGTCAGGCATGCATTTGGTCAGGAAAGCTTTGCAGGGCTTTGCATGTGTGTTTGAGTGAGTGCCTGCATGTGTGAGAGGAGGATTGTGTGTTTGAGCCAGTGAGCATGCAATATCTTGTGAGGTTTGAGGTTATGCGAGGAGGAAGACAGCGATATTAACAGTTTAATGAGCTCAGCGGGGTTCACACGCACTGACACGGAGGCCAGACGCTCCACAGAGTTTTCTTTTTTTTTTTTTTGTGTGTGTGTGTGTTTTTTTGTGGGAAAGGAACTGGTTTGTCTTGTAGGACCGACCTGCCTTTTCTATAAATGAAAACTGTCATGAGGTCAGACAAAGTTCAGCTCAGCATATATCTACCACTACAATGATCTATAATTAGAAGGAAAAAAATAAAAGCATTGAACAGCTAGAGGTTAGATCCAATCCAGGTAGTTTCAGATCGTTTTGACACCAGCAAATGTTTTTATCTTTTCGTTTTCGTCAGCAAAAAGAAATGTTCACTTTTTTCTTTTGTTGATAGTATGCAAATACACTGTTTTTTTGTTTTTTTATGAACTTCCCCAAAACCCTATGTGACACAATGAGGTTCAAAAGGTAACATGTTTACAAGCAATTGTTTCCTGGAATAGACTTTGATTTCCTTCTGCATAATAGGTAGCTCGTAGTGAACAGAAGATAACGTAACCCTCATGTGACAAGGCTTTATTACATAATAGAATAGATAATTACATAATAGAAAAGAAAAGAAACATGAAAAATATTAATTGTAATATTAAAATGAAATAGAAATTGGGCTAAAGACGGGATCTGTGAAGGTCTTATGCCTCCCTGCGCCATGGTCCTCTATAAAAATTGAGAATATCACAGAGGGAGGGTCAAATATAACAGGGGTCAGGGTTTTGGAGATATTTTGTAAGTGACATAATAAGGTGACTATCTGTGGAAAAGCCAAATCTCAGATGAATTTCAGAAGTTTTATCATGTTGGGATTTCATATAAGAGGGTGAGGTGAAGGAGTAACAGACATTCGAAAGTGGCATGCTGGGATAAAAAGTGCTATTAATATGAAAAGGCATTGGCTAGTTACGGTTTCATGGTATATCACAATAGGAAAAAGTCAACAGTCTCAAAACCACAAAAAAATATTGCTATCATACCGTTCCTGGTATACAAGCATTTTTTCTTTATGTCTAGTAAGAGAGAAAGTGGAGGTGGCCATGTGCAACCGCAGTATCATGACCCCTCCTCCTGTGTACCTTTGTATATAGCGGCTCAGGTTGTATGACGGCTGAAGGCGGTAAATATCTGAAACTTCCCCCCATCTAAATGGACATTTCGGCAACAGCTTGGAGGAAGTGAGTTCCCCATACAGACTGTGGCAGCCAGAGGAGGCAACAGACTTAAGATGATAGCGTATCTACGGGAGCACCGCCCATCGCTATTTGCTAAAAGCTAAAGGTAAAGTTAGAGCCGTCTACTAAATGAATGACGTAACTTTAGCAGCAGGCTTTAGTGAACCAAAAACCATCGCCGTGTTGCTGAGGCAGACAGCTTGGTGATTGTCCTGGAGTGTTTTGGAGCTGCTGGGTTGTGTATTTGATTAGCTTTGAGGGGCTAAAGTACAGAGGGCCCCTGTAGCTTTAGCTGAGCTGCTCTTTAGTTGAACACGCATTGTGTATACATACGTTGACACTTGGCATTTCTGTTGTTTCTGTTTCCAACGCTTTCTATAAATCTGTAGCTGAGAGGAAGCGTCTGGATAAGCTCATCAGGAGGACCAGCTCTGTCCCAGGATGCCCCCTGGACCCAGGGCAGGGTGTGGGAGCCTGCGTTTCTCACCCCATGCATGGAGCTGTTGCTGAGCTGGAGAGCTCTTTCAGTGACAGACTACTGCATCCTGGATGCTCAAAGGAGCGCCTCTGCAGGTCCTTCATCCCAACTGCTGCCAGACTTTATAATCTCTGCTGCTCACAGCAGAATCAATAACTGTTTACAAACATGTCAATGGTTCCACAGGCTGTTGATCGGATCACTTGATCTCAGGTGCTAATGTCCATTTGCACACGATTTTAGCTTCTCTAAGGTGTTTGCTTGTACAATCATGCGTATTGCTGACATTGTTCTGTAAATCTGTCTTACCCATAGTTCCGAGGTTCTCAGACTTTTCCTGGACAGGGACCCCTTTAGAATCCTCATACTGATAGTATTTTGTTTATATATATATATATATATATATATATATATATATATATATATATATATATATATATATATATATATAAATACACCTACTATTAGGTGTAGATTAGGTGAAGATTAGTTCCTCATTCTCCATAAAGCCAAACTCGATGTAACTGTTGTCATTCTTCCTAATTTTAGCTGATTTGGCTTTTACCTGACTTAATGAAGTGGACGGAGTTAAGCATTTGTCCATTGTGTCACTTAGCTCAACCCCGAGGCATCCTCAGCATTGCCTCCTCAGGCCTGACAGCATGCGTTTCACAGACATCCAACCCGCTGTTTGCGGACCCCCGGGGGTCCGAGGACCCCAGTTTGAGGGCTGCTGCTCTATTTAACTTGAATGTTGCATTTTTTTCTCCAAGTGTGTCATATTATCAATTCCTAATTGTGCAACATTTTCCTCTTTCTGATAAGTTCAGTCTCTTCTGATTTACAACTTAACCTTAAATTAGGCATCTGACAAATGACAAATGTAAAGCTTTGACATTCTGCTAAATAATGAATTATGTTCTGGTTTCCTCATCATTCATGTAGTTTATAGATTTGACAAATTGCACAGGATATTTCTGTTGGGGCAGATGCTGTAGGTATGATGTATATTTATTTTGAAAAGCTCTTCTGGATCAGTTCTACTAATATAGGGAATGAGTTTGGACCCCTGTTTAATTAATCTGGTGATTAGCTTTGGTATGATGCATTTGAAACCATTGCTAAACCTCTACTTTTGATCCAACGTTCATACAATTACCCATTAAGTGTTAGGTTATTGGGTAACTAACTTTGGGTCGTCTTTACTGAAAAGTGCTATATAAATAAACTTGCCTTACCTCAGGTTTACTGTTTGATCCCAGTGTTATCTGGGATTAAAAGAACCCAAGGTAATTTTTTTTTCCTATCTGTAAACATTGCCTTGAACTTACCTCACATTTAGGCAGTCAGGTGGCGTGCATTTACTTTGCGAGCCGAAGCACTTTATCCCTACACCTCCCCTCAGGCGAGATGGCTCGATGACACACGCAATCGATGCGTCACAGCTGCGTGACGAGCAGGACGTGCGTGTTTATTGCACTAGGAAACCCTTTCACTTTAAGGCGAGTCACGAAGGCATTTTCTCCCACCCTGTATCATTAGGAGGGAGTCCTTGGAGCTTTATGTTGGCATGGTTAACGTCCCCATCGCATGGGTAACTTCGTTTCACACATGCACAGCCTGATACCCTGAGGCGCCTACGACTATAGTCCCCTGAGAGGAAGAAAAAGGAAACAAAAGGCAGAGGGGGACAGAGGAGAGATAGGGGAGTCGATACATGTGTGCGGACAGGAGTGAGCCGGGCGAGAGACGTAATTACAGCAGATTAGTGAAGCCACACTGAGAACCTGAGTGGGAGCCGTCTGGATCCACAGACAATGACCTCTGGGGAAGGAGAGGAGCCCACACGTCACACGCAGACGGAGGCGATCCCTCTTGGAAAGGTTGGAGTTAAAGGGCAGCAATTACTGTGTTTCTGCACATTCATCCGCAGCTCGTAAATTCCAGAGCGGGTTTCATGTTTTCCCTCCATCAACACTCCGTTCTGAACATTAACCCCCACAGGGAAATCCAAGCGGAATAACGTCTACAAAGCGATAACTCAACATTCGGCCGCCGTGACGAGTGACAACACAAAAGCCACCTTTCACCCGGTGGTGGACCGCGGCACATATGGCGGAGCTGTCCTTTGGTGTTCAGACGGGTCTCTGAATCCGTCGCCTTGTAAATTCACTCTGACAGTCCTGCGAACCAGCTGAGGGTGCAGTGTGTCATTATGTTAGCTCCGAACATCTGGAGGCTGTTTCACCAAAGCAGCACTTATACACCGGTTCAAAATAAAGATGCTGCCCTATGGGCACGCAAAAACCCTCCGACTTCTTTTCAAAACACAACAAAAGAAAGTAGTGACATGATGGTAATTGTAGTTTGGATTTTCTGGTCAGATTTTGTTGTACCTGTGGTAAAAATGTGCAAAAAAAGAAAAAAAACAAACTTCAATGTGATTATTTTTGTTTTATTACAATAGCATAATCTGACAGTGACTCAGTACACCACATTTATTCAGTTGGGGGGAAAACAATCCCACGATAAGAAATATTCACCTTTTCAGAAAATGACGTCTGGCACAAATATTCCTACCTTTGCTGTTAATTCTTTGTACAACCTCCTTCGGGTAATAGGACAACTCTTATAATAGGATGTTATAAGATTGGAGAATACCCTACCTCCTAATATACAGATCGGTAGGCAACTTGCACAGGAACACATTGACATACGGCAAAGGAAAGCTGAAATAGAACCATCAATCTTAAGACTGTAAGACAACAGCTCAACTCATTTATTCACAGTCGCCCACAAGTTTAATTCAGATTTTAGATTTAATTATTTATTGCTCCATGGCAAAACTCACAAAAACAGTAATTTTCAGTCATACATTTCCCATGAGCAAAAGGGAGCAGAAAGAAGATAAAATCTGATTTTTTCTGCCCCCAGTCAAAAAACTAGGGGTATAAATGCCACTAAATTTTTATTGAAAATATCTTACTTTTTCAAAGATTTTATGATGCCGTGCACTTTAACAGGGCCCCCAGGACCTCTGGAACGGCAACAGGCCGACAGCATCATACTACATCATATTTATACCACAGGCCGACAAAAAAGGATGGATTATTAATTAGAACGTTAATAGAAACTCTGATGTACATGAAAAAAAAGGAGCATATAATATATATAAAAAGGAAACACCTTAGTCAGACTGATTTTAAAGAGATTGTCAGGGGTCAAAATAACTGTGCCGCTGGTTCAGCGGGTGATTATGCTGCTGCAACAAAAGATGAATCTATTTCAAGGCTTTTTTACAAACCTTCACCACGGGTGTCAGTCAAGTGTCTGGTACTGTAGGCTTCATGGCAAGGGTATCTTTTTATGGATACTAACAATAAAGCTTCTCGTCAGCAAAGCAAAGAGCAAAAATTATGGGTTACCAGCAAACAAATGTTACTTCCAAATCCAGCGCGCTGGTGTTTTACATCTCTATTGGTAGACTTTGTCCGCAGTAACATTAGGAATGACGGTCTCTATGTTACGAAGAAAAACAGAGAGCGGACCAGAGATTTCCCGACGTATCGGGGCCCATAACAAGAAATCGATTTGGCAGATTATGGTGCACTTTATGGAGCTGTTGGCCTCAGTCAGCATCCAGCAGCCAGGATCCTTTAATGTTCTCATCGTAACCGTTTATTATCATACATAAAGTGAACCTAGAGTCATCTCAATACCCAACACTCAGTAGGTAAAGTGCTCTCGGAGGACTGGTCTTTTAATTTTATTGTGCCGTTCCAGTCAATTAACTAACAGCGACTTCTCCTTGTTGCGGATCACAGCAGTAAACAAGGTAATTGGCGATAATGCGCTAAACGCTGACACTAGATATTCAACATAATAACCGATAACTGAGTCACAGCGGCTCACACGTTTGCCATTTGTAGAACGTCCCTCTTTATTGCTCCTTTAGTGACATTTTGTTAACTGTCTGTGCTGTTTTTTTTTTTTTTTTTTTTTTTAAATTAATTTGCATCACTTCTTTCTAAATGTTGCACATGGTAAATCAAATTAGTGAGGATCTTAACTGCTCCTTTTCCAAGTCAAGAGTGGATCGCAACAAGTAATATACTCTCACATTTTTGGTTACCCTAATCTAAATCTGAATTTGACATATTTGTTTTGGTTGTGCGTCAGTGTGTGTTGGTGTCTGAAAAGCAACCCTAGTCTGTTATCTCAGCCTGATCTCTATCCTGCGTGGCTGTCCTGACTGGGGTTACTGGGCCGACGCTGAAGAAGGAAAGAGTACAAACTCAATCACGCCAATAATTCTAGCTATATTTCACACGTTTACGAGACTTCTTCCTTTTATCTGTGCTTTTTTTCTGCACTACATTGTACATTTTGCATAATTTTGTTCCCTCATCAGCCTTTCATAACAGCAAACTTAAGCAAACTGAAGCATCTCCTAGATTCTTTCTCCTGTTAAGGAGATGTTATATGCTTCAGTTTGTCTCAAGAATAACTCAGGATGTTTCCCTCTCTTTGAGTTCACAGCAGGCTGCCTGTTTTCAGTTTCATCCCTCTGCTCATCAACTCTGACCAGCTTCTCTGTCCCCACTGAACAAAGCATCTCCGCAACACGATACTGCCGCTACCGTTTTTCACCCTGGCCATGGTGCGCACTGCCACACGTTGCGTTTTGAGCGTAGGCCAAAAACATTCCCTGTAGTTTGCTTGCAAATGCAGCAAAACATGAAAAACCGAGGGACAACTTTGTTAGCGGATCAGCATTCGGGTCATTCAGAGGGACTTTGATGTCACTGACGGTGACACAACCCGAAACGCGCGTTCACAGATCTTTTTTCCCCTACAGGGATGTCCAGAGTCGGTGAAATTGTGCAAGAAACGTATGGATCTTTGTTGTAAAATGCAAACAGGACGTCTTACGGCTTTGTTCTCGGAGCTCTTCTTCAAAGGCCAGATTTGTGGAGCTCGCCTCTGAAAGTTGTTCTGTGAATAGATTCTCTCACCTGAGCTGTGGATCTCTGCAACTTGTCTCCGGTTTACACGGGCCTCCTGGTTGCCTCTCAGGCTGTTACCCGGCCTGTCGTTTTAGGTGGAATGTAGGTTTTCAGTTCTCAGACTTTAGAGGTACAGATGACGTATTGAACATTATGCTGTGACACATTTAGATTTAGTGACAGTCTTATAACTTAACCCTGCTGTATCCCCAACCCTGCATTGTTCCCTGGTCTTTACGATGCTGTTTGTTTACTAATGTTCTGAGGCGTTTACAGAACAGCTGGATCGATTAAAATACACAAAGAGGGACTCCATTTGCCAATCATGGTGACTTCTCCAGCAAATGAGTTCCTCTAGATTTCCTTTAGGGGCAGCAGAGGAAAAGCGACACAGATGCATGCAACACTTGATTTTAAAAATACTTATTGTTTCCTTCCGGTTCACAATTATGTGCTGCTTTCTGTCAGTGTATAACATAAAATCACAATAGACTACACCGAACCTGGAGGATGTAAAGCAAGAACATTTTTGGGGGTTTGAAAACTTTTTCATCTCCAATAAACTGCACCTTGTGCCTGACGGAGGAAACAGTCCTTTTACGGTTTGACATTTGATCTTGCACCCAGCGTCCATCATGGGTGGATCCTTTCTCATCGAGTGTGAAGAAATGTTTAAATCCTGAATGCCCAAGACCTGAGAAGGGAAATTACCCGAAGCAAAACATGGCTGACTCCCTTCGCATGTGACAGCGTCGACGGTTCCTTCCTCGCTTCCTCGTCGTTGTGATAAGACGTTGGTGTGGCCCTCTGAAAGGGGTGTGTGTCTTAATCAAGATCGTTCTGCGGGGGGACACACACACGCAGAGCAAGTAAATTACACTTGACAGGAACCAGGGGAGAGTTAATTAGCACCGGGATCCTGCAGCGCTTACACGGATGGGGCCTTTTTTGCTTGTGGACAAACATACCCGTTTCTCTTCTCCTACGCGTATTATTTTAACTGTTGCGGAGCAAATAACAAAAGCTGCCAACACGCACGCAAAAAAACAATGTTCCTAACCCGACGCAGACGTTTTTGAAAGTTTCAGGATTAAAAACCTCTATGGTGAGACTTAAAAAAAGGGCTCAGGGTCAGCCTGTTTCCTGTGCAGTCGCCTTCTACTTCCCCGACTAATCCGGCCCTTCGTTGGCAACATCTGGCACGTTAATTTTTAATTCACCCCGGGCTGCGATCCGACATCATATGATAACCCTTTGATCGTTAATTCCACCGGCGAGAAGCGAACTCGACAGCGTCAGTCTGATCCTTTTTTTTGCATGATCGGGCAAAGGTGTTTGCACTTTAGCGGCTCCACATCCACTCCTCCGGGCTGATCACGCTCGCCTCATTTTGTAGGTAATTAACACTTACAGACGTATAAAAAAAAAATTAAAAAAAGCTGACGCTGCACTCACGCACTGCAGCTGATGGGAGCAACATACACAAAAGCCGGCCCACGCCAGCCACCAAGGCCACTTCTGTAGCCTACCACAAAGTGCATATTAACACATCTTTAAAACCTGACATTTATGTCACTCCCTCTCCCTTCAGTGACCCAGCTCTCTCTCTCTCCGCCCCCCCTCCCTCGTGGTGCTGTTGGCTCCATTTGAATCCCCTAGCTACTAATTAGGCATTTGTTTTGAATGTTTGTCTTGATTTTGCCTTGTAGTTGCTATTCCCCGCATTTGCATGAGAAGCGTGGGCACGCCCAGCTATTAAAACTGTGTCAGGGCTCTTTGAGAGAACAACGCATGAATGACACACGAGACGGGCAGACGGCGTCGGAAAAACACACACGCGGGGGTTTCAGAGGAGGAGCGCTCTCATGGTGAATTTCTTGCTAGAAAGCTGAGCTAAGAAGCTTCCCGTAAACTTGAAGATGGATACCCTGTGACTCATGCGTCGTCACTGGGCGCTGCGCTAAAACTGGACGAGGCCAGCGAGGCCTTGCACCAAAAGAAAACTCGTGACACTCCGTCGGACGGCGTCGCCCACTCGTCCGCTGAAGTCGTGAAAGGTTCCTCGGCTCCGTCCCACGCTGCAAATGTGCGCGATGACGTGTTTCTGCACAGGACACGCAGTCTGCCCGGCTACGCGTCGTACCTGTGTGCGTGCGTGTTTGAGGGGGCGGACGGCAGAGGGGTCTCCTGTGTTGCCTTGACAACCTGCTGCAGTTTCCCTTTTTCGCTCGCCCTTGGATCCGAGAGCGGACTCACACCGACGCAGAGGTGGGAATCAGAGCGGCAGAAAGAAGGGGGGAGAGAAGGACGACGGACCGGAGCTCTATCGTCTGAACTCCGGGGCCAACGACGCCCACGGCTCGCCCGCCCGCTTTCGGCAAATGCAGGCTGATGGCACTGGCATGTCTGCAGCTATTACAGGAGATTTGTTGGCTTTTATTGTTTTTTTTTTTTCATGTCGACCTTAGTGCACAATCTGTCTGCAACGCTTCACATTAATGGACTCTTACATCGCTCCACTAGGCCAATTTATCATAGAGCGCGAAGCCTGGTTTAGGCTTAAAGTCTCTACTGAAACATTAAATTCCTTCTTCAGCCGGTTCTACAGAAGCCTGCACACACCAAATAGGCGTAACATTATGACCACACAATATATCCTCAAGGGACGTGTCAGACAGCGAGTGAACGTTTTGCCCGTAACGTCTTTGTGTTAGAGGCAGGCCAAGCACAGGTGAATATGCCAAGGGACGTATTGTGAGGCTTAGTCAAAGCATGTCCAAAACTACTGCACTTATGGGGTGTTCTTGGTCAGTGTCCATCAAAACGGGAGCAAAGAAGGAACAGTGATGAACTGTAAACACCTCAGGGTCATTGATGCATGGGGAGCGACAAATGGCCGCTGTGGTCTGATCCATCGGACGATCTATTGTCGCTCAGTTTGCTAAAGTTATTCAGGTTAGAAAGCACAGTCCACTACTTGTTGTTGCTCTGGACCCATTACTTTTACCTCTAAATAACACCTGCTAAATAATCCATCTTGTTAGCCAAGTGGCAAACTTTACCTCACTCAGGTAACTTGATTAGCTGACGGCTTCCTCCACAGATGATCCGGCCAAATGCAGCGGTCAACAGGCGAGAGGCGACGTACACCATGGGTACGGGCCGGACTGATTCCCAGCCGGATAAGCTGCAGAACTTGTTGCATACATTATAAATAACTGTATATTTCTCGGATTATATATATATATATATATATATATATATATATATATATATAGTTCTTTCAGAAGGACCACAGGTAAACAAAGAAATCATGATTTCACATGCTACATGGGAATCTTTTGTCATACAGTCGTTATTTGCACATTGATTTAATTAACAAAGCGTTTGCTGGCAACAGTACATTTAAACACAGCATTTGCATCACACACACACACCACTGTGTCAAGGTTATCTCCAATTGGTCAATATTTATACCAAACTCATTTTAACACTTAAACACTTGAGATTAGTCATTTACATCACCTTAGTCAACAGATAAAAGAATGTACATACAAACATACTTTGAAAACAAACTATTTGAGCACGCTTTCACAGTCTTATAATGTGAGCAACATGGCTATAGGCCCGTCTTTTGGAACGTCTGAATTTGGAAGCAAATATCACAGCAGCTGGATTGAAAGCACAAAAAGCTGGGGTCATTGAAACTAACCCTGCACAACATACTGAAGCAACAGTTTGGCCTAAAAGCGGGACAAACCAGGTAAGCCCCCCAGCCTCTGAGTGAAAAGCGAGAATGTTCCCTATGGTCTGGGTGTGCGCTGTATATTCACCAGACGCTGAAGCTGTGTGAACACACCAGTAACCTGGAACCCTGCCCCCTTCAGCGCCTTGTCAAACTGCAGCGCGTGTGCACATGTGTGCAGCTCAATGAGGCGGCTCAATATGTGCCGCTCAATCAAAGCATCGTGACTGCTAAAGCAGAATCAGATGATTGGGGGACTGTGACGCCTCCGAGGCCGGTTGCCAACGTTACCAGAGAGCAGGCAACAAACATTTACCGACCGCACAACAGACAAACAAACAGCCTGCACATTTCTGCCCTTCTTTCTCTGACGTCTCTGAAATCTCTCGTGTTTTTACATTACTCTCTAAAAAAAAAAAAAAGGTATCGATGATTTATTTCGCAATTGATCAACTGCGTTTTGAGGCACAACTGAACAAAAGTCAATAAATCTTCCATGCAGTCTTCAGTTTCTAAAATTGTGTGACCTTTTGCGATTGTGAAAGCCTTCTTCTGAATAGACATGATGAATGGACCCAGGACAAAACCATGAAGTGTACTCTAACATATGTGGACCTGCATTAAAATCACTGAATCTTTCATCAACAGAGGTCCGGCAACACATTCGAAACCGGGGGACAACTGAACATGGCCCCATCCCATCAAACGAGAAGTTTTCAGAACACAGATGAAGGACCTCTGAGTCCAGAATCTTTTTGATAAGCTAATAAAAACCTAATTGTCAGCTCTGCACGGTGGCACCGTTGCTAGGAATGTTGTTTTGCAGCCAGAAAGACATCGGCTAAAACCCTGGCTGAGGCCCTTCTGTGCGGCGTTTTCATCTTCATGCAGTGGTTCTGCCCACCATTTAGAGTGACCCTGGCTGTGTGCGCATACATGGTTGAATGTCTCCCAGTTTCCTTGTAATGTGCTGGTGACCTGTCCTGTGTGCATCCTGCCTCTGGCCCACTGACCCCTAGGGTTAGGCAACAACATCCCTGCAGGAAAAGGCCAGCTGGATATAACCAGAGATAGTTTCTGGAGTCTGTGTTCATGTTTTGTTCACCAAATGACTGGTTTTTGCACACTCTAAAAAAAGCTCCTTTATAATGCATGAAGGAAAAATAATGACGGAAAAATTGAACATTTAAACGCTTGCTCCTCATCTGCTAATCGAGCCTGTTTACATCCAGACTCTGTGAATGAGACAATAATTACCCCGTTTACACTACCCCTTTTTAACCGTGCCGAGACCAGTCCGCACTCGGTAACTGAGATAACGATCGAGTGTAAATGGATCGCAAACTGAACTGAACCGAGCCAAACACAACCGGACTGCGCTAAATGCAGACCAGTTCGATAAGTGGGCTCGACCCGGTTTTTCAGTGGCACGGTTCTCAGATAACAAAGAGCGCATGAGCAGACCGCGTCATCTCCTTACAGTCAGCTGACTAATTTTGCGGTTTCAGACATTTATAAAAATACTAGCTTCCTTACCGTGCCAAACGATTTCCAGTGATGATTCTGCTTAGCAGTGTGATGAACCTCAGCGTCTGTCGTTGTTTCCTGCGTCTCTAAATCCCGATTAGACGCTCGTTTGTCTTATCCACTTCCCAAAGCCGACTCTGTCAAGTAAATTCACCAAAAGTTGCCGTCTTCGCCTGACTCTCCGCAAACAACGACGTATCACCAAGCATAACTGCCTGAATGTTACGGGCACCGCCATTTTGATTTGCTGATTCCTTCCTTCAATCCTAGAGAGCAGTAGTACCATAGATCGTCACTAGGAGGCCGGGACCCGTACTAGCGTGATGTGTAAACGGTCGTCAGAACCAAGCTTGGCATAGATAACTGATCCAAGCTCGGTCCGAGCTCGGCATGGATCGGTTTAACAGTGTAAATGGAGCTAATAATGATTAGTTATGTTAGCTAGGGCTACACGGTGCAGCGGGATGACCCTGAGTTAGAATCCCAGCTGAGGCCTTTCTGCGTGGAGTTTGAATGTTCTCTCTGGGTACTCTGGCTTCCTCCCACAGTCCCAAGACATGCATGTCTGGTTGATTGGTTTCTCTAAATTGCTTTTCTCTATAAATGTGTGCTTGCATGTGCGCATGAATGAATGCGTGTCTTTAGCAGCAGCTGGTAACCTGTCCAGGATGTACCCTACCTCTCAGGCATCAATTGCTGGACAAAGGCAATCATCCATAACTGAAACGCTGGATGTTAACTGAGGAACTCAGCAAAAATGTCTCTTCTGCTTTATCATAATAAAGGATAGCTAAAGCTAGCTAAAGTGCTACCTCAACATCTCTAGTGGCCCGCTATGTTCTAGGGCTGGGCAATATATCGAGATTTTAAATATATCAAGTAGGGCTGGGCAACGATTAAAATATTTAATCGTGATTAATCGCCCTGATTAATCGCGATTAATCGCGATTAATCGCATTGTATTTACAAACTCCAAGAATGAATTCAAAAGTAGTGTAAAGAGCACTTTTATTTTAATGTTCTGCTGCCATATGAACAAAAGTGTTGTAACATTTGTAGCACTTATTTTATACTGGATATTTTCAACCCATCTATTGAATTTAGTGCACTAGTTGGTCTTTTCTTCATAAGAGAACAGCAAGCACTGCAGCCAAAATATGGCCTTTTTTGACCTGCTGTATATTAGCCAGTCCCTAAGCTTGATGTATCATGAAACTGTTGACCTTTTGGGTTTTGTGGTTTTTATTTTATTATTACAAGTAAATAATAATAATAATAATAATAATAATAATAATAATAATAATAATAATGTTATGTTCAGTGTTTTTTCGCTAATCCACCTCTTATATATTTCAATCCTTATGTAATTTTGTCTGTGTTGTGTGCACCTGCCTGTTGCTTTAATCCTATAAATTTCCCCGTCGTGGGATAAAAAAAGAATTAACTAATGTTATCTTATCTTAAATAACACTTTTTAATATATGTACTGGGTTCTTTCAAGGTCTTAATTACATGTTATGTGTGGGCTCCAGTAACATCCATCCATCCATCCATCCACTGATCTACCTGGATGTTCCCTGGAGGACTGAAACGCTTCAGTCAGAGACGTCTGTGGGTCTGTCGGGGCAGTGAGAGAAGATTCGTCTCCTCTCTCCGTTTCTGTGGCTCAACGTTTTCATGTTTTTTCACGTGCTTAGATAAATTTGTTGTGTTTCCACTGAAATGAACCGGCTTTTTACAAAACATACAGCTTGATTTCATTTACGGTATTAAAATAAAGCCAAACGGTGCTACTTCCCCTGTTCATGTTTTTTCGCTGCTGCGGTCTCTCTCAGCTGTTTGTGTATTAAGTTTGTGTGAGAGCTGAGTGGGCGGGCCAGGCTGAGCCTGCGTGCTGATTGGCTGGCGCCGCTGAGCCATGTACGAGAGGGGAGGGGGAGGAGGAGTGCTGCCGTGACAGCGCGCTGCAGTCAGCGCGCCTGCTGACTGACACTGACTGAAAGCATGTGAGCAACATGCGTTAATGCGCGATAAAATAAATATCGCCGTTAATAGTCTAATGAATTAACGCGAAATTAACGCGTTAACTTGCCCAGCCCTAATATCAAGATTTACTTTTTTTAAATCGCGATTTTTACATTTTTTTTTAGATTTTTTAAAGAGATATAAGAGACTATATAATTTACATCAAGATGGTCAATGTTGCAATAAAATGATACTTTTATGTATTCCAGTAGGTTATATTTCAGCTGTTTCTCATATTTATCAACAGCTGTTATTTCAAAAATATGCCTTTGAGACATTTGCGATAAAGCTTTGATTCAGAGACGCCTTTTTATAGTTACTTTATGAAGAGAAAGACATATCGAGATAAATGTTGCATATCAGCGTTCAACCTAAAACATATCGAGCTATTATTTTTGGTTCATATCGCCTAGCTCTAACTAGGTTCCCAATTCAATTGTACCAAAAAAACTTTAGTGAAACTAAAGCCATTATATTTTCATGAAACCTTAATAAAAAACATGTGAAAATGTACCTGCTGGGATGTTCCTTATGGCTGCCATAAAGTTACAGAGGTTTTTACATTTTTGTCATGTTGCACCCACAAACAAAGTCTTTTTTTTTGGGTGGGGGGGGGAGGGGCATCTCATGTGATAAACCAAGACAAAACAATGCATAATGTTGTAGTGTAAGACTTAATGGTACATAGATTTCCATTATTTATTTATTTTTTAAATAACATTACAAAAAGTGAGGCCTAGCACTCTTTGAATTTGAATTAAATCCTGTCGATACATCGTCTTCTCTACAAGTAAGAATTGAAAATTAATATCAGATTGATGCTCTTCCCCAAATCTGATGGGGCTTGAGCCGCGTTGCAACGAGGAAGGACCAGAAGGACCTCTTGAGAACCTGCCGTGACAAGACGGCCCGCAGCACTCTGAGGGACCGCACACACCCAGGACACCGGCTGTTTGAGGTGTTGCAGATCCTGAGTGATGTCACCACCGACTAGAATAAACAAATTCTGGTTTTACGGGCCGCCTAGCAGAAAAACAGGATGCGAAGGAATAACAGATTAAATCAAACTGTCAAAAAATGTTTGAGTAAGACCAGTCAGTAATCAGGCAACCATGGGAACATCCACAATGGGAGGCATGAAAGCTGACGTAGTCACTAATGAAGTTAATACTAAAAAAATCTCATTAACTTTTACTATTTCTCTGTCTTTACAATGAAAAATAAACACTCACTACCGCAGCTCTTTACATCAGAGGATGGAAGCTCCGCAGGTAAAGCGATTCTCCAAACTGTAGCGCGGCGCAGAGCCGGCTGACAGCTAACAGCTAAAGGAATGCGGGCCTGCTGCGACTGGCTCGCCATGCACAGCTACAGTACGCAGCATGCAGTGCGTGAAGTGCACTCTGTGCTGTTCTATTACACGGTGTGTTCTGTTCTGCTTTCCAGAATAATCAGGACAAATGGAGAGCAGCTGCTTTTTTTTTTTTGGGGGGGGGTACCGGGGGCGAGGAGACACAGAGGAGAGAGGAAGGGGGCGTGTGAGGGCGAAAATGAAGAAGGCAGCGTTCTAACATGGGAAAAGAATGCGGATGAAATGAACGGGAAGAGAACATGCCCAAGGCTACATCAGAAATGAAAAAAAAAAAAAAAAAAAAAAATCCTTTTGGTGCTGCTGAGCTGAGACGATGTAAAATCGAAGGTCTGGCTGATGTAGTCAGAAACAAAAGCTCAGAGTTTTTTCAGGGATTCCTCTGTGTGCAGAGGATGGAGAGATAATCGCCTGTGACAACAAGGAGGGCATCATGTCTCAAGTCGTGAGTCTCGATTTGTCACTCAGAGCTCCCTCGATGTTTTTGGGTAAATATGACTCATGCGACGGCAGAAAGATGTAAAGCGAGTAACATGGAAATGCCATCTCTGAACCGCTGCAGGAGGCGTTTAAGGGCAGGGAGTGATAACAGGATCACACATTCTGACCCGTTTAGCCTCAATCTCTCTCTCTCTCTCTCTCTCTCTGGCTCGTCATTCCTTTGGAATTAATCTCGGTCATCTTTTCTTTTTTTTTTCCCTAATACCCTCACATCCTAAAAAAAGAAATAGAAATCTTCCACTTCTGCCTCTCTTTAATTTGACTCCCTATCTCGGCCCACACATCGTCTCCTTCCCCCCGGTGTGTGTGTGTGACTCATGCCGCGTACGGAGAGGACAGCGAAGAGGGGACCGCGCAAAGACGAGACGGAGGAAAGAAAACGGAGAAGGGAAGGGGAGGGTAGGATGAGTTTCGCAGACGTGCCAACAAGCTGCACACATTCCTCAAGGGCTGTGCATCCTGTTGCTTCGTCCCCACCTCCAACCGGAGCTCACACAGAGGCCTGCACGTACACAAACACCCACGGCCCCCTCCTCCCAAAGACGTACGACCCCCCCTCTTTCTCTCTTTCCTTCTTTCTCTCTCCCAGGAAAGCCCATATTTATATCCAACCAGCATACAGTACTCGCTGAGGTGAATAAACGACATCCTCCTATGACCCTGTTATAGTAGTAATCTAGTCCGAATCTGAACGCCGCCTTCACCTCTTCTCCAAGCTTCTCCGTCTTTTGAATAAAAGCAAAGCCAGAATCAGGATTTTTCAGCATCATTTACCTCAGACCCTCTGCTCTCTGCATGTCTCGCCTCTGGAATGCACCACTTCGCGGGCCTCGTCATCTGTTTGGTTGCTGTGTCGGCAGCAAAGCGCTAGCACTAGCTCTGCTGGCTAGAAGAAAATTAGCAGCGAGGAAGAAGAGGCCGTGGGTCCAAGAAACCTTTCGGATCCAGAGTGCAGCTCTGGGAGTTCTGGCTCGTGAAAGAGCTCTGGTTCCACAGGGGCAGCGATCACAGACTGGTGTCTTATAGTTCGAGGGAATTCAGACACACACAGTGTTAGCTTCTCCTCCATTTTGCTTCTTGGTCTTTGCGGCTTATTGCCGGATAGCTAAGTTTCTATTGTAAACTTCATTGATGCTGAAGTTTGACCTTGACATGGCACACGTCTGTATGATTTGATTGAATTTGACTTTGTAAGGTGTCTTGACGTGACGTGTGTTGTGAATTGGCCCTATATGAATATAAACAAATTCAATTGAATTGAATTAAAAAAAAAAAAACAGCGGGTCTCCTTCCAAATAAGTCTTTTGGGTATGGACTCTTGTGTCAAAGCGGAATCGTGTCAGCGGTCGCCATGATAAGTTCAGTCAGTAAGGAAGGAGGTAGGAAAAGGAGCCTGCATGCTTCCTCTCACAGCTACTGTAGCGTAGGAGCCTCGCGATGCCCCTTACCGGCACTAATGAGCTATAAAAGGAATCCCACAATCCTTTGCTTGACATGATGTATAAACACAGCCCACCTCACGCAAATGAATAAAAATGTCCAGAGGGAAGAGAGCGCTGACTTTGTAGTGCATTGTCGGATGGCTGTAGGCCCAGATTTGGCTCACGTCATCCATGGTTAAAGGCTGTCCGAAATCAGCACAGCAGTCCGAGGCTCCTTTCCTCCCCACGAGTTCTTACTGTTGACCACATGAAAAGTCAAGGGACAAGAGCTAGGAGCTATAATTAGATGTATTTGAATGCAGTCTGGGTTTCACAGTGCAGCGGTGGCCGCATCACTTCCTGTCTGAAAGGCTCATTAGAACGGGTTTGCTCTCATAACCATTTCAGTATCTGACTTGATAGTTCAGTCTTTAGACAGTAAAAGACAACAGCCTAGACTTGTTGCGCTATTGAACTACATTTGCTCGGATGTTTTGATATTTAATGCTACTTCACATCATGCAGCACTGCACGGGTTCTGATCCGGTCATTAGTCGTTTACACTGTTCCCAGACGCTACGGTGAACTTAGCTGCTTCAGGATGCTGCTGCACTGTCATGCACATTGCATATTGCATTATCCCGCGTTATGTAAATAGGCTGGAGTCTTTTTTTTTACTGTTAAATATTTTACACTGCGCAATATTTACTATGCATCTCCTATTCTTGGTGTTTCTTTCGAGTTAGACTAGTTTGTTCCTTTTCTTCTTCCTCTTTTCATTGCTAATAATTGTGGATAACTGTGTTTGACGCTGTCACACCCCAACTTTCCCTTTTTTTGGGGGGGGGGGCAATAAAGGAATTTTTATCCTATCTCATCTTGTCTTACTTGTCTTAAGAAGAAAAGCTGAGGGATAAAAATGAAACCACAATTTCAGGACTGACCGATGCCTGAGGGGGAGAAAAAAAAAAAAGTTTTGTCCTGTATTTTTTTTTTTCAGTTCACTACCGAGATCAAGCTGTTCCTTTCTTGAAGTTAACTCACTTTGTCCTAAAACAGCCCGAGCTAGCCATTATGTGAAGGAGCACATCAGGACAGAACAGGAAGACGAAATGGGTGTGCTGAGCCACAGTCGTCACACAGCAGCCGCCGCTATTTAGTCACAGTCTTGTTTAATTATTAAAAGTGTACACAGGCCTGATTTCATGCAGGGCGGAGAAGATTTTACGTGCTCTGGGCGTGGGACATGAAAACGTTTGTTGGAACTGCGCGTATAGGAGCACAGAGGAGATAGAAAAGATGCATTGTGGCCGAATATTAGTCTTGTGTGTGTGTGAGTTTTTGAACGGCTAATCCGCGAGGCCTCAGGAGGGTGCACACACACACACACACACACACACACACACACACACACACACACACACACACACACACACACACACACACACACACACTCTGTCTTTTCCTGTTGCCTCCTATTAATTCCACCTGTATACACTCAGAAGGAGCCCACGCTGGCTCTCGCCCTTCTGGCCTCCTCCCTCGAGCCGCTCCTCTCTGACTCCAAATCCCCACGCGTAAGCTCTCCTGAACACCCACAACGGCCGGGCCGCTCTCTTCCGTTGCACGCTGTTCTCCCGCCGCACACCATGTTCTCACCCCTCAGCTCCACATGTTCCTCTGTTAATGCACAAGATGGGAATCTTTATTCAAATCGGCGATGTTAAATGGCAATTTCACTGGAACACGTCAGACAGCTGCCACACGGCTGCTGAAGTCTTGATAATGTTGCCATGGGAATGAGAGCCGGCGCTGAGCGCAGGGGCCGCGCCGAGCTGAAGTGCTGCCAGCTGCAAGCTTTCGGGGCCGTGGCTTTTCATTCACATGATCACAACGTGATGCATGGCTACGACTCTATATACGTCTGGATGAAAAGAGTGTCAGAGCTGGGTTAGATATATTTAAAACAAAAAAACTGTGGAATGGGACATGAAAATGAGCAACTTTTCATAGAAAGAGGTGATGGGGAAAATTTAATGGATGTTTTTGTTCTTTAAAGTAAGACTATACATTCTGAAGTATTGGTCACTTACTGAGAGTTTTTAAAGAGCAACCTGAAGAAGCGGCCGGTGCTCCAGTTGAATATCTCATCCCTTACTTTGGTGTATTTCTTTGTGATTGAATGTGATAGACCAACACAAAGTAGTGCATGATTGTGAAGTGGGGAAAAAAAGGTGACCAAAAGGGTTTTGAGCAAAAATCTGAAAAGTGTGGCCTTTATCTGAATGCAGCCTAACCTGGCCAGTCAGACTGATAATGTGTAGCACTCTAGTTCTGCACATTTTCACTTTGGGTCTGCTCCCATTGAATCAGCAGAACTGATTGGGCGAAGCGACACTTAGTGCCCGCCTACCAAAGGTTGGTTTTTGCCAATTACAGTATCAAATTAAAATACCTGGTACTTATACCAGGTAATTATACCAGGTAGGGTGACTGTGGCTTGATGGGTTGAGTAGTCATCTGGCAATCAGAAGGTTGTGGGTTCGATTCCAGCTTCCCCTTGCCACATGTCGCTGTACAAGGGGAAGGCACTTAACCCGAAATTACCTACCGAGCTAAGTCGGTAGCTAATTACCTACCGAGCTAAGTCTCTAACCACTAGGCCAACTAAGCTGGCCCAGTGGTTAGAGCAGCGCACTCAGAGAAGGATGCAAGTACCCGGTTCGATCCCCAGCGCCTGCACTCTGGGTCCCTGAGCAAGACCCTTAACCCCAGAACACTTCCTGGGCGCCACACATTGCAGCCCACTGCTCCCCAAGGGTGATGGGTTAAAAACAGAGAACAAATTTCATTGTAATGTATGTTTCAATGACAATAAAGATATTACTATTATAGGTGTTATGAGAAATTGTTTTGGGTTCGGACACAAACGGATGAAGATGGAAAGGTACGAGACGGATTCTCGTGTGTTGGTGAACGCACAAACACCGCGAGAGCTCGTCTCGCAGGCAAGATTATATTGAGCCCACCTGAGTGAACACTTTTGCTATAATTAGAGCTGCAAGCCTTTGGGGGCCATGTTTCTACGTGCTTCAGACACCTAAAGAGTCAAATAGCCTTTTCCTCTCCATAGTTTATTTGCTGTCACGCACCGGTGGACTCGATTGGCTGATTAGGGGACTTCTGGGGTCAGTTGGTTGGTTGCACTGGATTTTATTAGAAGGAATAAAAACGGCCTTGAATACAAAGGAAAGCCATACTTTTGAGTTTTTATTTGTAAAATACTTAAAAACTATGTATCCACATCCTTTTACTGAACCCTGTGGGGGTCGCGAGATGATTCGATGCTGATGTGCTAGAAAAGATTCAGCATTTCCATATATGCAAAACTGATACCAAAATAGAACTTTACAAAATGCTCAACGTTTCTCAATTTTACACGGGGAAAGCTGTGCTTTTTTGTAAAATACCACTTTATTCTCTTTATTTTATGACTTTATTCTCCCCCCCACACACACACACACACACAAAAAAGAAAGAAAAGAAATCCCACCTGCTAAAAGAGGGTCACCAGTCTCTGGCACTGTTATGTTGTGGGTTGCGGGCCGAAAAGTTTGGGAGCCCCAGATTTAATGGATACGACACATTATGCACTTATATAATCCAGCATAGCACAGCAGGTACTAATGGGAGCGAGGCGGAGAACAGAAGCTCCATTACTGCCGTCACCCCCGTTGAAATCCCTTTGAATCTGGGTCTTGTCCCGCAGGTTTATGACTCACCGTGAGCCGGGCTTCACAAAGACCAAGTAGCAACATTAATCAAGATGGAATCCCAATGCGCATCAAAATCAGATACCCACACTTTGCCGGCGGTGTCGGTCTCTCAGCTTTTCAAAGTATTTAAGAGAATAATCACACCTTTCTGCGTAAAGATGAGATTGGACTGATGGTGTTCATTCACTGTGACTCAGATCAGTGGGCAGGTGTGTTCCTATTTCACGCTGATTTTTTTTAAAGGTTATAACGAGCGATGTGCTTAGAAAAGGAATGAATTAAAAATACAGTCAGAATTCAGTGTAGCCACCTTGTTTTCTGTAGTTCAACCTCGATTTAAAATGATCACCACTGAAACTGAGCGCTTCATGAGAGGATACAAGCTTCACATGTGGCGTAAAAATGCAAAAAATATACTTATAGCTGTTTATATTTAAGGCTGTGTGTTTAGATAAACGAGTTTGAATGTACTTGATGATGTTTATGCTCTGGAACGCCAATCAGACCCTCATTTTAGCTTGGTTTAAATGCTCACTCACTCCCCCGTACGATCCGATCTACCTTTCGTCCTTCAAACAGGCCGACGCACCTGAAAACACACACAGATTCAAAACCCCAACGTATGAACAAACACCCTTAGAATTTGATTAAACTGTTATCGAGCGCACAGAGAAGAATAAAGCAGCTGCAGTCAATTTTCCCCGTCTGTCCTCCTTTAAAAGGCTACATTATCTACGCTGGAGAATAAAAGAGGCAACCTGCCTCTCTTTTGCCTTTAAATAATGCTGCCGCGCGCGTTGCTTGAAAAGCAAAGCGCTGCTGTGTGCTTAGGAGAGGGAGAAAAAGGGCCCGTTTCCACAGCTTTGAATTCACCTTCAAAGTGCAGCGTTGCACCAAATGGGATGCCTTTGAACAACTCGAGCCTTTTTTTTTTTTTTTTTCTGGAGATGGCCAAAGCGAACCAAAACATCCCGTCTGAGTTTTCATACAATAACACTTTGCTTTGCCAACTTTTTACATATTTCAAGCACCTCAGATTTTAGTGCACGTTTTCAAGGAGCCTACTATTGAGCATGCCCATCGGTTCTACTAGATCACACACAGAGCCACTGACACAGGCTGCTCGATGAAATAGATCCAGGTAATTCATCTTTAGTCCCCTTTTCAGCACCGAAACCGTGCAAGCTGAATTCGTGCAGCTGCTCCAAGCTCTGCATCTGTCTGCGGAGATGCATCGATTATGAAGATAACTGATTCCCAATTCCTGACTTGGTGGTAGATACTAACCTGACCCTAGCCAGACGGATGTCGCTCCCCCTAGCTTCACTCACATCCATCTGGGACCTCTT
This sequence comes from Fundulus heteroclitus, assembly GCF_011125445.2. Lineage (NCBI taxonomy): Eukaryota > Metazoa > Chordata > Actinopteri > Cyprinodontiformes > Fundulidae > Fundulus > Fundulus heteroclitus. The sequence goes on along the minus strand of NC_046378.1, from coordinate 11,962,000 downwards.
CCATAGAAAGAGATTTCTCCAACCAATTTTATTGTCCAGCCAATCAGGACGCAGGGCTGGAGTTTCATAGATGTGACGTAGTGGAGAAGCGACCGTGACGTGAGACTGTTTTGATAACAATGGCGGCTCGCATCGAGGAAGCAAGCGTTAACATTGATGCTGCTATTTCTTCCGTGTTGTCCAATCTACCTAATATTGTTTCATTAAAAGAACATCAGAGAACGCCTCTGAAGGCTTTTGTTGGTGGAAGCAATATTTTCTCCCTTCTCCCGACCGGATTTGGCAAGTTTTGTTTTCCGGGGCGCGTCTATGGCGGAGCGGTTAGCACGAACCATGTAAGGAGGTCACTGTCAATAAAACACGTGCCACTAGAGCCGCAAACACATTTAAAAAAAAAAAATTTTTTTTTTCCTGCGTCGGTCTCACAGCGTCACGGGTTAGCTTCGGTGTGAGTGGTTGAAATAGCATGTTGATAAAGATGACAGACAAGTGGCTTATCCATCATATGCAAGGATTTTTGATAAGGCCCAGCCTTCAATAAAGGTAATTCCTATGGAGAGGTCCCAGATGGATGTGAGTGAAGCTAGGCGAAGCAAAATACATCTGGCTAGGGTCAGGTTAGGTAGATTCACCTTGGAGAACTTTAAAGAGTAGGACCTGAGAAGTTCCTAAGTATCCTGTAGACTTCTATGGCTTGTTTTTACACGGTCCTCCAAGAGAAAAGAGGGGTCAGGTCACGTTCTGGAACGAATTTCGATGCCAGTGGCTGACTATGGTTGCATACAAAGGCGGCACGATTAAATGATTTTGATAATCTGTTCGCTTATCATATTTCATTTCGGTTTCACACTTTGTTTTTGCACTATTAGTTAGTTAACAAAGCGCTTTCGTGTATATTTACCATGACAAGATCACGTGATCGAAGGTACGATATTACATATGCGCTCAATGGGTAAACAATGAGAAGAAACGGGGCCCAAGTAATTCAGCATCGCCCAGCGGAGGAGCGAAAGCAAAGAGGTTAAGTAACCCTGACCCTGTAGATGATGTTGGTCTCTTTACTGCGACGCGCCGCAGGACGGTCTACCGGCTTTTACGGTAGCTGCGTCGATTGTCGCCATCTTCCTTTCAGACAGCGCCGCGGTACTGCCGGCCAGCAGATGGCACAACCACGTTAATGTCTGCTGATCGCGCCCGGTGTAAAGTTCTTTTTAGGCTCAAAAAGGAATAAGTAAACGCTATCAGGACAAATGCTCACTGTAAATCATTTTATTTGAACAAGAATAAATGTTTTTCGTGCTTTTGTACGCTGATAGTACATGCCTAGGCCCCTTTAAAGATAAAAAAAAGAGCACTTTGGACATCACACATGTACAGCATAAATATTATGTCTCAAAACTGAAGCAGACTCCGTCTCTCCTCTTTTAGACCCTTCAGATGGAAACAAGATGCATATTAACATAAGTTTGACTCTCCGACGCTGCAGAACGTCCTCCATCCTCTGATCTCCCGTACAGTGCACAACAGAGCAGCAAAAAAAAAAAAAATGTGTTTACTTTAAGCGCAGCGCGTTCCCGCCTGCCTCGGCTCCTAACAGGCCCTTTTCACCGGGGCCCCCTTTGTCTCGCTCCGTCACCTCACGCTCGCCTCCCGTCCTCCGCTTCCCTCCCCTGCTGGACACACGTCCTCTGAACCCCAATTAGGTAAACAGGAGCTGACAGCAGGGCCTGGTGGAGCGCGGTCAGCGAGATGCATAATGAATAAGAGAGAACAAACAGGAGCCAGACGCCAGAGAGGGGCGAGAGTTACCTGTTTGTCACGTGTGTCCTGCAACATCGCAACAATCGCAACAACTCGTGTTTTTTTTTAATCCAGTAAGGATTTCATGGGTCACCTGTAGTGTTAGACATTTTCCATGCCATCAAAGTGTCAAAAAAACACCATGTGTGAATTTAGTGTCGTCCTGTGGGAAATCACCCAGTTCCATCCTGTTGTTGCTACAGGCGGCAGTAAAACCCTGGCTGCACGAAGTTATGAGCGATCACAGGTTGGAAGTCCACACTGAGCAAGTTCCCCTTATTTTAAAAGCTTAACAGCACTAATAGGAAGTCATAAACTCGAACAGACAGGAAAAAAAAAAAAAAAAAAAGAGGACAAACAGCTATGTGGCGGAGAAAATCAGGAAGCTATAAAAGTGAATGCAAAGCTAGCCAAATGACCCCTCTTTATTCTACTTTTTTTTTTTTTTTAGCCCCACAGAGGTCATGAACTCCCTAGCTTGGACTTATGTGCAACAGCGTGCGCATGCATGTCGCATTTCTTTTCATGATCACGCAAAAAAGAGAGAGCCCCGGGCCGGGGTGTCAAAGGCCACGGCTCTCCTCGCAGCTTTAGAGGGGTCGAGCAGAGTTCGTGACCACGAGCCATGCCATATTTGGCCGCTCGCACTCTTTAGGGCTCAGAGCCGAAATTTGAAATGATACAGAGGGAGGGAGGGAGGGAGGGAGGGAGGGAGGAAGACGGCACCGGGAATGTTCATTGGATGCAGCTGGGCATGGTTGGAGGAGCACGGAGTCAGTCGGGCTTTAATGGGGGAAGCGGGCGTGTTTGTCTGCATCTCTGCGTGTGCGGGAGTGCGTGCAGGCCTGGTGTTTACACGGCTGCATGCGTGTGAGAGAGGAGTTATGAGTTATTGGGTTAATGCGGACCAAAGCTCGGGCCTTTCAGGATGCATGTGCATGTGCATGTGTGTGTGTGTGTGTGTGGCTACGTGTATGAAGAATAAAAAAAAAAAAGGCAAACACATGCATGCGGATCCTCACACGCATGGCCGCGTTCGTGTTAATGCCGGGGATATTAGAGCGATATAAAAAGCTTAAGTCTGCGGCGGTAAAATCAAAGTTGTGAAGAGTTTATGGGTGAGGAGCGAAGGTTTTAACAACACTGTTTTTACAAAGACGTTAGTTTATGACAGGAAATCATCATTTTGTCAGTCTTCTTGTTTTGCGCACACGCGACGATGGGCATCAGCGTTCAATGGAAACACATAGCAGGGATCAGTTGACTGTTCACATTGGCAGAGTAAACAGCAGATGTTTTTTTTTTTTATTCAGGCATAGAAAATGGCAGCAAAGCACGTTACAGAAACAATTTACTTAGGATGTTAAATAAAAGGAAAGATAACGATGGCGCTGAAGCTGTGTTTTCTTTGAAGGCGGATAATACCTTTAATAAAAACATTTTTTAGATTTACCTGAGTTCTGCTAATGGGGTTAATTAGCTTTGTGGAGTGCCCATTAGCAGTCAGTATCTTACTAGCAGTAGCTGGGGCTCAGAATTGTCTCAGTTTGGGCAAATTGTGAGAAGTTCTGATGGCTGGACTGCAGAGCAACCTGGTCTTCATGGTGAAAACCCTCTAATGCAATGGGGGGGGGGGGGGGGGGGGGGTTAAAGATCTGTAAAGCTTTGTGGACCTGAAGCTTAAAACGGGTCTATTGGGCTTCCCTTAGAAGGCATCCCAGATTTTAGTTGCTTTTATTTTGTTGTTTCTGACCTGCCCACATGTTGACACGTACCACTACCTGCTTTAATGGCCGTAGTATTTACTGTGGAATGGAGAGCAATCTCAACTTAACTTTATTTTATTTATCACAATTCTAAAGGCAACATTATGTCTTTAAAATTCATCATACTGAATTCATATCCCAAAACTGTGTGATACCAAGTTATTCTTGTGGTTTTAAATATCATATAAATGACTTTAAAAGTCAGATTTAAGGTCATTATTGCATCCGTGTTCCTGTTTTTTCCCCCCCTCTCTTTTAATTGGGCCTCCATTGTAGGATGCTTTTAGCAATTAAAACTCCACAAAACCACAGTTCACAAAAAATAACCCTGTCCCTTTTACTGGACGCGTGGTGCTGGGTTATCAGCGAGAAAGCACAATACGCCTTTTTCTTTTTCTTTTTTCTTTTTTTTTTTTTTTGCAAAAGCGGCTCTGAATAGCGCGTAACTAATCAATGTCAAACCGTCTCCTTTCTCTCCAGATTACCCCCTCCCCCCTTTTTCAAACACATAATCTAAACTGGAAACTTTAATTACGGCGATTAGTTCTGATGTGTCTCTGCTTGTTTGTGCGGTCCACTTCTGAACAGGCTGTAGAATGAAACCGAATTGCGTTTTAAAAAATAAAAAAAACTTTCGAGCTGATCTGCATCTCCTATAGAGTCCTGGTCTCCAATTAGTTGTTCCTTCAAACCAGCACACATTTGGCCAAGATATAAACACGCGACAATTTAAAGCGCGATGGCCGTACTTTATCTTTCCCTCACAGGCACAGTCTGGGTTTCTAAACGCGCTCATCTCCCCCCCCTCCCTGCATCTGGACCACGTCTCATGAGTCTCCTCTGCATCATCCGATGGGTCTCCTACCACGTCTCGCCTCTCCTAACATCAGCCAGCAGGTCAAGCGGCGCTGTCAGCGTGTCAGCGGCACTTCCTGGAGGGCAGTCAGGCAAACAAACCCAGCCAGCGCCTGCTGCATGACTCACCATCGTACGGACGCCGTGGGCGAGAAGGGGAAGGGGGTAGGATCCTTAAAGATGGCAGCAGAGAAAAGGCTCAAGGTGGTTAGCAGACAAAGTGAGGGTGCCAACTGGAGGAGGACACCGATAAAGCAAAGTACAGAGAGCAGGTGAGGCTGCGAGAGAGATTAGGAGAGGGCGACGCAGGGAGAGACGGAAAAAGCGAGACAGAGATAGGAGGGGTAAACACGGGGCAACCTGTGCAAGCTTGCATGCACACGAGAGAGGCAGAAAGGCACGCAGCTCAGAGAGGAGACACGGAGAGAAGACAGTAACTCCTCCTGCTGCTGCTAGCTTCTGTCAGGGCAAAGCTCGGTACTGCAGCCCTACTCGGCACGCCACAGGGCGGACTAAGGCCAGCGAGCCTTAACAGAGAGCAGCGGATTTACGGCCGAAAGAAAAGACAGGCAACAAAAAGTCAAATCCCCAGATCAGCTCCAGGATTAGTAAACTACCAGGAGGCGTACGGTGCCATTTAGACGTCGTTTCTGGCTAAATTCAGCCACAAGTCCAGAGTTGACGTTGGGGCCTTTCCCAGCTTCCTCTCACAGTTTGAGAACACGCATGTTGGAATTTAAATAAACCTTAAGACACAACTCTTGGCGCCGCGTCTCGTCTGTGTAACCTGACAGAGGAGCCTTCGCCAGGGCGTACCTCTCCTCTGTTCTGCCTCTATAGGCTCCGGATCAGCGGCCATCGTGTCCAGAAAACAGGCGGACGGAGTGGACACACTGCAAAAAACGGAAACTAAAAATAAGTAAAATCCATCTTGAAATTAGTGCATTTGTCCTTGATTTGAGCACATAAATAAGATGATCTGCCATTGGAATTAGTATTTTGACCTTTAAAATAAGATAATTAGATATGTTGCACTCGAAATGAGATGATGGAGATGAATTGTTCCTATTTTAAGAGTAAAAATCTCATTCCTTTGGCAAATCGCCTTATTTACCTGCTCAAATTAAGGACAAATATACTCATTTCAAGAAGATTTGACTTATTTTTAGTTTTGCTTTTGTAGTGCATCACACATCAGCAGGAGAGGAGGCAGGCACACAGATAAATGGCTATACGACATAAAGAAGCAGGATGCACAGTCGCAGTCAGCGATCGTCAGCACGGCCGTCATTCATTTTTAAGGGCGGACTGATTATACGACTTCGATCTTTACGAGCGAGAAAGGCTCTGGAGGAACGGTTTATGGTCAGCGGTTTATTGACCACAATGACAATAAGGCTGAAGGAGTCAAGGTGAGGCTGTCAAAGTTAGGAGCACCAACGGCCCGGCATGGTGGAGGCGCCGTCAATGCTGAGGGTCTGTTTTTAGCCGTCAGTCGAACCGTTGCTCTGCTTCAGCTTAGATCAGGAGCCGGGTGGTTGAAACTCGGGACACGGCCAAGCAATCCAGCAAGCCAATAGCTAATCAGATTTAAAATTAGGTCCTCACTTTTTGATACAAAGGGTGGGAAGATATCAGGAAGACCTATGACAGGACATTTATTCAACTATGAGTGGGGCTAATTTAACAGTAAAAAATCAACGCAAAGGTCCAACCTGCCCGTTTCAGTCCCGTTTTTTTTTAGAAATCACGGACGTTGTGTTATCGGCCCACCCCACAAAAACCAGCGGCTGAGACGCATCCTTATAGCGCTGCACACTGCAAAAAGGGAACTAAAAGTAAGTGAAATTTTCTTGAAATCAGTGTATTTTTCCTTGATTTGAGCAGGTAAATAAGACTATTTGCCAATGGAATAAGATTTTTGCACTTAAAATAGAAACAAGTCATCTCCATCATCTTATTTCAAGTGCAAGATATCTAATTATCTTATTTTAGGGGCAAAAATACTCATTCCATTGGCAAATAGTCTTATTTAGCTCCTCAAATCAAGGAAAAATACACTAATTTCTAGAAACTTTTACTTACTTTTAGTTCCCTTTTTGCAGTGCATGGAAGCGGCGCTCATGCAGACCGGGAGTGCACGCACACAGGAATCGGCAGCGGCACACGACTGAGCTCCGCCTGTCCGACGGAGAACTAGCAGCTGACCTCGTCTTCAATAAACACTTTGCCCGCCTTCTGTTTCATCAGACCCCATGCCTGAAAAAAGATCTCAAAGTAAACACAAAGGTCAGGCAGCTTGGCCTTGGAAAGAAAAAAAAAAAAAAAAGAGTGTGAGTCATGGACCAGAACAACAAGCCCGGTTGAAAGAATGAAAAGCTGATGAGGAGATTCGGTCAGCAGATAAGATGGCAGATATCACAGGTGGGAGGCGTTTCTCGTAGAAGCGGGAAGTGAATCACATGGAAGCGGGCCGGAAAGCGTGATCCTAAAGCGATTCAGCCGCTTTCCCTGCAGCCCTTAAATTAAAAAAAAAGCACTGCCGTGTTGTGGCGGCAGACGGAGAGATTCTAATGGTCAGCCGGCCTTTCCGTCGTTCTGGGCCGGGAACAAATGCTCGGATGGTGTAACCGTGCCTGGAATGCGTGATTTTGGTAAGGCTTCCCCTTCTCCTGAAGCGGAGGTACTTTTTTTAGGGCATCTATTGTTCTTTTGCAGTCATGCCAAGTGATAGTCCAGATTACAACAGTGCTGAGAGCCACCTGACTGCGTTAGAACAGGAAGAAGCAGCCTTGCTCCGCCTGATCAAGATAAAAAAAATAACACACACACACGGCATGACTCGTATAATCTAATGCAAAGCCAAACATATAAAAAAAGAGCCTCCATGTTTCATGTTATGGGGATATTTACTGCCTACGACACCAAAACCCACAATGGGCCGTTTTAATCTCCCACATCCACAGCCAGCCAGCTTCCCTGCTTTAATTACTTTGTCCCTTTTAGCCTGCAGTCTGCCTCGGGACGTCCACTCAACGTGATGTAAACCTTTCAAATCTCTCTCTGCGTCAGCAGGTCTCCCCGAGTCTGCATCCTGCGCTCGTCGGTATGCGCAACATCAACGCCGATCGATCGGCCTTGCTGGGAAGAGAACGCCCCGCTTCGCACGAGTCTGAGGACGCCGATCAGGTGAACATAAGATTGTTTCTTTATTCTCATCCAGCAGCTTAAGGTCCGGCAGCATCGACTGAACACTGGAGAAACCCTCGACAGAGGAAAAAAACACCAAACGCTAAAAAGGTTCCCTTGGACACTTTAGTTCAAAAAAATAAAAGCAGTCCAACATGGCGGCTCAGATCGATCGCCGTTTAAGATAAAACTAACATTCCTGCATGCTGAATCGTTCCCTGGCAGGTTTAACAAAGTAAGAGGAAACCAACAGAGCAAACAGCCGTGGCATGAAGGCTGCTGGTTCTGTGTCATTAAACTATTAATGAAAAAAGGTGCAGCTCGGCCCGCGAGGGTCATTGATCATGTGGACAGGTGTCAAGCCTTATAAAAAGGCTCAAGGTTGCACACGCTGGCCGTGGCGCATTCATCTCTTCGAAATAAAACCCTGAGAAAAAAAAAGAAAAAGAGAAAGAGTGGGTTTGTTCAGAACAGCAGCAAACTTTGATTAAGCAGCTGATTGGGTTGGAGCGCTCCACTGAAAAAAAGGATGTGAAACGCGTCCAGACGGAAACCAAAACCAGGCGGGCCGGGAGAGAAAAACGTCTGAATAAATAAAGCACAGAGCTCAAAAAGGCAAAGACAAAGGTGTACAGGGAGCTGGGACAAGACACCCGTGTGAAGCCGCATTCCTGGCAGGAAGCTTCAGTAAAGTCCCACTGAGGGGAAAAGAAAACGCCGACTGGGGGCCGAGAGTTAGGCTACGCTCACACTGCAGGTCTTAATGCTCAATTCCGATTTTTTTGTGAAATCGGATTTTTTTGCGTGTCCGTTCACATTTCCAAATATAAGCGACTTGTATGTGATCTCCTGTGTGAACTGAATGCGTTCAACTGAAGTGTCCCGCATGCGCATTCGAGGACGCGATGATGTCACACGTAGCAAGCGTCCTCAGTGTTTACAGAAGTAAACATGGATTATAATGCTGGCGCGCATTTTGCGGTCATTAATTTATTTTCTAACCGGAGCTTTCCCTCCATTGACTGCTCTCCTCATTGTAGTCCGCTATTGGTGTCGTCTCTCTTCCCGCTTCTGCATAGCAGGACGCAGAATAGTGACGTTTGTCGAGTATCGGTGACATACAGGTCGGATAAATTGAAAAGATCAGATACGTATCGGATTCAGGACCACATATCCAAGCGGCCTGGGTTGCATTTGAAAAAATCCTATCTGTGTTGTTCAGACTGTCATAAAAAGATCAGATCCAGGTCGCATATGGGCAAAAAAAAAAATCGGAATTGGGTCACTTCAGGCTGCAGTGTAAACGTAGCCTTAGAGTACAATGTGAAGCACGGTGGAGGCAGCATCATGTTGTAGGGATGCTTTTTTTTTTTTTTTTGTTGCTGTTTGTTGCATATCAGGAATCATGGATCTGTCGAAACCGAAAACACGTCAAGGTCACGCTGCCGTATGCTGAAGAGGCGCCGCAAAACGTCGACCCCCAAAGGGACCCATCAGGGATCAGATAGACTCCGGCCTGCTAGACTAACTTTATGGGGCGGCCTCCCCAAACCCTGGAGCTGCGAGGCCCCTTTAAACACGCCGTCTCTGGGGTAAGGCCTAGAAACGCTGAGGAAACGCGGAGGAACGGCAGAGTCCCATCGTTCTGGGCTGGAACGGACTCACAGGTGCCTGAAGTTGGTCGACTCAGAGCAACGAGCCACGTGAAGCAGGTCTGGGAAACAAGTGGTTAAACAACCGCACATTAGTTTGGTGATAAAGGAAAGCTTCAGACATCTCTAGTCTCAACATTAAACACCAGTTTGTAAAGAAAAGAAAAAAACGGTTGTTGTTTTTTTTAACAGCTTGATATTATTTCTCCTCACTTGTAAAGTGGGAAATGTGACCTATTTATTTTTCTGGTTTTCCTTTGAGAAGAATGTGCGGCGAACCTGACGTGTTTGTGTGAAGTGCAATAAAAGCTGTTATGAGCGTACGGAGCTCTTTTCAATGTAATTGATCAGTCAATTTCAAGCTTTTAGGTTTCAGCTAGTAAGATAAGATAGGAAATACCTTTATTGTTCCACAATAAAAAAAAAAATATTGACCTGATGCTGCAAGAGTAGCTATCAATGAGGTTGATAAACACCCAATTTATGGTAAAGTCTGCAAAAAAAGTAAACAACGTGATTCTCTCAATCAGCCTGATCGGAAAACAAAGCACAAGTCGGCTGTTCGGTCTTTTGCTCTTTTATTTTTCTTTATTTAATCAATGTTACATTAAACTAACATAAATAAACATTTTTATGAACAAAAGGCACACAGTTCAAATATAAACAAAAAAAATGAACAACTGTACAGTTTGTCTGAAAAAACAAAAACGAACAGAACCAAAAAAAAAAAAAAAAAAAAAAAAGGTTTGTTGTCTCTGAGCGAGAGCGCGGTCAAAGAGAGATGAGCTTGGGCTGATTTGTTGACAAAAAGCTACAGCACAGCCCCGCTGCAGCAGCATAGAGCCCAGGCGTCCACTCGTCAATCCCCCCCGCAGACAGGAACCAGAGCGTAGCGGGACGTCAAAGGGGTGGTACAAAAAAAACAAAAAAAAAAGATAATAAAAGAGTGCGACCGGGAGCAGCTTGATGGGAATCCTCTTCCAGGAGGTTTACAGTGAGACTCATCTCCATTGTCTGGATGAATAGGCCACAAGATCAGCGTCCACTAGGTTCAAACACGCAGCACAGAGTTTAAATAAAACATGTATGGGCAGGAAGCTGGGTGAAAGGAACTAGGACTTCTCTATGAGGCCTCTGATTGGCTGAGTTCGGACTCCTTAAAGTCGGATTTTTCACTAGCTGCTCGTTCACAGTACAGGCAAGGGATCGACCGTCTCCGACAGCGTTTGTCCTCTCAACAAGTTCATGTACACGGTAGTCCGAAACAATAAAAAGGGAAAAAAGGTTCTTTTTTATCCCACGTCTGCTCCAAAGCAAGAAAACAAATCAAACCTGCTTTGGCTCGGTGACGAACGTCCGCGGGATCCTGATTCGTCGAGTCCACTCAGGTCTCAACGCCCCCCCGCCAATCCAGTTTAGTCCAGTTTAATCTGGTCGGACGCCGGTCCGGTCCGCCTGAATCCGGTCGACGTAGCCTGCGTTCACGTGTGTGAAGTACCAGGTGCGCGGCGCCGGACCGTGCTACTCCAAAAAGAGCTGGCGTGGATCATTTGGTTTTTAATGCGTCTCTTTAGCGACTTCACGAAACCCCGGTCCGCCGGTCGCCTTAACGGAGCACGTGCAGACTGCGACTCAAGTATTTTGCCAGTACAGACACCAAAAAAGTCCTGATGCAGGCCTTATATGGCGACGGTGTTGGGTACCTCCTCGTAGTGAATGATAAAGTACGGGTAGCTCTGGTCGTCGTTAAAAATGACATAGATCTGGGGGTCCATCCAGTTGTCCACACAGGAGTCATAAAGGTCACTAGAGGGGTCCCGGGGGTTGATGGGTGGAGGCCTGCGCATGGAGGAGTTTCCTACGGTGAACCTGGAGACACAGAGAGGACAAAGAGCGGGTTAGTCGAGCTCCAAGATCGCCGCAGGAACCAAAGGCACCTTTTAAATAAGTTAGAACGCAAATATTTGCTCGTTAAAACGAGATTTTACTAAATGTACATTTGTAAGCATATGCTTTTTATAGGAAAAATACATTTTAAAGCCAGAAAACCTAAGAATGTTGAAACTAAACCTAAATAAAACACAATTGGACTCGTGGCTCAGGAGCACACGTGACATCAGAGCAATACCGTAAACAAAAACACGGATTAGGTCCTTAACAACCAGAAAAGACCTTTTAAACAGAACGGTGCTGAATGGATGATGGCGGGTGAGCTCTTTTACTTTCCCCAAAGACCCTTTAAGCAGGAACTGGGGCGAGGTTTATGAAAGTAAATAGGCAAGAGGAAGGAGCTCTTACAACCAAGCAGAAACTGTCTCTCCATGCTAAACCTGTTTTTGTCACAGGATTATGAAACAATTAGGAACAAGGCTTCAAAGGAAGGAACGACCCAAAGTCTACAGCCAGAGCGTGGAGGCAGCCGTGGGTGTTATCTCTGAGTCTCAGAGGAAACAAAAACTATTTTAGCCATGATTTTTACTTTTATAGGCTCTCTACAAGGATAAAATGCTGTTTTTTAATTAAACGGAAGAGCATCCATGACGATTATTAGCATCAGTCTTGTTTCATTGTCCTCAGTAGCTGAGCCGAAGGAACAACAGAATAATGAGTTCAGGCACTCTGACTACTGACCTTACACCAACTTTGTGGTTGTGAGGGAACTAACTGAAGACGGGTGTACAGAGTTTATCTGGTATGGCACACTTTAGCACTAACGTTTGACCGCTATGCTACAGCACAGTCGGACCCTGAAAGAGATGACGCAAACAGAAGTGAGGTTTCCAGCTGCTTCCATTCACTTCTGCTTCGGTTTAAAGGAGCAGTTCCTGGCTGACTAGCAGAGACATCAGACCTGCTCTCTGAGCGCTGCAGAGCCTCAGCTCCCTGACAAACACGTTGTTGTCATCGGTGCTCATGCAGCGCTATGTGCAGCCTGGGCTAGCAGCGCGTTTAGATCTCTGGCTAAGGTGCTATTCTGCAGCCATAATACCTCTCAACATTTATCCTGACTTGGTCCTCCACACTGATCAAATCGCCGTACAGCTCCACGCCTTACGGACTCCTATTTGAACTGGAGACTTTGCTATCACTATTCACTTTCAGGGCCCGTTGTGCCCCGTATCAAATGATGATTTAGATTTTTGTAAATCAGTCACCCTTTCATCAACCTCGCTCCTAATAAAATCATTTCTTAACTTTGCAGACAGAAATTAGTGTGATTAACATGAGCTTCAAGCCCAAATACAGCCGAAAAGCAAACACTGCAAAAACAGAACAAAAATAAGTAATTTTTTTCTTGAAATTAATGCATTTGTCCCTGATTTGAGCAGGTAAATAAGATCATTTGCCAATGGAATAAGATTTTTGGACTTAAAATAGGAACAACTCATATCTATCAACTTATTTCAAGTGCATTATATCTAATTATCTTATTTTAGGGGTAAAAATACTCTTTCCATTGGCAGATAGTCTTATTTACCTGCTCAAATCAGGGACAAATGCATTAATTTCAAGAAAATTTGACTTATTTTTAGTTCCATTTTTGCAGTGAAGGTTGCAGGAATTATATGTGCATGAAATGAAACAATGGATTGTACACTGCAAAAATGTATCTAAAAATAAGTAAAATGATTTGAGCAGGTAAATAAGATTATTTGCCAATGGAACAAGGTTTGTGCTCTTAAAACAGGAACAATTCATCTCCATCATCTTATTTCAGGTGCAGGATGTCTAATTATCTTATTTTAGGGGTCAAAATACTCATTCCATTGGCAGATAATCTTATTTACCTGCTAAAATCAAGGACAAATACACTAACTTTAAGAACATTTTACTTATTTTTAGATACATTTTTGCAGTGTAACTTCTTGTCTTGGAACCAGTTCTCATTTAAAAAAAAAAAGCGTATTGAAGTAAGACGACTAGTTAAAGACAAAAGGCAAGGGTAGAGACGGCTGCTCCCTTATTCCGGGGTAAACCGCAGCAAGCGACTACAACTTTTCAACCGGGATTTGAACCCTGGTCCCCGTATCAAAGGTACCCTGCTACACCACGAAGAGAGATGTGGAGCCTGAAGCTCTCCTCAGTATGAGAGCGAAGTCTTGGCCTGTTAAGTGGAACAGATTGAACCCAGGCGTGGAGTGAAACTCTCCTTTCCTGTGTGCGTCTGATTGAGGGAAGGGGAAGGGGTTGGTTTCCAAACCCTCTGCCCAATCCCCTGGACGCGCCACGGACTGTCTGCCTCGGCATAACAAAGGTGCTGATGTATGATGGGCCCAGCCAAATCAGCTGTTTTACATGTGCGCCTGCGGATTTGACTTTTGTTTGGAGGAATGGGAGTAGCGCGGCCCGGCTGAAAGATGGTTTATGGAAAAGAACCTCAGGATTTTCCTGATCCAAATTAATGTTGATGTGTTCTGTAAATTTAATCGGCAAGAGCCAAGCGAAGGGGGGGAGGGGAGAGAGAGAGAGAGAGAGAGAGAGAGTCGGGGTCAAAAAAAAGAAGGAAAAGTTGTTTGGAAAGAGGAACGTCCTGAAGGGAACTGACTTGTCAAACACAGCGAACTGCTCATTAAGGACACTAAACCACGCAAAGCCCAATAAACCCCGGAGACATCAGGCCTTGATTTAGCATTCAGTAAACTATGATGTATCCAGATCCCTTCAAAGCCGCGTCGGCTAGAAAAGCAGAGAGTCAAACAAGGAAATGCCACGAGTGGAAGAAAGTGGTGCTGTTCTGCCAAATGAAAACCATCTTGTTCAGAGGAAAAAACAAAAAAAAAAAAAACACACACACCTGCCAGTGAGGACTTTAGCCAGGAACATGCAGTGGACTCCTTTGGGTGAGCGCTTGGAGAAGTTGTGGGAGTAGAAGGCCCTGCGAGCGAAGTAGGAGCCCTGGCCGAACATGGTGGCGTGCTTGCCGCACACCCGCGGGTCAAAGTTGTGCTTGCAGATGCCCTCCACCACGTCGGCGGAGGTGCCGTGGAAGAGGTGGCGCTCGCTCAGCAGCCGGTCCATCTCCGACATGCGCCGCGACATGTACTCCTTCTTCCTGTGGGAGCACACAGAGGCAGACACTTCAGAGGGGGCCATCATCGCTAAATGTAAGCAGATACACTGCAAAAACGGATCTAAAAATAAGTAAAATATTCTTAAAATTAGTGTATTTATCCTTGATTTGAGCAGGTAAATAAGACTATTTGCCAATGGAATGAGTATTTTGACCCCTAAAATAAGATATTTAGACATCCTGCACTTGAAATAAGATGAAGAAGATGAATTGTTCTTATTTTAAGTGCAAACATCTTATTCTATTGGCAAATCATCTTATTTACCTGCTCAAATCAAGGACAAATACATTCATTTTAAAGAATATTTTACTTATTTCTAGTTCCGTTTTTGCAGTGTATGGGTTTTTTCTCCTACACTGCAAAAACGGAACTAAAAATAAGTACAATTTTCTTAAAATGAGTGTATCTGTCCTTGATTAGAGCAGGTAAATAAGATGATCTGCCAATAGAATAACAGTTTTGCACTTAAAACGGGAACAACTCATCTCCATCATCTTATTTCAAGTGCAGGATGTCTAATTATCTTTTTTTAGGGGTCAAATACTAATTCCTTTGGCAGATAGTCTTATTTACCTGCTCAAATCTAGGACAAAAACACAAATTTTAAGAACATTTTACTTATTTTTAGGTCAGTTTTTGCAATGTAGTGAGAACCTAACCGACCATTTGCAGAAATACTTAACAGCGTCACCTCAAATCAGAATACCGTAAATAACGTACTTTATTTAAATCATTCATCTCAGAAAGTAAAAGTCTTAGGATACAAATTCATTACACGCACTGATTGGTTTGATTTTGACATTTGTGGCCTAAAAAAAATGAAAACTACAAAATTATGTTTGTCAGAAAATGTATAGATATTTATATTTATTTTTTATATAAAGCCTGTTTAGTTGACAGAAAATCATTGACACCTCCAGCAAAGGCAGGTACGTCCCAAAAGGCCACAAAGCAGCACGTGCTGCATGAAAAGTTGAGTGGAAGGAAAAAGTGCGGTAGAAAAAAGTGCACCAGCAAACACTGCAGCCCTGAGGACCGTGAAGCTGAGCCCATTCAGAGGTTGGTGGGAGATTCACGAGTGGATCTCTAAAATAAACGCTTCAAGAGCCCCCCACGCAGCCAGGACTACGTGGGCCCCAGCTGCTGCTCTCAGTGGGCTGGCCCACTCCTGCACCTGTCACAACATCACACGCAGCATAGGCGGGGTGAGGCCGGGAAACAGACTGTGGTCCAAAGTCCTCCCGCGAGATAAAAGCCGACTTTGCATTTCATGTAGAAATCATGGGCCCAGAGGAAAGACCTGCAGTCTAGTGTGACGTTTCAGCAGTCAGGAGGAATTTCACTTTTTGAACTGACTAAATTTCACTGGGGAACTATTACTGAGATGCACCTGTTTAAAAGCCTTAAAAAAAAAAAAAAGAGAGGCTCGCACAGTCCTTTCAGTTTTGAATCTACAACAAAGCTAAACCATTGGAGCTTCTCCTCGTCCTCTTTGACAGGAGCAGATCAATAAGAGGAGCAGAGAAGAAGACGAGTGGAGTCACGGAGGCTGTGACCCACGCGTGAACTCACACGGCGCCGCGGCTTTGCGACATGACACTGCACGCACAGCGCTGCTCGCTCGCACGCTCCTCACTTCCTACTACCCCAGTTGGGCTCGCAGCGCCCCGGCCCATCGCATGCGGATGAAGTCGCGCAAACAAGAAGTGATGGTTTCGCTGCGGGGAGCCAGACCGTGGGAAAAGGAAACCGAGAAGAGCGCTGGTGAGGGGGGCACCGCTTTCAGAGGTGGCAACAGCAGACACACGGAAAGGCACACCGGCAGTCATTGCGAAACCGCGCGGTGCCGGTCGGTGTGGGCGGGTTCAGCTGTGGCAGCTGATAGGAGGAGACCACGGCGGTTAGCCCGCTGCCTTCACAACAGGAACACTGTCGTCACCAAACATCTCCACATCTGCTGCGTTCACACACCGCCGCCGAGCCGTTCTCACGAAGTCCCACACAGCTGGTACCGTCTGGCCTATTTTCACGTCTGAGTCGTCTGACTTCTACCTTCACGTCTGAAGTTTTATCATTTATAAAAACAAAAAAAGGAAAAAAAAGCCTCTGATGGTTATAAAAGGCATGTTTCTAGATTTTTTTTTACGTAGGTATTGGCCAGCAGCAGGTTCTGAGGCGTTTCTCATCAAAACCCTCTTTATGCCGACACCCTAAAAATAAATGCTTCAAGAACACTGCACAAACAGAACTAAAAATAAGTCACATTTTGTTGAAATTAGTGCATTTGTCCTTGATTTTAGCAGGTAAATAAGATGATCTGCTAATGGAGTGAGTATGTTCACCCCTAAAATGATATAATTAGACATCCTGCATTTGAAATAAGATGATAGAGATGAGTTGTATTATTTTAAGTGTAAAAATCTAATTTTATTGGCAAATCGTCTTATTTACCTGCTAAAATCAAGGATAAATGCACCAATTTCAAGAAGATTTGACTTATTTTTAGTTTTGTTTTTGCAGCTTGGGGGTTTGTCAGGGACCAGCGGTCACCAAACGCAGGAACCCATGAACAGTTCAGGCGTTTCAAATAAAACAACCACAACCCTTTAGACGCCGACTTTCTCGCCGCAGACACTAAAGCATCTCCCGCTTGAAATAAAAGCCACTCCCACCTCTTGTACTTCTCCCAGAGGAAGGGGTTCTGGACGCGCTGGATCTTGATGATCCTGAACTTGGTTTCCGACACCGTCTTGTGGAACAGGCTGTACACCGTCCTGTAGCTGCGGTCCTCGCGGGACACGGGCACCCGCAGGAAGTCCTGGCTCATGGGCATCGGCAGCCACGTCTCGGGGAACAGGCTGGGCGGGTTGGTGGACGTCGGCGAGAGGGGGAGCGGCGGCGAGGCGTCCAGGGGCGCCGGCGCGGACGGGGAGGGGAGAGCGGGTAAAGAGAGGCCGCCCAAAGTCCTGGAGAGAGGAAGAACAGCAGATGACGTCAGGCACCTCAGTGGGGGAAAAAAAAAAAGTACACAAAAAACACTAGAGAGTCTCCGTTAACCTATTTTGCAGCAATCAGGGTTAATAGCTGCTATATTTAAAGCAGCTGAGCAATGAATTCGTCACTTCTGCCAGACAACGAAGAAGAGGAAATAAGGGAAAACCACTGAAACTCTTTTCACACACCCAGCAATACTCCGTTTGTACGTGCAGCTTCTGCTTATAAATCACCGTAACCCCAAATACGGTAAGATACGGCGCGCAGGTCCCCGGTCGTCGCTAGGTCACGTCACAGCAGCGTTTTTCAGAGATCCTGCTGCTGCTGCTGTCAGCAACACGCTCAAACATCTCTGAACCTCAGAGTCAGAGCAGAACAGATGGCAGCAAGTGGCGAAATAACAGATAGGGACGCTTTGACTCGTTTCATGTAGCTTTCGTTTAAAAAAAAAGAAGAAATAATAGTCAGAAAAGGGGGCCATTGTTTTTCATTTGCCCCCCACGCCCGACTCCAGCAGGTTTTCCATCTGAGGAATACATTTTATTTAGCTGAGTGCATCTTTCCTTGGCTGTCTGACGGTTCGCTGAGGCTTTGGTCGCACTGTCAATAAATTACATTCCTCTCTCGCTTCAGACAAACAAGCGGAAATGCAGGCCACACTTTTCAGATTTTCCTCCCAAACATTCACTACTTTGTGCTGGTCTATCACACAGGATCCCTATAAAGGATCCTTTATTGTCCCACAGCGGCCAAACTCAGGTGTACCAGCAGCAAAGTGATGCAGGTACACACAACGGTAACAAATATAAGAACAAACCAAAAAAGTAAGAGCAAATTAACTAATTACTGTATAAAAATGTCTGAATATTTGCATGGCGCTGTGTGCGATCTAGTTCTTATTACAGGGACATGAGCACGTGGGGAAACTAAACAGCTTTCTTAAACTTTAATAAAAAGTTTCTCTTTCCCTGTTATCCACGAACACCAAGTCGTAAATCTGTGCAAATTTGCCAGCGGCGCATCGACACACGAACCAACAGAGGCAGGATCAGGAACGATTACTCTGCTCCGATACGCCGCTCCTAATTAAAACGCCTTCTGCCGCATCGTGGGGCGACAAATGCATTAGGTTGCACGCTACAGCGTCCCGCTAACGCAGCT
Source organism: Fundulus heteroclitus (assembly GCF_011125445.2). Lineage (NCBI taxonomy): Eukaryota > Metazoa > Chordata > Actinopteri > Cyprinodontiformes > Fundulidae > Fundulus > Fundulus heteroclitus. Next base: position 11,943,511 of record NC_046378.1, on the reverse strand, counting down.
TCCCGACCTGAGCTGGAAACGAAGTCCAAGCAGAATGGGGTCTTTCTCTGGTCAACGCTGCACCAGAAGAAGAAAGCTGAAAGTCTACAGCCACCGCCTCCAACAGCTACGCTCCCTAATTTGTTTGCAGTCGCTAGCGGTCCCTAAAAATCCTGCGTCTGCTGCAGGTTGGGGGTCGCTGCCCTGTTGACTGTCAGCTGGCGGCGCTGCAGCCTCCAAACGACAACAGGCAGCAGGATTGTGTGAAAATGAATCCCAGACGCCAAACGAGACGAGATGAGAACGGGGGAGGACTGGAGGGATGGAAGGAGGGGGATAAAGGGGACAGGAAAATGCGGAGCTGTCATGGAAGTGATAAAAAAAGCTGAAAAATCCTCCACTACGTCTGGCGTTTGAGTCGGTAACAGTAGTTTTCCTGTCAAGTTATCACCCTCTAAGTGTAAATGCTGTTAGCTCTATCATCCATACCAAAGTGTGTGTGTGTTATCGAGAGGCTCTGAGGTAGTGTGACAGCTATTCTCGTCGCTTTTTTTCTCCTTCGCCCACTCTTTCTTATCTCGGTCCGGTCGCAGACGCCCACCAACCTCCCTCCCTTCTTCCCCTCCCATGCAGTCCATGTCGCCGTCCTCCCCCCCGCCGCTCGTGCTTTGAGGAGCTCACAGACGGGCCGCAGCGGAAAACAAGTGTGAAAGGAAAAGGGACAGATAACTAAAGGATGATGGAGCCAGGCTAGAATGAGAGGGACAGACGAGGAGGAGGAGGAGGAGGAGGAGGGACTAGGATAGCAGGCAAAGGCAGGGAGGGAGCTAAAAACGAAGTTTAACTCATCCAGCATCAACTCGATAAGAGTGTTAACACTGATGCTGGGAACTTTGGGGGCTTTCTGGCACCACTGAACCCTCTATAGCAGCCCTCAGTAGTCCTGTGGTCATTAAAGAGCCAGGTCCTGCTGGAAAAGGAGATCAGCTTCTGTACAGAGCGTGTTAGCAGAGACAGAGGGACGCAGGACTGCTGCTCTGACTGTGGACTTGATGCAGCCCAGTGGATCAAGACGTGGCTCCCCAAACCATCACTGACTGTGGAAACTTCACACCTTAATTGGCCATTAGAAACTTTTTTGACCACACTTCTTCCCTCCACCCAACTTTCTATTAAGTGAAACACCCGGCTTTGTTACAAAAGACCTCTGCTTGGCTCCACATACATGTGGGGAGCGTGGCTGACTGTCTGCAGGCCGACATCCACAGACGTCTCTCTGAGAAGACAGTGGGGCAACATGTCTGCATTATGAAATCCAGCTTTTTTATTTTCTGACAAACTGAACGTTGGGCTTTTATAATCTCTGAAACAAACCAAAATAACCAATGAGGTGGGATGGACACTGGTGCAGCTGTCACAGTTGGACCGTGGAGTCTGGATCTGTATCCCAGAGCCCTGGAAACTATGTAGATCCTCTCCGGCTGCGCTCCCTTTCACCCTCCCTTCCTGTGTCTCTTCCCCTCTTTGCTCTACCTGGGTCATCCCCCCCCCCACCATGTCTCTCTCTGTCCCGGCCCGGTGGGCACAGCTCGTTCTGGGAAACCTGCTCTGCACCAAGAGAATCTGCAAATGGGCTGAAATGGCTCCACTTGTTTCCAATCGAGTATCACTCGTTTCCAAAGTGAGACGGAGCAGAGTGCTGCAGGCACGTCTCCTCACTACTCCGTTAGAAAGGCGGGAAGCAAAACCAGTGTGAGAACAAACTTAATCCCTCCAGTCGGGGCTCGTTTTGTGTATGGCTCTCACGTGCCAGCGCCCCGCCTGCTTGTAGGCGTGCTTTGCAGCGACCTGCGTCCCGGTGACCACGGTGTGACGTGCCATAAAAATCTGAGCGTCGCTTCAGCTCCGGGTGTCGGCGCGTTCTGAAACGGACGGAAAACGGACGCGGCGTTCTGAGAGCCTTTCGTTCAAACCCTGACTGACATCAGCGTTGTGTTGGGGCCCCATGTGAGCCTGCGCCTCCCTAAAGAACAGAGCCGGGACGCCGGGGGGGGGGGACACAGAGAGAGCCCCGCGGAGACAGAGCGTCACACATTAGAACGCCAGCGGTGAGAATTACGCAACAGTGCAGCCACCCAAAAACCTGACGTTCTGTGAAAACACAGAGGAGGAAGACAGAAATTATAGCGCTGACCTGCCAGACGGTACAATGGGAAGTTGAAGTGAGAACAAAAAGTCTCTAAGCTTCACCTCTGCATGAAGGACTGACCACTTCTCCTCACGATTCACCAGCTGCGGGTTTAAAACCTCCTCACGTCTGTGTAGAAGCAGCAAGCGCGTCCGACACGTGACGCAGAGGAAAATGAGATCCGGCAATAAGCGACGCATACCTGCCGCTGCGATTACTGTAGCTGCCAGCCTCATCAGAAATAATCACAGGAGCTTTTGTCCCCGTGCCATTTCCTTATACCACACCAGGGCTCGTAGCGCAAACATTTACACATTTCTTAAAAAGGTCACCAACAACATAACAGATAAGCTGCAGCATCACCGGATGAAACAATAATAAAAAAAACCCTGACTTTCCTCATTTGCCGAGGCCTTTTTCGTTAATAGAGTCTGCGGTGCGATGGTGGCAGAAATGCCGACGTGTTATTTTGACACCTGCTGGAAATGATGTTTGTTTTTGCAGGGATTTGGAGATGAAAGCCACAGAGAAGGTTTCTCCCACCAAAGCGGTAGCAGGCGATTCAAAAAGGGGCCGCGGCCAGCAAAAGGAGTTTGCGATCACAGTAACACACCGTCCGCCCCAAACGCTCTTCATACACTGAGCTAAGGCCTGTTTCCTGGTCTGCGGGCAACAATGAGCTACTTTCGGGACCGACAGGATCAGGAGTAAAACTGTGATATTTACTGGAGGTGCGGGGTCAGGATGACGGACGACATGAACATGGGCCGCTTCTTGATCTGCCGCCTGAAGCCGAAGACGGCGTTCTGCTGGAAGCCCTCCTTGATGTTGAGGATGTACTGGTTCTGCAGCGTGATGAAGCGCACCTCCTTCAGACCCCTCGAACTGGCCTCTTCGATGAGCTTCACCACCGGCTGCAGCGGGGGGAGAGAAGAAGACAAAAGGCAGGAGGGGGGGTTACACGGAGCCAGCGGACGTGATGGAGAGGCGTTTAGAAGGGGGAGAAGAACCCAAACAGAGGTAGTGGGAGATGACAGAACCCCCCCTGGGAGTGTTTGTTTCTCTGAAGTGATCCAGGCGTAAAGGGAAGGACGCTCACCTCGGAGTACTCCCTCCAGCCGAAGTTATCTCTGCAGTAGTACTTCCACAGCGTGTGACAGCTGGGGGCGGCGTTGGGGTTGGCGGCGGGGACGGGGAGAGGGCAGGGGGGCGTGGTCAGCCGCCGGACGCAGTCGAACTCCAGGTCGCACACTCGCATGGTGGCGAACTCCAGCAGGAACACCCGGCCCCTGGAAAACAGAGAAGCAAAGGTTTGATTTTCTAAAAAAAATTAAATTTATTTAAAAAAAAAAAAGAAAACAGGGAAGCAACTGAGGGGGGCAGCAGTCCGTGTCAGAAAAAACAAAACTAAAAACACATAAAAGCGCCGATCGGCCTCACAGCTGCGGCTCGGTGACCTTCCTGCTAAAAGACGAAATGGCAAATATTTATTCGTCCTTTATTTAAAAGTGGTGTCACTCGGCAACCCGGGTCTTCGTGATGCTGTTTGTTCAATGACGTTCCTGCCAGGCCTTCGCAGGACAGCTGTAATCACACTGAGGCTAGATTACACAGCGGCCAGCCCCATTCATTCAGCCAGTACCTGCTCATTTATTTAGAGGCATTAGATGAATGGGAGAGGGGGGGGGGCAGTATCTAGTGTTGCTCTGTCACATCACATGCAGTCCCAGCGAGACGGACTGAAGTCTGGGAACAGCCACGAGAAAAAAACTGTGGAAATCAGGGATCAACCGGTGAGCTCAGCGAAGGCTCGCCTCCTACGACGTGACGCTGTTATCATGCACACTTTGACCCTAGGGCGGGACCTTAATTCAATAATGATATATATCGATCGATAGACGTTTGGTTCAATATAAAAAAAGAACAGGGGTCAAATGAAAAGTTCAATAAAATAACTTTTATTTCTACATTCTAGCCTGTCATGTAGGTTAATACTACAGTCACTGCATCCTCCCAACCAATCACAAACCTGGGAAAGCTCCTTCAGACACTTCAGAGAGCGCGTGTCCTCTTAATGTTTTCGTAAAACATTGGTTGACTAAAGGGTTGTGTTTGAATGCATTTATTGAAAAATAGGTCATTAAGCAACCGCATAAAATGGTCATTGCTGCACTTAAAATGTATATTTTGAAATTTTCTTTTGATAATTATCAATATCGATCAATATGATTTATATTTTGTCGATAAGCTTTTCTTTCCCATAACCCTATTTGACCCTCAGAAACCCCGTTGTGCACGAGTGTGTGTGTGTGTCCCATCTGCTAATTCCTTCCTGGGTCAGAAATGCATTGCATGTAAAAAGCAGTTCCCCCTCGGATGTTTGGCACTTGCTTTAGTAGCAAGTTTTAAAGCGAAACATCCTCACCCAGAGGACTGAGATGAGGCTTTCCTTACGGCCGCTCCAGAACCTCCAACTCGTATTTGAGCCCTGCGCCGTATATGGTTAGCAGCGTCCCCGCCGCATGACGCTGCCGCCACCGTGCCTCACCATGAGCGGTCGCCCCTAAACCCCCTAAACCCCCCTCCCTCCCTCTAGCCTGCTCCCTCACAGCGTATGACTACGGCTGGCTAAAGGCAGACCTAGACAATCCTCTCTGCAGTTTCATCTTATGCAATCATTTACCTCACATGTTTTTAATCAATCTGGTGGCGTGCGTGCGTGGCTATCAGAGTCAGAGCCGAGCGGAGCCACAAAGCAGAAGGCCACACCGCCTGTCCTCAGTTGACGTCTTTAACGAGAAAGCAAGCGGAGGTCATGTCAAAGGCGTGTCCGTCTGAGACGTTTTCCACCTGAACCCGTTTATTAATCCGCCACCCGCAGCGGAGAGAAACCTCGTGTTGTTACAGGTACGCAGCAAACACCAATTAGGTTTCCCTTCCTGTCGGCCGTAATTACCCATCAACCCGAGGTTCCCCGGCGCCCAGACAAAACGCCGCTCTCCGGCACCGGGCGCTTTCCCAGAACCTCACAGCGTGCGGATCTATTTACAGACAGCAGCTGGACGTCCCGCTCTCGCCGGCCGCGTTTCTGCCGAGTCATAAGGCGACCGCGTCTGTCCGTCGCAGGAAGTGAAACTGGAGGCTGCCTGATGAGCACGAGCAGAAACACAACCGTGACTGAAAACCCGAGTCGCAGACTGTCGGGCTCGGCAGATCGGCGGTGGCCGAAAAATGTTTTCTGTTCTGTGTGTGATGGGAGGGGCGCTTCGGTTTCATGGGAGAGACAGAAACACGCCGGCTCATTTGAATACTGAACCCAGAAGCAGAAGAGAAAGGGTTGTGGAGACGGCTTCAGAGCCCCGACAGATGCAGGTGAGGCAAGCAGGAAGCTGCAAATGTGGCTTCGCATGCAAAAAACTTTTGAAAATTTAAAAAGCAGTCCACCTTCCACTTCTCCTTCTGTTTTCTTAACTATAAGAGAACAGAAGAGGCCGAGGCGACACTGCAGAATGTTCCCCATTTCGCTGCTCCTCTTGGATTGAACTGATTTTTGTTCTTTTGTTTCAGGAAGGGAGAGACGGCGAGCGGCCGGCACCTGAACGGCGACTGCAGAACCCTTCCTAGGACGCAGGAGTGGGTTTGTCTTCGTGCAAAGACGAGGTCCAAAACGCCGGGGCTTAGTGGAGGCGTAGAGAATTGATTAGGAGTGGCTTACAGAACCAGAACGAGCCGGTCAGAAAGCAAAGAAACCCGGACGTCATGTCGCCTGGGAGGAGCTGAGAGGAACAAAGTGCCACCCCCCTTCCCCCACCTGTTGCTGGTCAGCTGGCTAAAAGAAGACGATCAGAAATAGTTCAGAAACATTTCTGTCATGACAATTAAGAGCAAGCAGGACGCAGGAACTACAGGAGCGCCACCCGCTGCGCCGATAAAAGGCGGCGGCGTTTCAAAGCCACCGCTGGCAGGCTAACCTACACAGAGCCGAAACGACCGAATACTATAAAAGTTCAACAACAAAAAGCACTTGGAAACCTCTACATTTGAATTCTTACTCTACAATAACAAATAAACGCTATAAACAAATACTTGTTGGGTTAAGTGAGAAGCAGCAGGAGGAATTGTAGCTTTGCTGTATTAAATAAAGCAAATTAATACCATGGCATCGGTATGCCTAACAAGTTCTGGATGATAATTGGGTAATGACATTGACAGACGTGTGGCATGATAGAAAAAAAAAAGGGCCAATAACAAGTTCACTAGAAGAACAGTTTTCCTTCCTTCTGCATTCTAGCCCATCATATAAGTTAATGCTACAGTCATTAAACCCTCCCAACCAATCACAAGCGCAGACCCTGGAATGCTCCGCCCCTTTCAAAGAGTTCAAAGAGCAAACCTTCTTTTTACTTCATTTTTTGGTAAACTTACAGTTCTGGTAAATATTTGGTTGAGTTTGGATTCAGGGCTCTTTATCCAACAGCATAAAATGGTCAGAGCTGCGCCTCAAACACATGTTCTGAATGTTCTGATTTCTATTTTATCTCTTTTTTTGTTGTTATTGCTTTTTTCCCTATACCATCCTGTGCCTAGCTCATATCGATGTGGCATCTCCCCGGCCTTCAAAGACAAACCCGTGTGTTTGTGTGTGAACAAATGTTCCAGTTTCACTATGACTAAGTGAACCTTTTCACATTTGCAGGCGACCTCTCCACCTCACTGATGAGCTCCGTTTCTCACACTCCTGTACCCTCGTTTCACTGACACACAGTCAAACAAAGACAGCTCTCCGGAGAGGTCAGACAATGATTTTCAAAAGCTTTTCCACTGCGTCCTGCCTCCCTCCCTCCCTCCCTCCCTCGCTTTGCACTGCCCTAAAAATAAAATTCCACCGGTTAAATTAGGTGAACGTAGATCCAGGGCTTTTGATGTCGGGGCCGATCAAAAGGCGGAGCGAGAGACCTAGCCTGCTGAAAACGTCGGCTTGCTCTCCGTTTAAGCAGAAGTGCCTCCAAGGTGGTGAACGGATAAATTCAACCAGCAGCTTAGAAAGTGGTGTGTGAAGGGGGAGGGGGGGGATGAAATGTGCAAAGCAACACCGTATCCTGGGATTTAAAAAAAATAAAATAAAATACTCCACTTTCAAAATGGCTCCTACATGTCCGAACACAAAGAGTGATGACTTTCTCACGGCTACACACACACATACCTGCATACCACCATAGGTTATGCCCTTGTGACTGTCACAAACTAGAAAGAAAATGTGAGCACCCGTTTACACACACACACACACAATCTTTAGATAGATTCATGTACACACATGCAAACCTCATCCAGTCACGCCTAGATAAGTCACCCAGTCAACCAAATCTGCTGACGAAGTCTAACACACACACACACACACACACACGGCATTGCTGGTTGATGTCACGAGCTCGTGTTATTTCCTCCTGCTGCACCGACTCCCTTTCATCCGAAGCCGTTTCAATGCGACGGAGCAGAGCGTCTGACGTCTCCTGCCTGCTTCCTGTTCAGGTGCTGCATACCTCAGCCGCTTGTCACGTCGCAGGGGCTCACGGGTGTTACCAAATCTCACCCAGACGACATTTTATTTTATTTTTTTGGGGGGGATATTTAAAAAAAAAAAAAACAACGATTAGAGAAAACAAAGTGGCTTTTCCAGATCTGAACACTTCTTCAAGTGCTCTAAAACCTGGAAAGGTCACAGGGAAACAAGCAAAAAACAAACAGAACACCAACAAGGAGCAGAAAAGGTGGCGTTAGACCCATGGGGGGTAAAAAATGGTAGAGAGACGGAGGCAGTGTGACTAAAAAGGAGGCAGGGCAACCCAGGCCTCGCCTCGCTGAATCACGCCATGACCGGTCTGACACAGCGCGGCCGATAAAACACACGCGCTCTATGGACCCGGGCTGATAGCCTCCCTTCCCACGGGGGGGTCGGCTCGCGTCAGTCAACACACCCATCCAGGGTTTTGCTGCATTTTATTATTTCTTACCCGAGGTAACGAGGTAACTTGGAAACCACCGGCGATATAAACACAAAGACACATCTCTCTCGCGCGCGCACACACACCTTGGTGTCAGGTCGCTCTGCCCTTGGTGCTCGGTGACTCTTTATGTCAGTTAATGACAAGCAAGGCTTTTATCACATGGCTGACAAAAGAATCTGTCTCCAGCGCTCACACACACACACACACACACACACACACACACACACACACACCACACACAGAGCCATGAATGCGGCTATGTATAACCCGGCCTTGTGTATTCTCCTCCTGTGAGCTCCGGTGGACCGTAGGTTGAGCCTTTGCTGAAAGTAAAGTGGGACGCGGATCACTTAGCGTCAGCAAACGGGAGACAAAGTGAGTTTACAAACGAAGGATTGTTACGATGTAACTTTAAGAAGGGACGACCGTGGCGTTCAGAGTTCCTCCTTCCTGCTGAGTTCGCGCATGACCCGGATTAGTCCCCCCCCCTCCCCTCCCCTCCGTGGCTGCTCGTCATATGGACGGGATTACGTGATGCTGGGGATCACACGCGTACGGAGGAGGAGGAGAAGGAGGGGAGAAAGGCTCGAGGCAGGACGCACGCTCTAGTGTACGTGCAACAATGCAGCACTTAAACAGATGCAGATACCCCCCCCTTCTCCTCCCTCCACCAACGCTGCACAGTATGAGAAGGCAAAAACAGCCCTGGGTTGCCATACCGACAGAGAGGCTTCCCGAGCCATCTGCTCTCCTTTACATGGCCGGCGAGCCCGTCGCTTGGAGATGCCTCCGTGTTGCGTTGGTGGAGGCGCAGGTCTGCAGCCTAACTCCTGCGTGGGAGCTACACAACCACGGTCAGATTCCCTGAAGGAGGGGCAGCGCTGGCGTCCAGCAGGAGGACCCAACCATTTATTCTCCTGCTGCCACACTGTCTTTGTTTACAAAGCGCTTAAAAACACGTCCATTTAAAAAAGTTAACTAAATAAATAAAAAGATGAGGCAAGGAAACACTTACAAGAAACAATAAAACCAATTTAAAATGAAAACTAAGTTTCGCTAGCGACAGAAGCTAAAGAATAGCAGTGGGTTTTAAGGCGAGTTTGTAAAGGTGGCCAGGTTACTCCTCAGTCGAGCACCGACACTAGAAAACGTTTAAAACCGCTAATAGTTCCAGTCACATCATCCCTGTTGTCGCTTCCTCTCCCTCCAACGGTGGCTGCGCACCGCCAGTCAGCTGGCTGAAAACGTTTCACGGCTCACTGCGCTGTGCTTGCCTGCTCCTGCGCATCAAAGTTACAGTAACTATACGATACAGATCGCATGGTAGCAGTGACTGTCTGCGTGACGTTGTCCACACAAAGCTCTGATCCTGTACGCACCTCACAGCCGTCCGCATGTCTGGGATCTGCCGTGGCTCACCATGGAGAGCTACCAGTGGTTTTGATGAGCCAAATACTCGCAGACATCAAATAGCGCCGACGCACTTTATAACCAAGGAGCCCCGTTTATTGGAACTTAGCGTTATGAGCGGAAATATGACCTATAACCGTATGACTAATAATATGACCCATAACTGCCCTAGGGCTGCACAATTAATCGCAATTTTAAAAAAATGCCATTTCCAAATGGCGGCCCTCTGCAATTTGTTGGTTATGTAACAATTAATGGATAAGGCACGTCCTTTAGGTGTCGTAACATGTTTAAAGTGAGTTTGCCTCCGCATGGGAGGGAAGAGAGTTGCAGCAGGGAGATAATCTAATTGTATTATTCGTTTTAGAGTTTATATAACCATACTATATTTACCAGAAACCTTCAGGAATCTCACCATAGCATTAAGTATTGGTCAAGCTGGTTGCACTTCATGTAACGGATTGATGTCCAACTCAACAACCTGTTCTCTTAAATAATAATATTCTGATTAATACAAACAGTACATGTCTTGTTTTAAATAGTCCATTGTGTACAAACATCTTTATCTACAGGGCACTTTTGTTACTTGTGGCTAACGCAAACAAAAGTCAAAATTATATCGCAATTTAGATTTTTGGCAAAATTGCACAGCCCAAATCTGCACCAGGTACTGTAACCCCTGCACAAGGCCTCCGGACCCTAAATCAGCGACAGAGGCGGTGCAGGAAAGACCGAGGGACTTTAAAAAAAAATAATAAAATAGTCACTTTTATTACAGTTATCACACTAAAAACATCCCCATTAACCATAACAACAAATATCCACCACGCAGACATACATGTTTGCATGTTTGGGACATTCTACTCTAAGCTTGAGCTTGAGTCGAGCAAGGCAGGCGGTGACTGTGTGAGACAAACTTTAAATAAAATTAAATAATATCTGGGTGCACATCCTGATGTCTGTGAGCTTTGAGTGCAGCTCCAGCTGGAAACATGAGCCAAGATGTCAAACTCATAGATTAGGATGCAAATAAGTGAATACTTTTAAGACCAAAACAACAACAACAACAAGAGGCACGGAGAGCATCTCGCGTCGATAAGAGGAGATAACGGTGAAATAACGCGTCACCGACTGTGGCAATACGACGGTAAACAATGACCAGGCTAAAAAAAACGCAAAATCCCGGTTTTGCGGGACATCTCTGGGAAATGGGAGCGCGCGGGCAGCAGAGAGGGCCGCGTGTTCGGAATAAGGTCAGAGTCTGGCTGAGGGGCCCCATTGTTTGCCTGTGCGCGCGGCGCTCAGTTCCACAGGAAGCACATGCTGCTCCGTGTCACCCCGCCGCGGGTTGAAGCGTTACAGCGTCTCCTGGGCGTGAGACAGAGAGTAAAAGGGAGGCTTATCTCCCTCCGCTAGAAGGCATGCCTGCGTGTGAGCCGTGCGAGCCGCTCGGTTTACCTGGGCACCCGGTTCGTGCGAGCGCCCGCACGCTAAGGGGCGCGTGTGCGCAAGGAGGGAGGGCGGACGCGCGCGCGGCGTTGTGCAACTGCAGAGGGAGACCGTGTCACTGACCACAAAGTGCATCTGTAGGGGAGGAGGAGGAGGAGGAGGGGGGGGGGGGGGTCAGGAAAGTTCACGGGGGCTGTAAATTCTGCCTCGGCCAATCGCAGGGCCGGGTTTGGGGGTTTTGGGGGTTTGGGGGGGGGGGGCAGATTGTCCGGAGGACTGACTGCAGCACACACACACACACACACAGCCTGGGGAGCCGACGCTTTCAGGTCGTGGCCGGCGGTGAAACCGCAGGGGGAAGTGAGGCCGAGGTTTAGCGAAGACTCCGGTAATTTACAGGCAGCCTATGAGCTTCCCGCTCCGCTGTTGCTATGTCACCAACACCTATTTGTTCTTAATCATTAAGAACATAATATGGGGGAGATACGCTGCACACCCACACCGCAATGTCACACTGCACCGGACGGGAACAAGTTTGCTCCGCTGCCTTCAAACAGATGCAAAAAAATAATAATAAAAAATAAAAATAAATGTGCAGCCACACACTTTTACAGACGTGCAGTAAAAATCAGACACGCTTGTCTCCTCCAGTCGCTACCACCTCGCCCGTTGCTGCGCACTGCCGGCGCAGGAGGCTGAAAGGTGATTCCCACCCCGCCCTCCGGCTCGCTCACACGAGAGACTAAATGGCTTGGCGGTGTTTCCCGTTGGCCGTGGCGTGGGAAGCCGAGGAGCTCCGCCCACAGCTCGCCCTTTTCTGTTTGAGGCTGCGGCTGAAAGGCTGCCACCTGGCCAGCCGCTAGCATCCGCTCTGTTGCTCTTGTGTTATCTCATCAGGTGCAACATAGTAACAACAACACAATAACGCATTTACAAATTACACCTAAATTTAACCCGCATTTCTTCTATATACTGTTTGGGCCCCTGTTATTTATAACATTTGGGGACAACCGTGCTCCATTCTTTGAATAAAAGCCTTTAGCTGATTTTTTTTTTTGCCTTTTAGCGGTGATGCCCTGCACCAGCAGCAACACCCGTGGGCTTTCCACTCTAGGTCACACCAGGACAACCTCCTTCTGGCTGCACACGTGTCCTCTCTGGACAACAACAACAACAACAACAACAACAAGGAGAGGCCTCGGCCTCCTGCGTGGACACTTACTGGTACTTGAGCCTGACTTGCTCCTGGTCCGGGTTGCAGTAGAGTCTCTCCAGCTGCTCCTGGGCCTCGTCCGCCATGCTCTGCCACGTCTGGGCGCCGCTCCTGCGGATCTGCCAGTGGTAGGGCAGGACGGTGTGGTGGTGGGCGCAGTCGTTGCCGAAGACGCACCGTCCCTGCAGGAAGTCCACGCAGATGTCCACGGAGTCCGCCTGGTGCGTGTGGTACTGGAGCTGGGTGAGCAGCTCGAACACCAGGTCCAGGGAGGCCTCCTCGCTTTTGTTCTGAAACAGCACGCCTTTGTCCGGCTGCAGGGGCTGCGGGTCCCGCGCGGCGGAGGGATCCTTCGCCGGAGCGCTTCCGGCGCCGGAGGCCAGGAGGTCCGCGCTCTTGACGGCGGTCCCCTCCTGGCGGGGCACCTGCGGCGCACCGGCGGGGGGCGTGTCCCTCTCAGGGGGCGTGACGGGGTCCGCGCCGCCGGCCTTCCGCTGTTGTCCCTCCGTCTCCTCCAGCTCCGCGGTAGCGTCGGCCATGTCCACGTCCACGTCCCGGCTCATCAAGCCCTGGACCCCGGCGGCGGCCGTGGCGTCCTCGGCGGCCCCCGGGTCCTTGAGGCACACCTGGCCCACGCAGCCCTGCTTCACCACCGCCGCGGCGCACAGCGTGCCCGGAGTCCTGCCCGGCTGGCTCCGGGGGACGAACACCCCGTCCCCGGACACCAGCGTGTCGGTGCTCAGCAGGCTGGTGAGGATCGGGTCCAGGGCGCGGTGGATGCATTTGGGGTCCAGCTTCCTCGGCTTCTTGCGAAAATAGGGTTTCACCAGCGGGATTTTGTCCGAGAGCCCCACGATGGGCTGCTCCGCGAAGTCCCCCCCTGCGTCCATGTTGAGGCTCACGTCCAGGGGGATCCCGGCCGGCACCCGGTCCGCGGATTTCTGGAGGATGTGCAAAGTTTGGTCCATGTCGTCGCGCTACACCCGGACGGTCCTGGAAGAGAAAGAGAAAGAGAGAGAGAGAGAGAGAGAGGTAGTCCTCAGCAGATAATCCTATAATCTCAGTTTCCAAGGTGAAGTCATCGCGCAGATTAATATGCTGCCCTGACAAACACTCCCCCGGCTTTCCTTTCCTGGGAAGGAGAACCTCCGCCTTGACGCGCGACGCGGAAGCGAAACCGGCCTACCTAGCTGCAGAAAGTGACCCCGAACATTAAAATAACAATAAAATAAAAATAAAAAAAAGGAACAACACCGCCGCGTTTCTCCTCATACAGCCATTCTCGCTCGGGAAGCAGGAAAAGGTTGGCCAATGGAAGCGGGAAAATATTACCTAATCCCGCTGCAGGGAAGTTGAGCCTCAGATTAATCATGTCAAACGAGAACCCCCCCCCCCTTCCTCCTCCTCCTCCTCTTTTTTTTTTTCTTCCTCCCCACGTTTAAGTCTTTTTGCTCTCCGGCTAACGTCATGCCTGCAAATTACAGCTGCGTATCCGCACAGGAGCGATAAAATCAAAAGTTAACAAAAAAAAAAAAAAAAAAAAAAAAGACCCAGCTGCCTCCCTCCCCCCGGGACTATATTTTGATCACCGGAGTCCGATACGCGGCTCCGGCCGACTACGTGCCGCTTTTACATCACCGCCCGAGCGAGTTCGCACGTAGGCTCCAGCTGACACAGCCACACACACACACACACACACACACACACACACACACACACACACACACACAAGGAGGGCAGCTACCGCAGCGCCGAGACCCAACACAAAACACCGAGGACGTCTCACTCCACGGGCCGAACAACGCCGCTTTTCTTTCCGCTCAGCTTTACGGGCGGCAGGATAAACAAATAAATAAATAAAAATAGTCAGCAGCGGTGAAGCGCTGCGGCTGCTATGTACGTCCCCTTCCCCTCAAAACACGTTTCCCGGATCCTCCGACGCCTAAGCGAACACAACCCTACCTGCACGGCAAAGTCCAACCCTCTCCCCCCGTTCGCGACACTCTCTGGCGGTCAAAATCCAGTGCGCACATCGGACGAAAGGCTCCAGCCCGGATAAAGCAAGCCGGGACTAGAAAGAGAATCCGCGGCCGGACCTGGTTCGCTGCTCTCCCTCTGCTCTGCCCCTCGTCGCTCTCATGCTCCGTCTTCTTTATCTCCTTTGTATTCTCGAGCGAGACTGACGGGGGAAAAAAAAAGGCGCAGAGGAGCAACGCGACCGACAAAAGAAGTGAGCACAGCCGCAGCGAGAGACGCTCTGCCTGGCTGCCCCGGCTCTGCACCGCCAGGCTCCGCCCACCAACCTGCCAGGGGCGGAGCTTCGCTGCAGACCGGCCGCGAGCACAGAGTCGTCTGGTGGCCGCAGATAGAAGCTGCAAACGTATAATGTATACATTTAATATGTATAAATTATGTATAGATTATATAAATGTCCACATATATATATATATATATATATATATATATATATACTGTATATAGATACTGTATATAGATACTGTGTATATATATATATATATATTTATTTATACATACATACATACATATATATGTGGACATTTATATAATTTATATACAAACATTTATATATATATATACATATTTAGAACATTCCACACAAAATAATATATATATATATATATATATATATATATATATATATATATATATACATACACACACATACATATACATATATATTATATATATATATAAATAACACAATAAACAATAAATAATAGCAGTTCCTTCCTGTCACTCTGATGAACGCTTAAAAGTCAGAGTGCCCATTATGATTACCATACAAGTTTGCACCGATCTAACTATGTCTTCGTCTTTTGTATGTATGTATGTATGTATGTATGTATGTATGTATGTATATATATATATATATATATATATATAGATATATATATATATATATATATATATATATATATATATATATATATATATATATATACTGTGATGGACTGGCGACCTTTCCAGGGTGTACCCTGCTCCTCGACCATTGACAGCACCCCTCGCAACCCCACAGTGGATAAGCTTGTTGGAAATTGGATGGAGATATATATATATATATATATATATATATATATATATATATATATATATATATGCATATAAATGTGTCATTTATGCTGTAGGGTTCTTGTCTCTTTTCTGATATGACAGCTTTTTTCCCCCTTTAACGATGCAGATGAAGTTTATTCTAGTTTGGGTAGATGTGCCGTGCAAGTGAACTGATCATTTGTTGTAATCTATTTAGTGCGCTGCGCTTTACATTATTTTGTGACAGGCTGGGACAGACTGAAACATTTGAATAACTATTGAAATAGTATGAGGTGATCGTAACATTTAGATGTTGAATTTTTGTTTAAGAATTTTGACACACAGAGATTGTATTTTATCGTGTTATGTTTATTCTTAATGTATTTGAAGTATCTCATAAAGAAATATACAAGAGTATATTTGTATATGAGTGAGCCCCTCGGTGGCATTTACATATGAAGTACTCCATAAACAGCAAACTGGGATACGCTGTTACATGGCAAAAAAAAAAAAAAAAAAAAAAAAACCTTCAAAGGAAACAAAGCAGTTATGGCAAAATAGCAAAGATATCATTACTGCTTAACAGTGAAAAGCAGTATGGTGAACAGCATTATAATTTGCCCTGGACAGTAGATTTTAGGTTTAGATAGGAATGAAGTGAACATACTGATAACCCAAATATCTGAACATCCCTCCCAAAGTGAATTTACACTTCCTGACCAGATGCATTGTGGGTCAGATTAAGCAACACTCCTTGACCACAATCTTAATAAAAATATTTGACAGCGTCATAGTATTTACACGTTGTCTTAAAATTAAACCGCAGAAAAGACAGAACAACGCTAATTATGTCTACTGTGGCTACAATACAGAGCCTACTAATTAATACATTTATATTAATGTAACGTGTGACATGTGTTTGCTATTAATTTTCAAGTAAACACACTTTTTTATGGAGAGTATTTTATCGCATTGTTCCAATTTGCTTCACAATGTTGATATTGACAATTTAATTAGTGGGCCATCTGCCTGTAGGTGACTATATAAAAGGCATTGTCATAGATGACTGGTCCTAAAGCAGCATTACAATGACAGTTTTTCAGAAATACTTCCCGACAGACAAATTTTGTCCTCCCTGCAAGCCAGAGAAAACAATAGGAGCCTTCTTTTTGTCGGCTGACCAGCTGTGTGTAGCAACAGGCGGGGGAGGGGGGCGTCACCTGACCATGTCCTCCATAAAGTTAGATAAAGCCTCTCATTGAACTGTCCTTACAATCCATGGATGGTATAATAGACTAATACTATCTCATAAAACAGCACAATATCCTTGCGTTAAAGAGAACTACACATATCTGATGTACACAAAGCAAATTAATAGTAAAAAAGAGCATTTTATACATATAAAAAAAACACACATAGTAAATGAAGAAATTAAAAGAAAAATTAGCTTTGTTGTGTTTCATCGCATTTCTTAAAAGGAGGTGAAACTCCAATGAAACCATTTGAATGTGTTATCAATCGGGGTTCTCTCTCATGGAAGTAAACATGAAACCTGTTGAGACACTGGTGCTCTAACCAAACGTCACGCTATTGATTAAGAAAGCTGATTTTGTTTCAGTGCGGCCCATCTGCCTCGTTTCCATGAAGGAGTGAAGCGCTTACTGAGTGAGTCAGCTGTTCTCGCCTGCTTGTTTTACCAGAAGTATTTTTTTAGGAACCTGCTGTGCTGCACCGGCTTCCGGCCTCAGTTTCATCTTTTGAGCGTGCTCGACAGTTTCTAGTTTCTAAAGAGTGGACTTTTCTATGTGGGTATGTATTCAGCACACACGTTTGCAGGCTGGCTAAGACTCTCAGTCACCCGGGGCATTGGCAAATCTTTCGACACGTTTGCAAAATAAATACTTTTTTGCAGGCTCGGGTATAACACCAAGGATTG
Source organism: Fundulus heteroclitus (assembly GCF_011125445.2). Lineage (NCBI taxonomy): Eukaryota > Metazoa > Chordata > Actinopteri > Cyprinodontiformes > Fundulidae > Fundulus > Fundulus heteroclitus. Next base: position 11,926,280 of record NC_046378.1, on the reverse strand, counting down.
ATGTTTAGTACGCTGCACATAAAAAAACAATAACCATTATATACTTTGTACCTATTTGGATGCCAAGGAGCTCCCTTTAACTTTCTGTTTCTTCAGGTTTTAGATTTCTATTTTGACCACAAAACAGCAGGGAATTTGAGACATTTTATCCTTCGCCTTCAGGATCCGTGCATGACTCATTTTACAGGAAATTGACAACACCTTTTTGACAAATACTGGGGCCAACAAAGCCGTCCCAATGATGCTTATTCACCGGTAACTTCCAGGCTGGCTGCTAAAAAGCTGGGCTGCTGACGTAGGTGGGAGTAATTGCCCTTTTTGCATACCGGTGAATCGTGAGCATTCCGCCCAGCCTGACAAGCAAAACGACGTCCCATTGTTCAAGTCATGACTGGCTTCGGAGGACGCCCTTTAAAGAGGGAGACCTGTCTGCCAACTCCAGCTAGTTTGGTGTCTCGCTGACTCCGTACGGGATGGCAGCACATGAAACAACAAGCACTGCCAAGATCCCTTAATCCGTGCGAGAAGGAGTGCCCTAATTAAAGCTGGTATAAAGCTGCAACCCCACGAAACATTACAAGACTATTATATCTTTAGAGATGAAACAAAGAATGTAATGTGCTTTAGAGATCTTGGGTAGTATTATGAAAAGATCTATTTGCCGAAGCGCAGCTATGCACACACGTTCACCGCCGTTCTCTTGCTTAGGCGCTTGCTGTCGGGCTAAACCGGTCTCTGCAGGTAAATCTCTTGTTTCCTTTTAAAAAAAAAAAAAAAAAGGAGGTGAAAGGTCAGGGCAGTGACGTGAATGTGATCATATCCCGAAATACAAACCTGGGTGTTTTCTTTTTGTTTTGTTTTTTTATTCTGTGTTTTTTTTTTTTTTCTTTTTACTTAAAAAGCCAAACAAACTTGTGGGTGTAATGAATCTAAAGCAGCCTTTGAGCGTTATCTGTTTAAATGTCAGAACATTACAGAAGTACAATGACAGACATTCAGTCTCGACTCACGTCTATCTTACTAAGCAGACCCTTGGCAGGGAAACATCATCTTACATTTTTACGGACTTACTTGGTTCTGAACGTGCAGAACTTGTTGTGAATAACGATGAGAGGCTCACTGCGTAATTGTAGGCAGTCTGACTCATTAGTGATATCTTATATGGATTCTATGAGTAACACACACCCATTTAACGACACCCCTCAGAAGTGTTAATGGCATAAGGTCAGGTTACATCTTTGTCGTCACCGAAACCCGTTTTTGTTGTAGAACTGACACGGCAGAGGTGGCATAAAGTCGATGATGGGCATTTAGTTCAAATGGCACAAATGTGAGCCCCTATTATGAGGCTTTGGCTAAATTACTGGTTTATTTAGCATCAGGTGGAACATTTTTCTAACCTGACTCTCGCCAGATGTATTTCGCTCCGCTTAGCTCCACTCACTTTCATCTGGGACCTCTCCCATAGAAAGTGATTTCTCCAACCAATTTTATTGTCCAGCCAATCAGGACGCAGGGCTGGAGTTTCATAGATGTGACGTAGTGAAGAAGTGACCGTGACATGAGACTGATTCAGACAATGGCAGCTCACATTGAGGAAGCAAGCGTTAGCATTGGATAGCATTGGTTAGCGTGAACCATGTTAGGAGGCCTTTAGTCCTCAATGCGGTCGGCCCGGGATCGACTCCGACCCGCGGCGCTTTGCCGCCTGTCTTCCCCCTCTTCCTGTCAGCTCACTGTCAATAAAACGCGTGCCACTAGAGCTGCAAACACATAAAAAAAAAAGTTTTGTTTTTTCCTGCGTCGCTCTCACAGCGTCACGAGTTAGCTTCAGTGTGAGTGGTTGAAATAGCACGTCCATAAAGATGACAGACAAGTGGCTTATCCAATCATATGCAAGGATTTTTGATAAGGCCCAGCCTTCAATAAAGGTAATTCCTATGGAGAGGTCCCAGATGGATGAGTGGAGCTAGGTGGAACGAAATACATATGGCTAGAGTCAGGTTAATTTAAACCTGCATGGCCAAAGCATAACCTTGATATATCAGGTGGAACATTTTTCACCTTTTCCACTAGTTTCTGTGCAGTTGGCCAAGAGAACTGCTTGGTTAGGCTCAGGTGAAAATCACAGCTTGGGCTGTCATAGATAGAAAATATTAGCGATTGCCGATCAGGAGACTGCCTCGTCATTTCTGCATGGCAGTCAGAACACTTGTTACCACATCAATATGCTCTGCTGGGGCTTGGTGCTTTCTGTGCCACTGACACATAGTTTCAGCACACCCTTCAGTTCCCATTCAACTCAGGTACCAACGACAATGCAATTTTACGCACAATGTCATGTCTTGAAGTTTTACTGTGGTTAAGTATCTTGACATAAAACTCGATGAATCAGCCAGGAGTGGAATAAATGTTTTAAATATAATCAACAAACAGCCAACGGTTTGAGCATAATCAGCCAGGACAAATGACATTTATGTCACTCTAGTTTCTGGTGGCAGACATGGGGCAGTATCCAGTATCCAGGGATGCCATTCCCAAAGTTTAAAGTGCTTTTAACGAGAGAGCCGACAAAGTGCGGGGTGACCAAAGGTTTCTGGGGCTTAAAGTAATGCAGAGCTGCCCCTCCCCTATGTGTTGCTGTGATGTGGCAGTTAACCGGCTGGAAGAAGGTCATAGCTTTCCCTCACTACAGCAGAAGAACAAATCTGGCTGTTTGGAAATATTTCCAATCATGAAAAACAGGGGCAGGCACTCACTTATTAAGTGACAGTTAAAACTACTGCTGGGAAGGGCTTGTTTCCACGGCAGCTATCCTGACTAATTAACCCGCTAATGTAAGCTTGGTGTTTACTCTAAATTGAAACGAGCAGAATGCACCCTCCGTTCCGTCACTCAGCGCGCTATTTAAAACTGAATCATTGGTTGAGTGAGTGTGGGTGGGTGGGTGGGGGGGGGTATTTTCCCACAAAAGATAATTCTTTAATTACTTCTAAGCTTTGCTGGCATGACAGAAAGCACCGTGAATGACCTGAGACGGTTTGCTTTTTATGACTAATCTTCCAGATATGTGTAAGCTCCAACGCCCAGAGCAGGTGTGCTGCTGTGTGATTCAGCTGGTATCTTTATGCCAGACTGAAATTGCTTCTCCGCGTCTTTAAACCTGCCTTTGACATCAGCCATGACCTTTTAGTTTGTCTAATAACTTTAAGTGGAAGAAAAGCGAAAATAAAAGAGCTCTCGGTTTGACGTCCGATTCTTTTTGAACCAACTAACGACGGGCTAGATGGAAACTTTATATTTACAAGCATGAAATGTAGAGACGTATACCAGTAAGTCATGGTATCTTTATGATCGCATATAGAAGCCATCGTTCCTTACACAGCTTCCATGTGCTTATGTGTATCCTAACAATTAGTTATTTTGCAGCGTGCAGTGTACACTACATCTGCAACTAAACACACACACAGTAAAAAGTAATGGCTTTGAAATACAAGTAGAGCAGGGTGGGAACACTTTCCTTCATCTTTTCAAATACACCTGGATTTTTATTTATGTATTGAGAAGACAGATAGAATGTCTTTACAGAGAACCTCTAATTATATGAACACATCCAAGGGTAATATTGGAGTAATTGTATAAAACTGCATTTGATCTTTTCCTTGTACAGGGTAACACTTGTGTAGCCGGTCTTGGTTTTCTGGTTTTAGTTGCAATCTCCGAGCCTTTTGTTAGTTCTTGTCCTATTTTGAAAGGTTCTGCCCCTGCATGTTGAGTCCTGCCTGCCTTCCCTGCCCTGCCCTGTAATTGTCGGATTGTTTTCACCTGTAGCCTGTATGTTGTCAGCCCTGATGTGTATTTATAGTCCCTATTTTCCCATCCTACATTGCTTGTATGTTGTGGTTGTTTTTTTTTTTTTATTTTGTTTCCCTGCCGGTCATGGCCTGAAGTTCTGCCTCGGTTTTGCAGCAACTTCCTGGATTCATTAAAATCTTTTGTTATCTTTTGTTTCCTCCCTCTTCTGTCCTGTATTCGGGTCCTCCTTCAACAACCCACTTAACACACCAGGAGGGAGGATACTTTATCTGCTGCTCTGTCAGAGCCGACAGCCATTAAATGGGACTGGGTGGGAAGATCTTAGATCAACTCTCAACCACAAACCCTCCTTTTGGGATCGCTTTTGCCATCCGTGCACGTACATTGAGTAAAATCCCTACCAGACAGTGTTTGCTTTCAGAACGAGCGGCTGGGGTTGCGGAGTCGAAGGGGCGTCACCTAGAACCCGCTGCATTCTTCTGAGCATGTATTAAAAAGACGCCTGGCATTTCCCCTACGTTTGGCTTAGCTCATGCCATCAGTCCAGGGCATTCAGTACTCTAAATACAAGCAAAGGCGTTTTTATCCCCAACGTGATATCTGTATTAGATTCAAAGCATTTCTCACATTTAGATGGATATAAGCGGATCGTCTAAGGCGGCCTCGGCTGTTGTTATCGTTTTTAATCGTATCTCTCCATTAAACTCAATCCGTCGGCTGTTTGAAGCGAGAACAAACTTCCAGCAGAACTTCTTGACACCATTTGTTTTTCTATTCTTGAGACGCATGAAGGTACAGCGTATAGTTATTGTGGAGCTGTGGTTACATCCAGAGGTGAGGTCAGCCTGACATCGCTGGTTGATGTGGAGGACTTTAAGCTGTTGCTGAAGCGAAAACATGTTCAGACTGCGAACTGAAATAAATGATCTGAAAGGGGCTGTCGAATGAGCCTCTTTGACATCAAGTCGATTATTGTTGTGCTTTATTTATTGCTTGATTACATGTGTACTTGGAATTTGAATTTTCAGATTCTTAGACAATTAAAAAAAACGGAAACTCCCACTGGAGTGGCAGACTCTTATATAAGTCTGAATATTTGCTGGCATCAGCCTTAAAATATGCAAAGCAAACTATTTATTGGGATTTCTGTCACGTGGAACTACTAAACCAGTCACACGTATGACAGCCAGTTGTGTCTGAACGCTTACATTTCAAGGGAAGGCTTTATTGGCTTATACTAAAAATAGCCTGGGTAATTAGCTAAATAACTAGCAAATTTAACGCATTTTTTAAGTGGAGCACAGATGGGGTGTGACATTATGTCCAGATTTTGACTTTCATTGTTTATTCATAGTTAAGGCTCATGAAAGCTCTATCCATAAATTGTTGCAGCGAATGTAGTATGTGAGCCTTCATATTTGACTGGAGAAATCTTCCCGTTTGTGTTTATCCAGAATCAGTTTGTGTCTTCTGAAGTTCTCGTCCCCTACCGTGATGTCTCCATGGATTCTTCAGTCAATGTGGAAATGAAAACTAGGATTTGTTCAATTTGTGAGATCGTGTGTATGTCCGGCCGCAATGACACTCTGCCACGTGAGTTTCAGCTTTAAAAGACAAATTGGAAAATTGAGAGAAGGCAACAAGTCAGACAATAGTTGAGCGAGTTCAAACAGTTCAGTCAGCTGTTTGATGGTCTCAAAGTGCTCAAGGGGGCACAGGTGCTGTGACCCATTATGGTGTTTCCTTCCTCCTGATGGAGCTCAGTGACATCAGGAATCCCTCTCATCTGCTGAGGCTCCTCTCAGCGTGGCTCAGGATCACTCCTCGCACTAATTGCATAAGGCACACCTTGAACTCGCTCTTAAAGCACAAAGCATAATGCTCCATGTGACATCAGCTGTCAGGCTGGCTGTAAAGGGTTCACACTCTTCCTCTGTCTGTAACAGGAGTGCAGCACAGCAACTTAAAATAACTTACAGGGCAATGGCATGAACTCACCTTTAAATGGACTTAATGAAATCTTAAAATACCAGCTCTAGTTCTGTTTATTTTGTGTGTGTGTGTGTGTGTGTGTGTGTGTGTGTGTGTGTGTGTGTGTGTGTGTGTGTGTGTGAGTAATTAGTTTTGTACATGCATTCCTGGCTGACTATAGACCTGTAATTGCATAAGGCTAAAGACATTAACTTTCCTGCACTGAGCTGTGTGCACTTGAACATTTTCAGAGCTCGGTCACACGTGGTGGCATGTGTAACTGTGCTTTTTCGTCTGCTGTTGGACTGTGGTTTTAAAGTCTGAGGAAGTACCAGAGGGTAAAAAACATCCCGATTTTTCCCCCTTTCCCTTAGCGGGAAATATCAATAACTACAGCAATGGATGAAGTGAAAGTTTGGCCAGATGACGGTAATATGGCAGTAGCGAGCTTCAAACTGACAGGAAAATAAAAATGCAACGGTTCTTCAATACACCATAAATGTCCGTTTTAGATTTAACTGTTTTCGATATTTTTAAACTCGTCGGAACTTTAAAGCTGAATTAAATATCTGCACCAAATCTGGAGCAACATTTAGGTTGCAAAAGTAGCTGTGCCAGTTGAACCTCTTCACATGTTTTCATGTTGCAGCTAAATTTGCTTGTATTTTATTAGGATTTTACGAGCCACAGCAGCTCAAAGTACTGCATAAATATAGGGTGGAAAATGAATCAGAGTGGACAGAGAAAGTCTGAGATCATCAGTTTTCAAGTCTCACCAAAGAGTCTTGATTGGTGTTGTTAGGTCTGGACTTTGACTGTGCCATGCTAACCCATGAACGCACTTTGATCCAAACCATTCCACTGCAGCTCTGGCTGGGTTGGGCTAGCCTGGCCAGCCAGACTGACTTAAGCCATGTGTATTCAGTACACAGCTTTTCAGTCTGGGCAGGCTTAGACTCTCCAGTCTAGAACTTACCAGACCAATTGCACTGCGGAATGTGGGAGTTTACGATGCGTCAGTCTTTACCCATAACGCAGCAGTGCTTTTCTGTAACCACAACAGTCAAGATGGCGGCCGCAACAGAGCCATGTTTTAGTGATGCCCTTTATTGTGTCCCGAATGAGCAGGATATATCTTTAAACCCTCAACAACTGGCTGCTCTATCAGCTGCATCCGAGAGCGTTGCTTGGAGTTTGTGCCACATCTGTAGTTATCGGATCGGTTCTAACCTGTTTTCGCTGACCCCGTTAGTCCCGCCTTTGAGATCTTTCTCTACCGCCGACTTTCCAGACTGATATGCCTCCCCAGCAATGGCGGCTGGCCCATAGGGGGCGCTCGGGTGCTGCCCTCCCTAGATGTGGAGGGGAAAAGTCAAAATATATTTAGATTTCAAAAGTATTATTAATGTCAGTTTTAATTAATAGTATCTGGCTACATGTAATATTAATTATTAAAACACTTCTACTAATTGACTCTATCAATTGACTCTCATTTAACAGTGCATTTCCACCGACAGAACGTAGCATTTCTCCCGTAGGGCTGTCACTCTAGGAGCCCCACAAGTGTAGCGAAATAACCAATCATATAATGTTGCTAGGGAAAATTTATAAATATTTGGCCAATCAGCATCGCCAAAATGAATGGCTTTGGGGCTACTGGAATAATAGCCCTACAGTGATATAAGTATATGGCAAGTCGTTTTAACATAAAGTAATGTAGCTAGCAGTCAGTCAGGCAGTGACGTAGAGATTACGCCGACGACGACAGAAAGAGACACACACATTTTGTCATGTAATAAGTGAGTTTGAATATCGGGCTATATGTTGAAAGGATTTTGGAAGGTGCTGTGAACATTGTATCAGGTACATAATTTTATCAGTTGATAATTTTTTTTCATATTTTGAGATTCTGTTGTGTTTCTGTTGTTTTGTGAAACCCATTGTGTCATTGTGAAACTGTTTGGCTGAAGATAATGACAGTAGAGTATGGTGTATGCCTACTTTGGTGACAAATACTGAATTTTAGTGTTGTATTTAATACTGTTCCTTCCCAAAATAAGACCTAATATAGCTGTAAATGGTTGAATGTATCTGTAAGCTGCTGATTCTGAGAAGGGAATTAAATGCTTATTGTGGAATCGTAGTCATTTTCCGACTTTTAATTTGATGGCATGTACTGGGTTAGGCAGGGAAATCTATTGGCCAGCCCCACCAAGATGTTTTTTCCACCAGCCACCACTGCTCCCCAGTCTCAGCTGTTTTGCAGCCTCATTATTCCTATTATTTCCTTGTATCCCCTGCTTCCCTGCCTTTTCACTTTTCTTGCAGAAGAAAAGCATCACTACAGCACGATGCTGCCACCACCTCGCGCCTCTTTGTCTGGATGGAACCCCCATCCAAAACAAACTACTTAGTCAGAAACAGGCTAACCCAGCGTCGTCTGGACGGGGCCTTAAACGTCTCCACAACGTCCTCCCTGACCCGTTTACCCCGTTACTTGGTCTTCATGATGTTGTCTGCTCACTCTTTGTTCTCTAAGGAACTCTGAGGCTGTCAAAGAAGAGCTGGAAATACTCTGGGATTAAACTTCATGTTTCACAAGCAGCAGATTGCATTTAGCAATTTAGCACTTGGTCGCATTGGAGCTTAGTTCGGTGTAAAGAGGTCTCAAACTCAGATTTTTATTTATGAAAACAGTTTCCAGCCACTCTGGGTCTATCACTTGAAATACCAACAAGATACAATAGTTTATGACTGCAATATCAGAAAATTTGGAAAAAAGTTCAATTTGTCCAAACACTTTGCAATACTCCGAGCCCGTATAGAGATATAAAACTAAAGGTTTCAAAGCATTGTCTTCAAGTCACATGTAATCTGTGTGAATCCTCTTAAGGTGAGAATGACTTTCTTTCTCATAGGTTCAAAGCATGGTTTCAGGGCTGTCTGCTGCCAAAAAGCAGGAATGCATGTGTGCGTTTGAGTGTTTGTGTGAGTGTGTGCTCTGGTGGTCGCTTTGATGATCAGTCCCAAGAGTTTGGCATTAGTGTATGTTTGAGGTTCAAGGAGAAGGAGGAAGAAGAAAAGGAGAGGAAAGGGAGACGGGGAGGGGCAGAGGAGAGGCCGAGGGTCAGCCAAACAAAAGGCTCTTTTGGCTGCAGTTCCCCGGGTCAGAGCTTAGAGGGCAGGAAGTAGCAGAACAATATCCGCCACTTCAGGTTAGGACCTCGCACCCCCCAACAGTCTTCAGGCTCTCCCCCTCACACATACACGCTCACGGACACACAGGTCACCCAGTGTGCCTTGACAATGTATTTTGATCAAAGGCAGACTATTCTGAGGTGGGGGAGCAGTGTGGGAGATTAGTCATGGGGGGAGTTTTGTGTGTGCTTGTGGCTCAGTGGGTCTTGGGTTATTTCACCAAAGCCTCCCATTTATGAATGTCATTGAATAGCAGGCCACGTCTATGATTACCCACGGCTCTTTCTGAAAGCTTTGGTTGTAGATACAGTTGCCTGTTCATTATAACTGGAGTAGAGTTACCAGAGGATAAGTGAAAATGTAACTTTACTTTCCGGACATTTTTTTTTTATTATTATTATTTTTTTTTAGGATTTATCAATTCTAAGATGCTATCAGGCTCCTCTCCTGTGGAACCAACTCCCAGTTTTGGTCCGTGAGGCAGACACCCCGTCTACTTTTAAGACTAATGTTAAAACTTTCCTTTTTGACAAAGCTTATAACTAGAGTGGCTCATACCCTGAGCTACCTCTGTAGTTATGCTGCTATAGGCTTAGGCTACTGGAGGACATCAGGGCCTATTTTTCTCACTCTACTGAGTTCTACTGTTCTCCAGTTTGGCATTGCTTGTCATCATTTCAGCTTTTAACTTTTTGCTCTCTTTCTTTTATCTTCATAGTAGGTACACCTGGTCTGGCGTTCTGTTAGCTGTGACATCATACAGGGAAGACAGATCACCCGCTATTATCATCTAATGTAGAACAGATTACTGGATCAATGTGTGCTTCTGTGCTTTTTTGTCTGTCTTGGTTCCCTTATATAGGAAAATATTGACCAATCTGTATAATATGATTGATTTTGACTTTGTAAAGTGCCTTGAGATGACATGTTTCATGAATAGGCGCTATATAAATAAAATTTAATTGAATTGAATTTCTTATTGTAAAAGCCAAAAACAGGTGAGTTTTTATGTGAACTGTCTCACTTTGGTTTTTCCACCTACCTTAATTCACTTTGCAAGACAACGATTACCCCCGAGTGGGGAGTGTGAAAAACAATCTTGCTGGATTGTTTTAGGGTCTAACTGAACACCTGCTGCATGTCAACCCGGCTACATTTCTCTTTATTGGAGAATACTCCTCCTCAGCAACAAAGTAGAACTTAAAGCATCCTGGTCCCAGAAACTACAGGACACCCTGAAATTATTTTAGAATGTAGTCCTAAAATCATTTGGTCCAACTGTTTGTTCCGGACTTTAGTTTAGTTTTTTTTTTTTTTTTTTTTTTTTGCTGCAGTTTGCTTTCACATTGTACTTTTTGTAAGTTAACTACAGCTTGTAAAACAAAGCCATGCGGGATCGTTGCTCCCATTGGACAGAAATGACTAGGGCGGAACAGACCAGGAAATAGAGGAAAACTACCATGGAAATCCTGAGTGCAGCACCTCTGTTTTGCATATTTGTGCTGTTACTACAGCTGATCAATCATTGGGAGTGGCAGGAGCAGCTCAGTCAATACAAGTTTCGGGTCATTTTATTTCTAATTTTGGAACAGCGTCAGATAATGCGTCCTGCAAGCTGAGGGAGTCCCACAGGACGCTGGCAGCAGCAACAGACTCCGGCAGGTATGATTTGAGCACTTTTTTTACATTTTTAATTCTTACATGTAGAGATTTTCTTAGATGATTTTAATCTTATACTTTTCTTTTTAAATTAATTTTGTTTGTGATTTGCTCTTTATAATATGGACCAGTATTTCATACCTAAAGGGATAGCATGATCATGGTCAACTGGCTGATTCGTGAAAAAAAAAAGAGAAAACCGTAATCATGTAACAACACTGTCAAAGATAATAAATGCATCGGGAAACAAACAAGCCAACCTCAGAGCTGTGGAAGAGCTGCGAGGAGATGCTGAGAGCAAAGCTGAGGGCGTAATGGAAAGAACTGACAAGGAATATATGACTGAAAAGTGGTAGCCACTCTTCCACAAAGACCAGACAGGATCTCCCACCTGATCTCTCAGCGTTATTTCTTGGACGCTCCTCACATTTTTACCCCGCCTGTCAGTTTAGGTGGACGACCATGTCCTGGTAAGTTTGTAGTTGTGCCGTACTCTTTTTGTTTTCGGAGGATTAATTCAATAAGTGTTGCTTGGGATGCTGCTTTGCGACAATCTACACCAGGGGTTCCTAAACTTTTCAGCCTGCAACCCCCAAAATACCAGTGGCAGAGACTGACGACCTCATTTTGGCAAGGGGGAATATTTTTTCTTTATTTTTGGAAATCCTGAGAGTAAAGTCATAAAACTACAAGAATAAAGTAAGATTTTTGTAGGAACTCTTACAAAAAGTGCAGCCTTCCCCTCCGCATTAAACGAGGAATGTGGGTAATCTTGTAAAGTTATACTTTGATATTAGTTTCACAAATAAGAAAATGCTACATCTTTTTAGCACATCAGCATGAAATCATCTCGTAACCCCCAAAAGGTGTTTCGCGACCTCCACTTTGGGAACCCCTGATCCACACAGCCCTATTTTAAACTTCTCTGTGAGTTTATATTTGACCTGTCTGAAGCGCTGTTTGGTCTTCATGGACCTGTTTGTTCACTAATGTTATCTCATGCTCTCTGAGGCCTTCACAGAACAGCTAGTCTTACACTGAGATTAAATTTCACACAGGTAGACTCCATCAAGCATTTATTGAAAGCAACTGGTTGCACAGGATTTTAAATTAGAGCGATATCACAGTAAATGTCTTCATTGTCTTTCTTCCTCACAGTTACTACTCAACGTGTGTGATTACATAACATCCCAACGGTTTACAGGGCAGTTTGGGGTTGTAACATGAAAAAATATGAAATGTGTATAATTAATTTGTAGTTATAACTTGTGTGTACGTGAATACCTGATAATCTTAATCTATAACGTTAAATTGACCATACCAGCTCCGTTGTGAACCGCTTCATTGATCCGCTGTCCCATATTGTGTTGCGACAAAAAGAGATATGACGGTCCTCCGTCGGTATTTGCAGTCATCATCAGAAAGTGCGGGTATTTTGTCATTTAAATCAACTTTAGCCGCGGCTCTGCTGTTTTTAGAGTAATTACTGTGCAAGTGACGGTTGAAACCGAAGGCCCGTCTCTATTTACGGTCACGACTGTTGTTGTTGTGGTTATTGTTGTAGGCAAAACAAACTTCAACAGGAGGCAAGGAGTTAAGCCCGATTTGTCGTTTACCCTGTTTGCCTCATAATCTCTGATTTGAACAGAAGTGACACTCCTTAAGTCGTTGCCAAGCAGGATCTGTCGGGAAGGAGCGGGAACACAGGGGGGGGTGGTGAGACTGAAGGAGAAAGTAGTTTTGATCCGGGGAGGACTAAAACAACAGAGAACTGTCTGGATGTGTGCTGTCAAGGAAAGATTATTGTGTCAAATCTGAACGCACAAAAAAATAAGGGAAGGGAAGAAATGATTGGGACGGAAACAACGCAGCCTGAGAGAAGTCCAGGCAAAAGTTTTAGTTGAAATTAATCTTCTGGATTGAAAGAGACGGCAGCGTGCTCTGCAGCAGGGAGATAACAGACGTGGGGAGCGAAGGTAGACAAGAGGGAGGTGGACGTGAGCCAGAGCGTCGCTCCGGGCAGAAACCATGGCATTGGAGAGGAGAGGAGGAATGTTAATGACCCAGAAACTAGCCCAGCAGGTCCGGAGGCTGGAATGTCGCAGACACCTTCCTGGCCCTCCTCCTCCAGCTTTGGAGATGTGAGCCCCCGCCCCTATCTGCTCTCCCCTCATATCATTTGCAGAACATAAATTTGCGGAACATAAATTACCTTTCAGGTTTTAATCTCCTATGCTGCTCTGCGGCATTTAAACTGTTACATTTTATAGCTTTGCTTCTTGTGTGTGTGTCCTTCACGGCGCTATCAGATTCCCACATTCCTGTTTCTTCCCATTTACAAAAGATAGTTGATGACTCGTTAAGGTTGCTGTTTCCAAGGGTCCGTGTGTTTCCCTTCCCTTTCCCTTTGCGTAAGGTGCCTTACTGACAGTCACCCTTCCCTCCCGTGGCGTGACTCTGCTGTTTTCCTTTCCCAGTCAGGCCCTGCATTAAGCCTTCCTCGTTCTAATCGCTAAATGACAGACTGTCCTGCTGTAATTTTCCTGGCAGAGCTGACTGCAGCGCTGTTGTGCACGTGTCCGGTGACTGTGTTTGTTTATGTGGGTTTAGGGACGGGGTGAGTGGGGAAGACGTGCTGTTTTGGTTTCGTTCTCTGACTCTGCCTTGGTATGAGATAAAACCGCAGCAGGTTACACAACCTTGCTGAATGCCGGGGTTTAGATCACTTATTTACCTTTAACACCAGCTTGTAAACTACAATTTGACAATAGTGTATATTTGAATAGTTCTTTTATCTTTATCTAAGAGACATATTATTATTTCACGGACCTGTCTCTTGGATCTCTGAAATCTTTTCAGAGCTGAGATTCTGCTACACTTGTTGAGAAGATATTGTTGTATGGTCTTAGCATCACAAAGTGTGACATTGTTTGTTGACCGTCCAGTGCATTCCCTGGTGGATGAAAATGCCTGAGTAATGACAGAGGTCAGAGGAGAATGGGCAGACTGGTTCACGATGCTACAAAGTCAACAGAAGCGCTAATAACTAGTTATTACAAGAATAACGACTAGTTAGCGTGTTGTGGAACACGCTAAATGCAGATGTTCTGCAGCAGCAGAAGACCAAAAATAGGAGACTTGAAGCTACAATTCTCACAGGATCACCATAATGGGACAGCAACAGAAGGGAAACTTTGCCTGGTCAGAGGACAGGGTCCGAATTTAGGGTCAACAAAGTGAAAGCGTGGATCCATCCTGCCTTCAATCAGCGGTTCATGCTGGTGGTGGTGTAGTGGTGCGGGGCATATTTTCTTGGCACATTTTGGACCATGACCAACTAAGCATTGTTTAAATACCTCGACATTGTTGCTTGTTAAAATAACACCTTGTCAAATCAGCTCAACGAAGGATTAAGGTGGTTCTAAAGATAAAGGCAGTCCAACTTTGCATAAAGTGCCTAGTGAGTGCATTTTATATAGTTATGTAGTCATTGTGCTACAATGACTACATAATATATATGTAGTCTATATATATATATATATATATATATATATATATATATATATATATATATATATATATATATATATATATATATATATATATATATATATATATATATATATATATAGATGTGGAGAATGGCTACCAAATGTTTTGAAATTACCTAGGTTTGTCCATTATATGATATCCGAGTCTCTCCAAATGCAATACCCCAGTTAATTCCTTGAATATGGGCACAGTGTTCGTTTTCCACAACCTAAAGATCTGCCTCTTAGCGATTAACGTTTCATATCTGACAGTAATTTGACCTGGGAGGTTACATTTAAGAAGAGACAATGAATATCCAAACAAAGCTATGTTGGGATCAGACTTGAACTATTAGGTAGTTTGGAAAATGACAGAAATATTTCCCTCCCCCAACAATTATATAAATTTGGACAAAACCAAAAGAGGCAGGCTGGAGAGCCTTCAGCAGATTTACGTCGATCACATAGAGGGGAAATTGTTGGGGTAAATCTGATGTAATTTTAGTTTTTGAATAATGAAGCGTATGTATTGTCTTAAATTAGATTAACTTGTGTCTCACATTCACAGATCAGGATCGTATTCTGCAGAGGCTCTCCTCCGAAACTGTATCATTGATCTGTACACCCAAATCTCTCTGCCAGGCTATCTTAATGGACTATGCACTAATATTAACACCAGTCAATATTTTAACAGAACTAGTAATTATGTTTTTAGAGTTTGGCGGTCCCTATAGAAGTGTGTAACAGCTGTTACGTTCTGGAAGTTGTTTAAAATCTGTTATATTCTGACGATCATAATTTCTAATTTGTAAAAACTAGAAAAACAATTTGTTGAATTTAAAACTTGTTGTGTAATTGAGCAAAGGAGGCAAATTGTTGCAGTGCAAATCTTCCAAAACGACAGAATTTTTCAACATGTCCAACAACGTCTGTGGAAGCCCAGTTTAGCAGGGGATTGTGTTTGCTCAGGCGTTGATTGTGAGGCAACGCTGAAGTGTTATTTACTTAAACTGTGTGCCTTCATACATAGTTGAGATGCAAAGCAGGTAGGAACTCTGCTGATATCCGTTGTCGTAACATTATTTTTGGGACATGACAAACATGGTTCTTTTTTTAAAGAGAATTTCCACAAATACAATTTACCCATTTAAACCATGAAACAATTTTTCTTTTTACATTAAAACGAGCAAGGAGGCTATTCTGGAGGTGATTTAAAACAGGAAATCACTAGATATTTTTTTTCTTCTTGAGACAAGTTTTCAATTAAATCTCTATTGATATAACAGTTATGAGTGAAAATGGGTTTCACCATAAGCCTTATTAGGGAAAGATATCCAAATAACAACCACAAAACACAGTTTAAGCCGTGTTTTTGGTCCTTAGAGGATTATTTCCAGTCATCCAGCAGATTGGATCATTCTTGTTTTGTCCTCATTCTTTGGTGCTGTGATCGGCTACCACAGAAACTAACGGACAAGTACCGTAATCATAACATTTACAAGGGATACTTATGTTATGTCATATTTATTTTTAGGTCTAACTCTCGTGCTCGTAAAAATTACAGACAGAGCATGGATGTTTATCGAAAATGACTGACGAGGAACTAGATTTTCTGGGTTCCTAGTGAGGTTCTGGCTGGGCACTGAGGAGGAGAGATAAGGGGAACTGGGTTGGAAACGAGGTAAACGAATTGACAGAAGGAAACAAGATTTTGACTGTTAAAGGTAAATGAGGAAGTTCAGGAAGAGGTGAGCTAACCCATAGAGTCTGAGAATGGCAGGTGGTGGTGTTGGGTGGATCAGTAATGCAGGGTCTCTGTTTATCTCCAGGAGGAGGTGCGTGGTGGAGCGGATGGTGCTGGAGGGTTGAAAGGCAGGTGAGTGTGCACTAAGCTGTTTGCAGGAGAAAAGTCAGAGGAGTAATGAGGAGATTAATGATGGTGATCTCTGGGGAATCCTTCCTTTGACCCAAGAAGCAGGACACTGGAACCAGGGAACTTGGGAACAAGCATGGAACAGGTTCCTGTAGGAAAAGAGGGCAAACTTTAATTAGAGAAGGAACAAGGAGAACAAGAAAATGCTGCAAAGGTAGATTGGATTACTATACTGAGTGACAATCTGGCATCTGCCTCATGGGATCTGCTCCTCTTTAAGCTCCTCCTGATTATTATTAGATTCAAAAATCCAATAAAGGGCCATCTCACTGCTTTCGGGCCCCTTGGCCACGGTTTAGACTGGGCATGCAGATGTTGAACTTGGTGTAGCCTAGATGCTAGAAAACTAAAGCAGTTTATTTATTTATTTTTACAAACCGAGAAATGGTGTGACACATCAACCCAAAACTTTACTTGATAGGAACCGTATTTACTGTATGACAACGGACTCCAGATTTGTCCAGTTTGTTACTAATTTGGAAATAATGCTGACATGAGCTCTAAAAGCTACCAAAAAGGCTGCTGAATATGCAGAATCACTGTGTTGTTTTATGGGTGTTGCTTTTGTTAAATGGTCAAAGATTACAAAACCTTCCCACACATTTTATTGGTACTCACATATCCAGAATGTAAAAAAAAAAAAAGTGAGTTATTAGCTGTACGTATTAGTATTAGCAGCTTGAAGAAAGTCTGGATTGAATTTTGAAGTGGAAGATGTGCAGGAACCCAGTGCTGCACTGAATGTGAGGAAAAAACATCAGGTTTCCATTTTATGACACAGGCTCAAAATATCAGTAATTTACAATGTCAGAACAGCTTCTACTATTTTACCTGGAACACAGGCAATATATCAGATAGAGCATATGTTCTTCTTTCCCTTTTTATGTGAACCCCGCGTGCAAATTAAACCTGTACTTTGTGCTTGCTGAACTGACAGCGTTTTCTATTTTGAATGCTGTGGTGGAGGAAAAATGCGTCCATTCATTAGAAAGCTCTAATGTTTTTCAGCCGGTGGCTCTATCTCCCATATGTAGTGTGCACAAACACCGCTATTTGTGCATGCACATGTGCTATTGCAGCTGTGTTACATATGGGCAGCAGCTCTCTAGTGAATTCTGCAAGTACTTAAGCATTACACGAAGACAGGAGAAGCTCCAACACATGGCTCTATTGCATGAGTACTCCTGCAGCAGATTGCTACTTAAAATGACTCTGATGACTTTAACGCAACCAATTTCACTGCTTATCAGATCAGTCTCAAAGCTTATCCAGAAAATGTATCCTTCTGAAGATCAACTCGAAACTTTTACGATGGGATTCAATCTCCACCTAAAAATAATAAAGTCTATTTTATTTTATTCTGTGGTTAGTATTTATTCAAAGAGCAAACATGGAAAATCGAATAATTACCAAATTATACTATAAACTGTGTTTTTTTTCCATTGGAGAACAAGAAATGTCTATCTAGAAACATTATATAAAACACTTTTTAACAAAGTTTGTTCATGAATGCCATTATTAACATCAGTCCTTAACATTTGAACTGTATTAAATAATAATAATAAATATTAATATGGGAAGACCCACCTAGGGGAGTCAAATATTATTTGTGCAAAGTTGCTCAAGAAGTATTAAAAAGCGTTTTTATTCCATCCTATATGTGCAATGTGCACCAGGGGAAAAACAACAAAACTTGACATTTTGATGGGATTTCTGTCACAATTTGGGTTTTGTTGTGGTTTGATTTTGTACTTTGTTTTATGTTATCAGTTCTTCTGGCCTGCTCCGATCACTTCTGTCACCACCCTTTATTCAGTTCACCAGCCAGCATTCTTTCACCTCTTTGTCATCACCCTATTTATCCTTCTGTCACTCCCCTTCACCAGTCTCCATCCAATCAGCTTCAGCTTCAGTTTTTCCAGCCACTTTCCCCCCCTGATCAGCTCCACCCATTCTGGTAATTAGTTTCATTCTGTTCACCTGCTCACCAGTGGTGGCTGGCCCATAGGGGGCGCTTGGGCGCTGCCCTCCCTAGATGTGGAGGGGAAAAGTCAAAATATATATAGATTTTAAAAGTAATATTAATGTCAGTTTTTACTTAATAGTACGTGGCTACATGTAATAAGAATTATTAAAACACTTCTACTAATTGACTCTACCAATTGACTCTCATTTAACAGTGCATTTCCATCAACAGAACGTATCATTTCTCTTTTGGGGCTATCACTCAAGGCGCCCCACAAGTGTAGCCAAATAACCAATCGTATACTGTTGCTAGGGAAAATGTGCCCCTGCTGCACAGTGATAGGTGCATAGACCAGTTCACGCGTGACGTCACGAGCTACATCCGCGCTACATCCGGGTCACTGTTTTCGCTTACCAGCGTGACAAAACGGGTGAATTAGAGCAAACTTTTAGTTTATTTTTGGAATCTAAACAATGCCTACCACTTGTTGTGCTCCCGGTTGCACACAGAGGCATTCCAAGTCGTCGGATGTACGTTTCTTTCGTTTACCGAAGGACGAAGAAAGAAATGGATAATTTCAATGAAAAGGATGCTGGCAGACAATCCCAATGGACTGGGGGAGCCCTCATACCATGACAGAATTTGCAGTCTACACTTCATATCCGGTAAATACAACTTAATTTTGCACTGGTCATTGTTCTACCTAAATAATTATATAAATAAAAAATTAGGATATATATTTTAGTCAAGACGTAAACGTTCGTTTCGTAATAATATACGTACATGTACAATGTATGCAAACCCTCTGGCATGAGTCTGTGAAAAGGATTAATAATGCAAAACCTCCAAAATAATAATTTGTGAACAATGTTTTTTTTTATTAATTAAATGCTTATTGTGGAATTGTAGTAATTATCCAACTTTTAATTTAAATGCATGTACTGGGCAAGGCAGGGAAATCTATTGGCCAGCCCCACCAAGATTTTTTTTTTTCACCAGCCGCCACTGGTGCTCACCCCTCTACTTATACCTGCCTCTGTCTCCTGCACTCTGCCAGATCATTGTTTTTTCCATGCCCATGCGTGAGTTTTGTCCAGCATTTCCTGTTCCCTCTTATATGTTTCTCCTGCCTGCTCTGACTACCTGCCTTTTTGCCTTGGATTGTTCATTTACCACTAGCCTTGTTTTTGTCCTGCCCTTCATTTTTGCCTGCCTGTTGTTCTGGGTTCCTATTTTTGGAAATAAACCTTCTTAAAAACGTACCTCTTCTCCGGCTGAATACTGGGTCCATCTGTCCCCCATCGTGACAATTTCAACACAAAGGAATAGAAAAGACAGTATAAAATTTAAATCAGTGTGTAATGGTGGTTGATCAAAAATGCGATCAGAGTCAGTGGTACCAAAAGGCTGAAGGAACATAGATTATTTAGTTTAAAATGCATACGGAGACAAAAGTCCTGAAAAATTCCAATTTGCTAAAATATACAGACCTGAGCCAAATGCTACTCCAGTTGAATCAACACAACCAATGTTAAGCAAAATTAGGTACAAAATAATGTGTATACCATATGTTTTTTTGTTGTTGCAATTTTCAGTTTATTTGGATATTTATACAACACGGCTTTTGTTTAACGTTGAAAGTTTGCATTAAAAGCCGTGTTGTCTGAATAAACCTCATTTTCCAGTATAGACAGCGTTTGTTTCCATTTAGCTGGAGACAGCCAAGGATTTTCTCGACTTATGTTTCCAAGGGGGTTGCTTTTCCACTAGGCTGTTATCTCGCTTAGCGCTGCTGTGTGAGGCTGCTAAAAAGATGACGGATGGATTGAGTGTCATTGGGAGCTTTGATGTCATAGGTGAAGAGGAAGAAGAGGTGTGGACGGTGGTGGCAGCCTATCAGATCCCAGGATCCCGTTGGTTATGTTGACTGTCTGTTGTTGCCGTGACACCGCCGATGAAAGGTGGGCATAGAATAGGGTACAATGGAAGAAGGTCAGATTGCTCCAAGTGGGGGGAGGGTAGTTCCCCCGTGAAACTTATCACTTTTTGTTTAAAGGTGGTCCCCTGACCTGTCTCCCCTGATGTGACATGATACGGCCTTAGCTGCAGGGATGAGTCCCTAGCAGTCCACAACATTCCTCAGCTAAAGGGAAAGCTGCACGCTGTGTTACTCTACTGATATTCTTTTCGGAGCAGTGGCTTGTCCCAGACTCATAATTTGCCTAAATAGACATGCATATATACAGTTTCCTAAATGTTACTAGTGAGCATAACAACATACTCTCCAACATTGAAGGTGGACTGAGAGAGTGGACTGTGGAGCAGAGGGACGAACAGGCACACATATCCCACAAATATCCCGATAGAGCTACTTAGTGTTCATTCTGTTAATAGAAAACTGATGGATTGAAAAAATAACTTTTCTTAACTGTTACAGCAACATGGCTTTGCTGTCAGGACGCGCAGGAAGATTTCAGTGCAGATGAGAGGTTTGTTGTCAAAAGTAAGACCACTTGTTCATTTCTAAAATAAAAAAATGATCATTGGAACTGCATTTAACAATTACGACTAAGATTTGAAACCCACTGTTGAAAACAGCTGTCACTTATCAATAGGGGGCACTCAGGCGCAAAAATGTAGACACTGTAAACATAAATTAGGAAATAAAAAGGAATTATCACATTTGTTATCTCGGAAAATGTATCTGAGTCTTTTTTTTTTTACAGCATTCCCATTCTATTTTGGCTTTATTTTTCTGTGTAGGTGTCGTAATTTTAGTATTTTATGCCTTGGGATGCTGGACAAACGAGTGCGTGTGCATATTTGTAACTTTTTGGCTTCCACATCCTAACCTTTTTGGCTTCCACATCCTAACCTGACAAACCAGATTCATAATGTGCAACACTCTTGCTTTAGTTCTACACATTATCAATCTGGATCTGCTACCATCAAATCCATTTGAGGAATGGATTTGATGCCAAAGGTTGGTTTTAGCCAATCAAGGTGTTAAATGAAATGTTAAAGCAGCAGGTGCTATGAAAAAGCACAAGTTACACTGCTCAAGGCACTTCTTGCTGTTCTTTGTTCAAAGAAGAAATTGTGGATTCTGACTAAACAGATGTGATTGCAGCAGCTGTGGGCTCGGCACCTCTTGCTTTCATCACTGCTGTGTGTCCCGCCTTAAACCATAATACTGCAGCATGATTGGCCAACCCGTTCTCAAACTGTTGAGGTGGCTTTGTGACAAGATGGATTCTGGTATGTTTGTGAATACACAAATACAGCCAGAATTCAGCTTGCAGGCAAGGTTAACTTCATGCTGCTCTCTAATTGGTTTCTTAAAGATTCTCCTCCGATTGCAGCCATCAGATTAATTAATCATAATTGTTAATCAAAGTCCCACCCCTGGCAGCTTAGATGTGCAGACATGAATGTCAGTCAACATACAAAGTCAGAAAACAACCAAAGGCAGGAGACAACGGTGCAGCAAAAGAAAATTTCGTCATTTATTTACAAAATAATAATTTCACATGGCTTTCGATGGAGGAGAAAAAGTTGCTAATGGACCTTGGAGCAGATTGACCGGAATTAAATAGCAGATTATATTTTTGTGTAATAAGACCTCTACTACCACTCAAAAAAAAGTTATCATCCAGTGTTTACAACTAACGAGTGGCTTGTAGCAACTACATTTGCTCGTCAGCCTGAAAATTCTTACCAGTGGAGACAAGCTGTTGTTTTTGCTATTGTACTTACATGTAAAGTATTAAATCTGTTTACCTTGGCACCTTTGATAGCGTGACGACCTGTCCGGGATTAACTTTTCCCATCAAAACGACGACAAACAGTTAAATTAAAACTGACCACGTTAAATGTTTAGTGAGTTAAAGAACTAACATCCATGATTTAGCTGCCAACAACAGTTTAAAAAACCTCAAACACATTTCTGTTACACAAACAGACCCAAATGTTAGCTCAAATGTCCACTGGACACATACAAGCAAATATGACCAAGCACAAAATGTTTTCTCCTGATCTAAAACATGTGGTGTTTTTTTTTTGTGTTTTTTTTCACACAGTAAGTGTACATCCTAACTCTATCAAACAGAGTCTTCTCAAGTGTTCAACGTTGGTGATGGTTTTTACTCTGTTGGGACAAATCAGCTCTTCAAGAGACTCCACCTCTGACCAGGCCACTCTGTTGGTGCCGAATAGCTGCGCAGCACTGATGTTTGGGAGGGTTTCTACACATTGACTCGAACTGAACAGCTACTGAACGACAACATTTTTGTCTGAAACACATGTACAGTGGACAAAAATAAACAAACAAAAAAAAAACAAGACAGCACGAGGACATGCTAAAGCCACAAGTTTAGGATGGTAGTAATATAGATCAAGCAAATGAACAAGGTAGTTTCTGTCTTCCTGTAGAGAGAAAAACAAAACATATTTTGCTTCCTGGAAAAGAGCAGCTGGAGTTCAGATTTAAAACACAAAACACCACGTCCAGAGAGCAGGTGGGAATTATTGCTTTACCCAAGGACACTTCAGCAGGGAGTGTGTTTATCCTCAGAAGGTCATGAACTGCCTGAAAGAGGACAGTGTGTCATTCATTAGCCTACCCCGCCACCCACACTTACTTACCGCACTCCGTCGTGACAAAAAAAAAAAAAAAGACCAACGCTGTTTTTCTCCCTCCCATCTGCTTGTGTACCCCCGGTGGTCCTCGTGTCCTCTCTGCTCTGCCACCATTTCCTCTTACCAGGAAATGAGGTGATTGATTTGATTTCAAACCCTGCTTCAAAACAAAGGACGACCGCTGTGCACATGCTTCCTGTGCGGAGTCAACAGGGGATAAAGTTCAGACACTCCGTGAGTCAGCTTTCCAACAAACACACAAATAAACTGCGGGCGAAACGTGTTCAGCGTGCCCGCTTGAGAATATGAGCGCACATGCATGAAAGCGCACTCCAGCTTTCACCTGTAGCTTCATCCCCCTTTTGTTTTATATGTAACATATTGCCGATTGGCTGAACACCCCGCTGGAGGTTGCCATGCAAACAAACACACACCAGGACAATGCAGAGAAGAAAGCATGTGTGGATGGTTTTAATCCCCGGCGTTAGACACAGAGGGGAAGCCGTAAATGAACAATCTATCCTGGCAACAAGCTGTTTTTCGGTCAACGTTGTCATATCTGTGCATGTGCTTGTCTGAGTGACCGTTCTGACAAACTTTCTTTTCAGGGAGGAATGTCTCATTTTCTCACCCTCTCTTCCCCACCCCCGATCTGTTCAGTCAGTACGAGTGAAATGTCATCTCAAACCAGCCATTCTCCTCCTCTCTTACCAATCATTTCTCTCTGCTTCTAACCCCACCTCCGGGATGTCTTTGTGTACTTGTCATCCATTACCGATGGATATTCGGTAACGCAGGGGGACAAGCAAGGGGGACATGACGAGTAAAGAAGAAGGAAGGGGAAACATGAGTTGGGATGACAGAGGGAAAGATAGGGCTGGAGACGATGGGATGGCCTCTCTCCAGACAGCAGAGGCTGAAACTCAAGGAGGGGAGGGAAGAGAAAGGCAGGTGGGACTAAATGATAATGTTTCAGAGATAAATCGAGTAATTTGGCAGACACTGGGAGTCAAAATGAAAACGAAACCTACAGTGCCTTGTGTAAGTATTTATGCCCGTTGAACCATTTCACCTTTTTTCTGTTTAAAACCATAAGATTTGATGTAATTTGTGGGGATCTGATAGACCAGAACAAAGTAGTAGTGATAGTTGTGAAACGGCAGGAAAATTCTGCACGGATATGAAACTCTTCTTTAAAGAAAAACCTAAGAAAACGTGGTCTCCTTTACTCTTATAGCCACTTATTTAGTAAATATAGTCCATAGGTATGTAATTCAATCTCTGTATGAATAAGCGCTGTAAGAGTTCAGGAAACCATGTAATTCTGATAATATTACCGAATATTGAGCACCATCAACCCACTTTTTCCTGGCTTATCCCTTTGTTTTACGTCATTACAAAGTCCTCACTTGTCTTTGATAGCATAAGCATCTCAGCCTTTAAAAATATACATATTCTTCATCAAGTAAAGTGAAAAATCCTGACAACAGAAAAAATATACTGTATTACTGTCAATGTCAGTGTCTATTTATGTAACACTATACAACAACCAAGCTGCATCAAAGGGCTGCACAGCTTAAACAACACAATTGATAGTAGTTAAAAAGAAAGAGAAAGATTCCACAGAGCACGTGAATGAGTCAATATCAGATCTTCTTAATTTAAGAGAGATTACATACATGGTGTATGAGATCCTTTAACTATGCTGGGGCAAGACCACTAAAAACCAGAGGAAGTTTTTTTTAATAAATCCTTTAATGAACAGGAAGCCAATGGAGTGAAGCAGTTCTGGAGTTACATGTTCCTCTTTTGTTGTTCCTGTTAACAGACAAGCATCAGCATTTTGTACAAGATGCAAGCAGTGAAGCGATGACCGATTGAAACCGACATATAGGGAATTACAATAATCTGGGCGTGTCGATATAAAAACATAGATGAATATTTCAAAATCCTTCGGAACAACATAAGGCTTTACTTTGGCAAGAATAAAGGCAAGAAAAAAGCTTGTCTTGATAACTGAACTGATTTGCTTTGTGAATTTAAAGGTGTTGTTAAAGAATGTGCAAAAGACCCTGCTACCAAGCAGGGTTGTTTGGGCAAACTCTGAGTTTTTTCAGAGTTCTGCACAAGGAAAGCCTTGGAAAAGCCGTGTCCTTTCTGGAGGAGCCTGTATACTGGAGCGCAAACACTCCACAGAAATCTGTCGAGAAAGACTGATCAGACCACGATTAAATGTGTTATCATTTCTTTATTAATATATTTTCATGTGTTACCATTTTTCGCTGCTGTGATTGGTTAATCTCAATATTCTCCACCCACACATTGGTCTTCTAACACAAGGATGGGACGCTCTCAGTTCTGAACAATTTCTTGGTGCTGCTCTTCATTTTCATGCCAATGGCAGCTTTTTAATAACGAAGGAGATGCAGAAAATCTTTCGGAGGCCGCTGTATGTGGCGCTGTCAGGAAAGTTACTGTTGCACTTAATTATAGTAGAGTTTAATGGCGTTCCATAGTCAGAGACCCACAAGATTAATAAAATAACTAAATGAAAGCAATAATTTATTCTGTTTTAAAATTTGAGACTTCCAGCTCTGATTTCCATTCATATTTTATATATATATATATATATATATATATATATATATATATATATATATATATATATATATATATATATATATATATATATTTATATATATATATATTTATATATATATATTCCCCCCACCCAACACCATCAGGGTTATAGCACATTTCTAGACTTAAATAACGCCACCTTCACTTCAACTTAAAATATAAATACAGCCTTTATGATATAGTTATAGTTATGATATATAGCCCAAGCAGCTCCTTGCTTCTTGGGCTCCCCCCCCCCTCTCCTGCTTCTGCATGGTTTTTGTCTTTTTGTGCTCATCAGCTGGTCTCTTAATGCTATTGATAACATTTTTACAACTGGAAGGCAGAGAACAGGGGATCCTGCGTGTCCCGATAGGACTCGCTGGATACATCTTGGACCTGTGGGGGAAGTGTTCTACGGTGTGTCTTTCGATTTTGTTAATCAAGGACGTTGAAGACGTATACATGTTTGTATTCATGATACTTGCATTTCTTCTTTTTGGATTCGGAGGACTTCTGATGTATCAGCAACTTCAGAGACTGTTGGTGGCAAATATGGCAATGATCAGGCTGCCGGCAGCTTATGACGCGATCACTAAGGCAGTGAATGAGCAGAACAGTAAGTTGAACAAGCTGCACTGTAAGTTGGATGCGCTGGAACGCAGACTGGCTATGGTGGTTGAACTCAGAGGCAAGATGGGATCAAATCTGGACGTGAAACAAGCTGTACCAACGGAAAAGTTGGTACAGCTTGTTTCTCATAACAAATTGTGTATTTTAATTAGGCTTTCCCACTATCTAAAACTTCCCTGGATGTTATGGCGATTTGGCCCAGAACTATGCCCCCCGCTCCCTCCTCCCCCGCGGACATCTGTGGATGCGTTAAGCTGGGGCGCGAATGATAAAAACTTTCCAACATCAAGGACACTACCTGCTGGACTGCGTTCATGGACACACAAAAATCCACACAACATGCACACACTACTGACGCACATTTATCTCATGAAGTTACATGTCTCCAATGTTAACCTTCTGCTTATATGTGTCTCGTCTTATTTGTGCTTTTCGTGCTAAGGTTTTTGATATCTCAAACTGTATCCTGGTAAATAGGATAAAGTGTGATATATGTGTTTTTCCCTCTCCCTTCCTAGTGTGGCTCCTATCTTTCCACAGAGTCAATGGCAGTGCCCTGTGGGCACCGTGTAAGGCGGTGTCCTTGGCAGCATGGCCTCAGTAAATCGTCTCACTCCCGAAATGTTTGTGATGTATGTTATGGCGGTTGTACTGAAGCAGTAATTTCCCTCTGGCATTATTAAAGTATTTCTGATCTGATCTGATCTGATGAGGGATTGCTGCAAAGCCATCATCAAAGCAGACGACAGTCCACTGTGACTCTACGCTCTTTTAAGAGGAGTGAATGCTGCTTGTCAAGACTCTTGCTTATATAGTCAGGCCAGCCGCGCGTGCATGTACGTGCATGTGAACAGCTGCCACTCAGGGCGTAGCCCCTTCCTGTCTACAAAATGACACCTCAAGGGCAGTGTTGAGCCCAAAATGGTGGAGGGCACGTCCAGTGGATTAAAACATTCTGTTGGTGACAGTATTATAACGTTATGAGTTACTTACTTCTTCACTAGACATGTTCTTCTGAAGGGTGATGCTGTTTTGCTGTGAAATTATCCTTTGCATATATGTGCATACGAGGTGACGGGTGAGAAGGGGAAGGGAAATGAGTGCCGGGTTGCAGCCAGAGTGGAGATAGAGAGAGGCGTGGCTTGATAAACATCTTGTTTTGGTCTACAGACAGTACTCAAGCCCCACCTAGTGGTGAAATATCACGTATTGCTCCTTTAAACATACATCCACAGCTGAAATAGAGCGGTGTAGATCAAATCATATTCATGTGTGAGAATGGTTCAGTCATCAAAGTCCAGACATAAATCCTATTGACCATTTAGCACATTTAGAAATTACTGAGCAATCAGATGAGTCAAGATTGAACTGTGGAAAAAAAACCCACAATCAAATACCATGAAAATGAATACAAAACACTTTATTCTTAAAGTCGCTTCAAATATACAGCTCCTGCATCCTGTGATCATCTCTGTCTGTTTGTGGCTGATGATCAACATTCAAAGAAATGCGTTAAAGCTGAGTTTCTAAGATCTTGTAACCCAGATCCCTTCTAGCGCTTTTGACAAAACATAGCTGTTCACACGGACACATTCGAAAATACTTGTGTTCTGAAAAACAAGGGCGACTTCTGTAAAAGTAGGCTATTATGATAAAAGCCAGACATCGACTGCACCGTAGCCGCTAACATGGACATCAAGGTCGGCGATGCCTGAGAGCCGGTGTTCGTGTTGAATTAATCACTGCGGATGATGTCTGCATTTTCTGCTGGAAAAGGGTCAGCAGATAAGGTCCACCAGAATCAGGTCTGTGTGTCCACAAATATCTTTTTTTATATGGGTCATTGGAGCTGATGCATGGTGAATGACTTCAGAAGATGTTACTTGTTATGATATCCAGAGAAAACATATTAGCGTTTCTAAAAATGATTTGCAATCTTTGTCTAGTCTAGACGGGGCTTATGAATAATATTTTTTCTAAACTTGTCTGCACGCAGTCAGAGCAGATTGTTATGCTGATATTACTTCTCGGTGCATGTCAGGGAGGCTCTGTTGTTCTGGTGCAAGACCCTGGTGTTTCCCCCTCACGCCAGCAGCTTCAAGACCTCATGCCTAGCGTGCCTCTGTCTGCATGCATGCATGCGTGAGTGTCTGGAAGCTCCCCGGATTGCCAGCTGTATTATCAACATACCAAAGGAAAGCCTGGCTCGCAGGACAGAGGAGACAAAGAGGGGCTCTGACCTGCCTGTTTCACACGCCAACACAGCACGCATGTGCATTTAGACACATGTGAGAGGGAAAGTGTGTGTGTGAGACAATGGGAGAGAGGACAGAAACATGATTCAGTACTGATATGAGTAGGCAGAGGTGACGTGAAGGGCTTTCACATTTCATTAGAGCTGCTGCTGAAAGCACACATTCACCTTACACAACTCTCCCGCCTCGTCCACTCTGCATTTGGCATCTGATTCAGCAGCACGCTCACATGCAGGCACGCACAGCGCTCTTCATGAGACCTTCAGCTCCTGTCTCGGCTAGATGCTCACACAGACCTTTCGGACAGAAAGTTACACGAACTTGGATTCATGCAACACATACTGAAAGTGGGAACATCAGCAGCAAACAGCGTCCCTAAACTCACAGTTTTACGCGTGTTCAAAACAATCGTGCCGTGCAGTTTGTGCTCGACAAGTAGCGAATGGTTGCGTGAAACTTTAAGGCACATTCGAACAGTTTCTCTGCTGTGTCTCATGAGAACGGGATTTTTTTTTTTTCTAGAGAAAATGTGGAGACATGGTTATCTTGTCCAGCACAGAGAATATCTGAACTGCAGGGACAAGCTGATTTGTTTGCTCACAAGTCAGGGAACTGCAGGTTACAAAAACAGATTTCTGTGGCCTTAAAACAGCTGCTGTACAGCCTTAAATATTTAACTCATGCAAATGGTATTTTATTGATGTTTTTTATTGATGTTTTTTCCATATGACGACCTTAAAATAGAAAGTAACGACACAAAGGAATATGGGAAACACGTAAGGAACAGGCAGAGACCCTGCGCACAGCAGGAGCGTCACGGGAGGAATCTGACAGTGACTGTCAGATTGTTTGTGCTCCAGAGAGGAAACCAGTAAAAGTACCAGAGAGGTTCTGAATGGAACAAGGATCAGGTGAGTGAATGAATGGGGAGCTGGGAGCTTTTTACAACAACAAAGCACACTAATGATAATAAACAGCTAAAGACACGAGAACAGAAGACGTTCTAAAGATTTCAGAAAACTTTAACTCCAGAACCCCCATAACTTTTATCAAAGAAAAAGTTGAATAAAGTAACATCTACTGAAACACAATCAGGGCTAGTTTCTAACAGAGGTTGTCACGGCAGGATCCAACCACACACATCGTCCACTTTATCCTGGAATAAAACTCATTGCGTCACAGTATTGTGCACGCTGGTAAAAACAGAGAAAAAAAATGTATCTTCAAAAGTCTGAAACAGCATGGACGTTAGAAAAGGACATTAGACAAAAATGAGGAAGATTCAGAATTCAGAATGGTTTTTGGTTGGATGGTGCAAGAGACAAGTTCAGGACTTGGTATGCATTAACTGTAAAAGAAAAACAGAAAAATAACAATCCTTGAATATTTTTACATTTCAAAATCGAAGTTTTTTAAATTCCTACCTTAGCACAGACTCTTTAATGTAAAAATACACTAAATAAAACTAAGCTGAAGGAATTAAAATTAAGAAAAGAATCGAACAATGCTGTATTATGAAATGAATAATACATAAGGCGCACTAAAAAAACAAAAACAAAAAAAAAAACCAGACTTAGATCAAGCGATGTTAAATTCATGGCATGTTTCACAGATTCAGGAAGGCGGTGTGCAGCAACAGCAGAAAAAGCTGCACAGCTTTGATCCTGGATTTTAATATGTAACACACAGTAAGTCCTGGAGGAATTCTTGTTATCTCACACATGTGTTGCAGCCACATGTCCAATCATTTATGCTCTGGTGTGCCGTGCACAAACACATTAGAGACGTTCTCCACACAAGACGTTTGCAGCCACAGAGCTGTTTGTTCACTCGGTGCCTCTTGCTTCGACAAAAGGCTTCAATTAAAATGTTAAAAACATAAAATGAACACTCTGTACTCTGTGGACGTGTGAAAGACCCAACTCCACTCCTCCGTGTTTGCTTAATCCATTCCACCTTAATGGGACCTTTATAAGCGAGGCCCTCATCCATGGCTGTTACAAGGCAGTAAGCTGTTATTTTAGTTAGTGAGAAGAAAAGGTCAGGATCTTCTTTATAACACTCAGATGTTACAATGCAACATCCCTTGACTTCTTAAAAAAAAAAAGTACATCTTGTCCAGGAGCGTCAGAAACTGCTGACCTCCAGCTTGAAAGAGCTTGACTTAAAGCCAGGAACGCCCTCACACCGAGTCTGTAAAGTCGGATTGAACCTGTGGTTTCCACCCTTCAAACGTGTTTCGTCCTGATTACATTTGTCTCTTACAGATCAATAAGGCGTTGTGACAGCGCTGAGCTGAGCTTTGTTTATACATGCATTATCATCAAAACCGGGAAAAGCTTGTGCATCATTAGGGAGGAATCCAGGTCTACTGAGACAAACGAGGCTCGCTCTCGGTGTGGATCATGAGAGCTCTTTAACTACCAGGCTGTAGCGTGCTTATTTAACTATAGACTAGGACAGAAGCCGCAACGAGTGGGAGGTGACATGTTTTGAAACCTGCTCATCAAATCTGCTTCCATAAAGCTATATCATCTGTCTGTCTGATTACTTTGCAGCCTTCCCCTGCAAAAAGACAAACAAACAAAAAAACATCTGAATACACTTTACAGCAGTGTTTTTCATCCCTGCTCCTCTGGACCCACCGTCCTACATGTTTTAGTTGTGTCTCCGCTCCACCACACCTGAATCAAATGATTGCATTACCTCTTCAGCAGCCATCAAGGGCTGCAGAGGCGTCTTCATCACTAAAACATGCAGGATAGTGGGTCCAGAGGACCAGGATTGAAAATCACTGGCAGCAGTACTATCTGTTTCAGACCAGCTTACCATCAGTTGCCCTCACCGCCATGTTGGACAACCAGGAACTAATGTCTCCGATCGCTTACTCCATCTGAATTTGATGTTTGTACGATGGCTATTTGTTCGTTTGACATTGTGTCGGGAATATAAACCTAAAGCTGAAAGGTAAAACATGATACGTTTTGATTTAGTCCCAGGGATAATAATGCAGATGGACCCCTTTCATGTTTAATCAGAACAAAATTATTACAGACCTCTTGAAAGCGTCTTACAATTAAAGTTCAGGTACAGCTGGAGAATTTTTCTTTTGAATAAGCGCACTTTTGAGATTTTCTTTGATTTAATAGAAAACAGGACAACATCCAGTAATTCTACAGAAAAAAAAACAGACTTTGGTGCATCCAAATCTGCATTTATTTAAATCGGCTATTGGTGGAGAGGACGATTTCCCTGCATATGTAGTTAAGAAATGCCCCTGACCGTCTCTAAAAACTACGCAGGCACACGACCCCGCCCTTCAGGGGGATCGCATGAAAGAATCTCCCAAATGCAGAGCTACAATGAACTGAAGCTAACTGGATGCATAAACACTGGAAGTGCGCATGTGCAGCCAGCAAGCGGAAACTAACTAGTTAGCGAGCGCGCACACTGGCGTTACGTGAGCGCGTCACAATGATTGGCCTGTGGGACAACCAATAGATAAGGTGATCCCCCCAGAACTCGAAGCAGAAAGAAGATCATCCACCATACCTTTAAATACATCAAACATCCTGATCTTATTGCTGAGAAGATTTTTTTTTTACACACGATCCCAAAAAGAATCTGTAAACTGGACGACCATCCCTTCATATGGTAAGCGTCCAAAACCCATTTTGGATCTAAAATGATTTACATGACCCTTTCCTACAGAACAACTGACTACTTTGTTTAATTACAATATTGCACGCTCACTTTCTTTGAAGCAGGTAGAAAAAAATGGAAAAAACAAACAAATTTAGCTTTTTAGAAGTTTGATTTTTTTCGACAATTCACATTAAATTCACATTAAAGGTCAAGAATTGTGACAGCAGAGACAAACAAGCATTTCGCAGACATTTATATATTTGAAAGAAGCATCTAAAAAAATCCAAGGACATGAGGTAGTTGGGTTAAAAAAAGCATGTTTGCTGTTTGTCTTTGCCACATGTTCTGTTAAAAACAGGCAAAGGAAACGGCAAACAGCACACTGCTTGACATGTTGAAGCATTTAACTGAGCTGTCTGGTTTGGAAAAGAAACAAAGTTAAAATAAATCATATGGGAACATAAGAAACATCATAACCGATAGGTCCTTTTTCATTGTCTCAAGAGGTAGGTGGGAGTCTTTCCTATCCAAGAGGAAAATATTCAGTATCTGTTTAGCCGCGGTTAACCTGAAATGCTGCATGCTTAATCCCCATATAGGCTTCTATCTTCAAAGTAAGAATGTGTGAATGTCATGTGTGTGTTTGGTGAGAGCGGTGATGGTGGTGGTGATGGTGGTGGTGGTGGGGGGGGGGGGGGGAGGGGGGGGGGAGGATTCCTGCTATTCTGTTTGTGCTATGCCCAACATTTCCAGCGTCTTTTGCTTATAGTCCACCTCTGCTCTTTTCACACGCAATTGATGAGAAAGGCGGTCGCATTAAGCACATTGCTTTTGGCGGTCACGGCGGCCCACGCACACGCGGTCGGGAGGCACGCTGCGCTCTAAAACCCGCCGCAGTGACCTTTTCGGATGCAGATGGAGCAGCAGATTCCCTCCACTGAGAAAATGTCAACATCTTCTGCTCCCTCTCTGCTTCTTAGGAAAGCCGAGCTGGCAGCAGGTTAGCTTCGCGTCCTTCCACATGGGTTCACCGTACACACACACGCACAGAGTTCTGGGAAAAGTGTTCTCTTTTTTTTCCAATTTCATTTGGAGCTATACATTCCTGTCATTTTGTCTAAAAACAGAGACAGGCACTGGGACGAACGGCTATCCCTCCGCGTATAGCCACACGTTGAAGCACAGCAGCGCGCTCTTATCTGCATGTTTCTGCATGGCTACGCCGTGAAATCTGGGCCATATTACAGCGGAGGAATGGAAGCCTTCGAGCCTCTCTTTTGGGACCGAGCTCTGCCTGAAAGGGTCACCATAACTCTGCCAACCCTGGAAGCGAAAGTCATCTCAGTCTGGATAGCTTTGAATCTCCGTGCCTGGGTCTAGCTGACCCGATAAATAATTGTCTATCTGGCTCCAGCTGCACTTCAACACCTACAACATGACTCACATGTCATCACTCCTGTTATCAGCTCCTAAACAGAGCTCACGATAAAGCCAATGACCCACCAGATAAATTCAAACTTTGATGCCTGAAAATGTATAAATAAGTCGGCCTCTGGTGCTCCGTGGATTCCAAGAATTTCCCAGAAATTGGCCCCAGTAACAAAAGATTGCGGCCGGTCCAGAAAGGATTTTCTGAGAAGCTGTTGCTGGATGGAGGCAAACAAACCCAAGTGGCAGATGTTTAATGATGATTTCATGATTATCTTTTAGGGTACAGCCGTTTCTGTTGACACCATGTGAATCTGTAATAAATGACACATGGCGTGTGTTTCAGCTCTGTGTCTGTGAATTTTCATAAAGTGAAAAATCCTTATATTAAAAAAAAATTCTTGATTAATGAAGAAGTAAATTAAAATCGGTCAACCCGCCACATTTTCCACACTGTTTCTGTCTCAGTCCCACAGTCACATGAAGGTTAACATGCAAGCACACAAGCCCAAGGCTCAGGAAACTATTTATGGTGAAAGTGGGCAGAAAGTGTAAACACATGTCTGGCATCCTTTGAAAAGACGAATATCTCACTCCGTTTCATCCTCCTCTCTTCTCTTGAGAGGAATCCCAACTTGCTCACCTCCCTGCTTGCGCTCCACCTTCCACGCCCGCTTCCACCGCAGCACGTTTACGGGCGTAAGATAGACGCCGAGAAGCGTCACGTGGAACCGCGTCTGAACGAATGTCCGCGAGACGAGAGACGCATTGGGTGGGTACAAGGCTGCCGGCCATGTTTGAACGGGTGGGTGGATGTTTTCTAGGCCCTGATGAACAATCAAGGCCTTGTCACACCAGAAAGTGAAAGAGTGCAGATACTAAAAACAGTGATAGATAGATAGATAGATAGATAGATAGATAGATAGATAGATAGATAGATAGATAGATAGATAGATAGATAGATAGATAGATAGATAGATAGATAGATAGATTAAAATTATATGCCTCGCTATGACTGCCGCAGTCTCTCAGTGCTCTTATTGAAACCAGCTGATCGCAACCTGTGACGGCTTAGCCTCAGCTTACCTCTCAGAACATCTTGTGCGCCGCCAGATTCGGTTCCCCCCTTGTTCCCTACAATTAAAAGGTTTTAGCCTTGGACTTTTATTTATGTCATTGAAAAACATTCTTACTGTGATAATATGTCCTTTTTTGCGTTTGGCAGGAGCTGTAATTTTCCTCAGTTTTGTGGTAGGCGGCTCAGGGGAGGACTCACTTGAACTTAGAGCAGGAGTATAGGTCAGGTTGGTCTTCGACCACGCCGAGCTGTCGGTTTTCCGCGAGGCATTGCAGAACGGTCAAATCGGTCAGGACTTATTTAGTAGCTGCACCAATGGCGACCATCTGGGTTTCTAATAGTTCTGCAGTAGCGCCTGTAGATGGCGCCACGTCTGTTCATGTCAGCTCATCGAGCCCGTAGCTGGGGTTCTATTTAGGCACAAAAAGGATTATTAAAACACTATCTGGATGGACACCTGGTGTAAATAGCCTTATTTTATCATAATCCACTGAATTTTTTTTTGGTATAGGCATATAATTTGGCTATATACCTTTAAAGCTGTTGTTTAGATTACCCAGAAACCCTTTAAAAATGTATAACACATTTATGGGTTCCTTTAGCATATAACAATGGTTTCTAACAACTAGAATGTTCCACTTTGCCACAATTAAAACTACATAATATTATTAATAATATAGATGGCTTTTAGCCTATTGCCCTCAGTAAACTTTAAGTTTTGTACTTGTAGGAGCTTATCAATAGTATTCATCATGCTCCAGACCACAGGTAAAGGCCAAACAGCGGAGGTGTTGTTCTCACATTAAGAAGGCCTGTGTTTTCTGGACAAAAAAGGTCTAGGCTTATCTTACTACCCCTCCCCTCCCCCCACAGTGGCGAAGTTACTGTACTGCACTCGTCTAGAGCAAGTCACAAAGCAGTACAGCTATTTGCATTGGCCAGGCTGCAAAAATGACCCATAACTTCCATTAATAAAGATAAATAAGCAGGTCTCTGACAGAAATTGCTGAGTTTGCCAATGCCACTGGAGCATAATAACTATTTTTGTCATTTCACTTCACCAACTGAGATGATTTAGTCTCTATCCATCACACTAAAAAGGATTAAAAACATTTAAATGACAGGATGGAATGTAGCATAATAGGTAAACGGAGGTGAATACTTTTGCAAGGCACCGTGAATGTTAGGCTTATGTTTTTCTTCCCAAAGAGGCCTAGTTTGAAAATAATAATTTCATGGTTGGATCCCTCGCCCCTCCCCTGCCTGTCCAACACAGGCCCAGGACAGCTGACCTGGTTGACCCCACCTCCCACACGCACAAGGCCCCGCTAACTCCAAAGTTAATAACTTAGAAACTCCACCCCCCAAAACCTCCAACTTGAGACCTTTTAATGACACATGTTTGCGATAAAAGATTAATAAGCCTTTCTTTCCCTTTTATCCCTCGGGAGCAGAGGATGCCGTCTGACCACACGCCATGCTCATAAATGCTGTTTACCATTTGTTAAATGGTCCTAGCAGGGGACTTCCATGATATACGAAGCTTTGTGAAAGTAATCAGCTTTTGTAAGCATCACTCTTTAATATTTTAAACCCACTGGTCATACTCGATAAGCTCGAACATTTCTTTCTGTCCTTCTTGTGTTTATCTAAATGGCCTCGCTGTGCTACCCTTTTTCCTGGTTTGATACAAATAGTTGCACCTAACCTGAGCTAAATAACATGGATCAGAAGTTTAAAGTGGGTCTAAAACTACATCCCAAGCTTTGAACATCTCACAGAACACTTCGCAGTCCCGCATCCAAAAAGCGAATGGAAGGGTAAGGCGAGGATTCATCGGAGAGAAGCAACCCAGATGCCCATGATAATAGGAGCTGCAGACATCTGCAACTCGGGTAAGGGAGTATGTCAAACTTTTATCTGGGCACTCCCCAAATCTGGCCATTGCAAAATACGTGCCAGGAATAAAATAAAGTTTGCTAGGAGCCATTCAGGGGACACAGCAGACACGGGGAGGAACTTGCTCTTGTTGGCTGAATCGAAAATTGAACTTTCTCTTGAACTTTTTGTGCCTAGATGCCAAATGCAACCAATCGTAAAAAAAAAACCTACATCCAGAACCAACCCTCCTCCAACTGAATAAAAGGATGACAGCATCAGGTGCAAGGTGTGCTTTTATTCAACAGGGGCGTGGATGGAGCTACATACACGGCACACCTGGAAGAAAAACCGCGAAAGGCAGCAAAAAAACGTGAGACCGGGCCAGAGGTTGACCTCCCAGCAGGGCGATGACCCTGAACGTACAGGCGGAGCTACAAGGAACGGGTTTCCCATCTAAGCATTTTCCTTCACTGCCATGTATCCTTCACCTCACTACCGTGTACTACTCTTGAAACGTGTACAGTTAGGGCTAGGCGATATGGATTAAAAAATAAATCTCCGCACTGCAAAAACGGATCTAAAAATAAGTAAAATGTTCTTAAAGTTAGTGTATTTGTCCTTGATTTAAGCAGGTAAAAAATA
The DNA here is from genome assembly GCF_011125445.2 of Fundulus heteroclitus. Classification (NCBI taxonomy): domain Eukaryota; kingdom Metazoa; phylum Chordata; class Actinopteri; order Cyprinodontiformes; family Fundulidae; genus Fundulus; species Fundulus heteroclitus. The sequence continues at coordinate 11,889,388 of NC_046378.1, read as the reverse complement.
TTATTTGCCAATGGAATGAGTATTTTTACCCCTAAAATAAGATAATTAGACATTTTGCACTTGAAATAAGGTGATGGAGATGAGTTGTTCCTATTTTAAGTGCAAAAATCTTATTCCATTGGCAAATAGTCTTATTAACCTGCTCAAATCAAGGACAAATACACCCTATTTTAAGAACATTTTACTTATTTTAAGTTCCGTTTTTGCAGTGCGATTTTATCATACCAAATCCGATTAATCGATTTTTTCCTCCTTTTTGTTTCATAAAAATAAATTATTTTAAAACCTTGCTTTTTATGTCAAGTATTTCATCAGGGAGTTGACCTGAATTCAAAGTGCAACTAAAAACAAGCTGTGAAACATGCTTGTAAAACAAGATGGCAGCCGTGCCATTATAAACAATGAAAATATAACAAAACATTTGCTGCTAGTGGTATTACACATTGAGCTAAGAACAGGCTTCACTGCACTTGTGAACATCAAACTAAGTTAAAAAAAAGTTAATAAGTAAATGAAGTACCTCGTATTATGGTAAAAAAAAGTTTCCACTTAACAATATTTTGACAATACATTTGCCTAAACATATATTGAGCATCACATGCTGTTCTTTTCATGGAAACCCAATGAGTGTATTGGCAAAATAAAATCCAGATTTTCCAAAAATGAAATCTTAAAGAATTGTAAATTCGAATTAATCGATTAAATCGATTTATCGCCCAGCCCTATGTATAGTCCACGCTAGCCTCAGGCATTCAAAGAACAACCCCAAAGTTATTTACTCCTCTGATATGTCCAATTCTCCTAAGGGTGCAATGAAATAAAACGTTACCAGGCTGGCTGGTCTGAGAAATCCAGACTTGAATGTGTGTTTTCTCATTGTTCCCTGCAAATTGGTGCGGGCAGTACTTTATGTGTGTGTGTGTGTGTTTTTTCTCTTTTTTTTTTTTTTTGCCCTTTGGTGATTATGTCTGTGGTGTTACCAAAGCCAAAGTAATCAGGCAGACATAAACATGAGGGAAGAGGGATTGCCAGTCTTGCCAGGCAGAGGGCTGGCAGTGCTGCTGGCATCTCCCTCACCCCCCCCCCCCCCCCCCCCGTCACCCTTGCTCCGCCGCTTTGCCTCCTTCTCTGCACCCCTGAAGTGAACAGATAATCCCTAAGCCTTGTCCCCATTTAAAGACGGGGACATCACGCAAACCTGCCCTCCCTGCCGCTCACACGCATGCACTCGCTCCGTCACACATGCGTGCGGCCCGCTCTCATGGAAGCAAGAGGAAAATAGCCCAGCGGGGGGTTAAGCGCTGTGTCAGCCGCAGCAGCAGAACACATTTTCTGTCTGTTTCTTCATTGTTTCCCCCCCCCCCCCCCCCAGTCCCCCCAAACGTCCCCGGTGGCAGGCATGTGACAGGCTTTGATGGGGAGATAAGGTAGCTGAAGGGACTCTTGAGGAGGCCCGTCTTCAATAGGTTGGCTTTTATGACGGCGTGGCCAGACTCAGACACACGCCGTGGAATGTGACATGATTGTCAGAGGAGAACGTGATGAAGAGGACTTTTAAATAGCGAACCGAGTATGTGTCTTCGCTGCGTAAACCCTCTGCCGAAACCCGCTTGGTAGAGATAAAAGGCACTTTATTTACCGGGAACTTTACTCGTCATCAGGGGCGGTTCTAGACAGGGGCCAACAGGGGCCTGTGCCCCTGTAGAACTGTTCCTGTTATGGCCCCTGTACTAAAGACATGATATTAAATTTCTTAGGATGATAAATGCTGACAAAGATACCGTGACTGACTGGTCATTTGGATCAGTTGTATTTTTTTTTTTCGTTTTTGTTTTTACCCAATAATAAAATAACAAAATAATAAAAAAATAAATATAACAAAAATAACAATAATTAAAAATTAAGCCATTTCACGTTAAGCTCCCGCTGTATTGAGAAAAGATCAGGGGTCTGCAACCTGCAGTTCCAGAGCCACCGTTGGCTCTTTGGCTTACTTAATATATTAAAATTATATATATATATATATATATGTATATATATATATATATATATATATATATATATATTATATAAATTATATAAAATTATATATTAAATATATATTAAAATAATATATTAAAATAAATTTCGTTCAGTATGCACTCTGTGCATACAAAATGACAATAAAGTCCCCGATATTTGTTCTGTGCCCCTGTGAAAAAACACTGGCCCCACTGTGGCCCCCCTGCTAAATTTGGTCTAGAACCCCCACTGCTCGTCATCGTTTTATCGGCGGAGGTGCAGTGCGCTTTTACCCACTTGTATCTCAGAGCTATTTCTGCTTTAGACCTGGTAGTCGAGGCTTTAAATAATAAATCAAAGCAGCTGGTTGTATGACGGCGTTCTCCTGATTTGCAGGGCACACAGCTTGAATTTCTAGTTAGTCAAAACTCCCTGATATAGCAATGCACTAATGGCCAAACCATCATGCAAGTCTGAGGAGATGTTGACCTCTGGTGGCTGAAGTGTGAACCTTTGACAACCAAATCAATCCCTGCGACTGCGTGTGACTGATTTACCCAGGAAAATACTACGGGGAAGTCGTGTTCAAAGAGTTCTGGAATTAAAAGCGCAGAAGAAAATCAAACATCGGCTACGGATACGTACAAACCTGGCGCTCTAAAATCAGTACCCTTGCATATGGGCTTGATTATCTGATTTTCTTCGGCACAGGACCGTAGCGTGACTGCAGTTTTCAATGTGAATGCCACATCGAATCAACTAGGGCTCTGGGTTTAGTGACCTACTTTTACCAGTGCAAATGATAATAGTTTGGTGGCAAGCTACACACAAACGTGGAGGTTATCTGCCACATTTTTTTTTCTTTCTTTGTTTGTCAAGTTTCTGCATGATTTCTAGCAGTGTCTTTATTAAAGCAATGCTTCCTCACGCACAAATGCTTTGTGCTTCAGGCACCGTGGAAATGTAGGGAACAAGGGGGGAAACCGAATCTGGCGGCGCACAAGATGTTCTGAGAGGTAAGCTGAGGCTAAGCCGTCACAGGTTGCGATCAGCTGGTTTCAATAAGAGCACTGAGAGACTGCGGCAGTCATAGCGAGGCATAACAGTGGACATCCTTTGGCCACATCCCCATACAGATGACCTCTGCGTTGTGAACCACGCCCCGCAGAGTCGGAGGGTAAATGCAACTTAGCTGCAGGCGCAGAGGCACACGGGTGTCGTGTCAGATCACTCAGAACTGCTTACACTGGCATCATCCGCCTGCTGGATGACTTGCAGGGGTACCTGATTTCACCACAGGGCCCAGACGTCCCCATCTAGAACGGGCCAGGGAGCCTTTGCGGAAGAGGAAGAACCAGCAGGGCTCATTCCTGGTTACTGCTGAAAGTAGATTGACAGGATAGGAAAGGATGGCTGCCAGTGCGGTTAGAGACGTAAAGGAGAAGGCAGTGCATCAGGCTCTGTCGTCATGGGTCTATAGCCTGTGGAGGTGTTGGTTTTAATCTGGGCAGGTCGGTCTAGTACTACAGAACTGCTCTAAATCCTGGGGATAGTTCTTTTACAAGTTCACACTAGTTGAATAACATAATTAATCCCAGTATTGTGTCTCAGCATGAGGACACTCTTCACGCAGGGGAAGAGCCCGACTATTACAGAAGTGGAGCCTGACTGTAACACAGACGGAGCTATCGGACATGTCTGCACTTAGGAGTAGAGTTAAACATGCACAGGCCCTTCCTTGCTGAGAAAAAGTCCAGGCCTGGTTAAATGAGCGTGGTTCAAAAAAACAGACCTGATCTGAATCAAAGAGTTGCTTCAGAATGGAAAAAAAAGGAATAAATCTGACAGCAATTTTGTTTAATTGGCTTGTACCTAATAGATGCCACGTTGTTTGTGGAAAAAGGTTTGGAAGGAAGGTTTTATTGTAGTTCCAGTATTTTACAAAACAACTAGCCCTGGAAATATAACAAGGGTTGACAAAAACAAAAACAGTATGAAAAGTGAAAAGATGTTTCTACTAAGATCAGGTCACACAATGAATTTGCTAATCGGAGCTGTGTTTTCACTCAGTCGTTGTGGTTGTCCTCTTTCCAAAATAAAAGATTTGAACAAACTGAATGTACCAGTTTTGTGTTTTGCCAAATAAAATAAAAGTTTGTTCAAGCTCACACTATATTTAAAAGAACCCCGGTATAATATTATTATCCACTTTAAGTTTTACCCGTTTAGATATTGCCGATTTAGAACTATAGATGATGAAATACTCCATATTCCTCCCTATCGAGTCCTATAGTTTAAGCCCAGCACTTTGGAATCATATATTTTTAGTGCGCTTCAACGGTGCAAAGTTCTCACGAGTAAACAACGGAAAACGGACAGAACATTTTATTTTTAATTCACGGCAGCGATGGCGCCCGTGACGGGAGGCCACCCTGGGCAGTGAACCATCATATTGTCCACATCACACTCCCAATCGAAAGTTTAACTACCAAAACATTATCCCATTTACAGTGACAAGTTGACAATCCCACATGTTTAACCAGCGGTTGCTTTCTTAGACATTACTTGTTTACATGTAAGAATGCTGATCCAGAGGTCCGGCACAGAATTTATATGCGTCACAGGAATAAAGTGGATAAAGGTATCATCTAGGCAAGATGTAGCTCATAATCTTTACACCGAACCTCCTTTTTTTCTTTTTTCTTTTTATTAAGAGCAAACCCAATACAAAAGATGCTGAATTTTGTGTTTGTCTTCAAATCCTTGGTTTTCTGAAAAAAAAATAACAAAAAAAAACAGCAAGACCCTGTGCAGTCCTGGGCCTAAATGTGATCGTCTTTTTTTTATTGCAAAAAAAGAACATACAAGAACAACATAGAACATTAATAATTACAACCAGATACAACATCAAAGGGCTTTACAGAGCAGAGCAATTATTTTACAATGTCAAAATCAAATCTGTGCTCGAGGGTTGCAATTCTTTAAGGGCAGTTATGATTTGAATGGCTTTAACATTTGAACTGAATTTTAAGGATTCTATATAGATATTAATAGAAGATAATAAAATCCGGAAATTAGGGTTTTGTTGTAAATATTTGGAGGTGCAATAATAATTCTTTGATGAAAAAAAAACTGACATATCTCTTCAAAATATATTGGTATAATTACAATCCCAAAAAAGATGAATAACCTTTTCTTCATTATTATTATTATTTTTTTTTTTTTACAAAAAGTACACATTGGGTCCAAATCCCATTTATATCTTTTTTATCAAAAATACTTAAACAGGATAAACATTATGAATATTTTTATAAGAAATTTCTCTTACATTGTTGTTAATTAAGTATTTTTTAAGGAGTAACCAAGTCCACTTCCAATTTATATTTTCAAAAGAAACTTTGCTCAAGCACGGAACGCGCAGGTCCGCTTCCTCCCAGCAGGGGGCAGCACTCAGCAGGCGTCACACAGGAAGTGAGTGTTTGTAGTTCCAGGCTTATGCTGACGCGTCCCTCTCTCCTTCCTCTCTCGCTCACCGACGTGTCAGTCCCCTTCTGTCCGCCTCGGAGCAGCTCGCAGACCGGCCTCTGTCAGAAGAAAAATGCCCCCCAAAGGCAGCAGCAAGCAGCAGTCCGAGGAGGACCTCCTCCTGCAGGACTTCAGCAGGAACCTGTCGGCCAAGTCGACGGCTTTGTTTTACGGCAATGCCCTCATCGTCTCCGCCATCCCCATCTGTGAGTACCACACACACAACAAGGCTGCTGCTAACCGTGTCCGCTCACACCGGAGGAGCGGGGCAGTATAAACAGGGAGGTAAAACGACACGTAATGTTTTAAAAGAATTAGAGTAAAGGAATCAATATTAGAGGCGACAGGAAGGCTTAAAAACTATTGTTTTTTTTTTCTTGTACGGGAGCCTGGAAGGTTTTCATTCACCTGGAGCTTTCCCCACATTCCTCACAAACACAAACCTCTAAGTGTTGTTTTAGGATTAAAGCAACATGAGGTTGTGCAAAGTTGTGACGTGGAAGGCAAATGGTCTCTGTTTTACACACACTAATCTGAAGTGTGTGTGTTTGTTTTAAGCTTTCTTTAGTCTGGTGCCCCTAAATAAGATCCAGCTGAGTAAAGATGCAGCTGTCCTCTGAGGACCTTAGAGTTAGGCTGGGCAGTGTATCGATATTCTTAAAATATCAATAAGACATCTTATTGAAAAAGATTTAGTCTCATCTTGCCTCTCTTTTTCCCAAAGTCGTTTATATGGAATAGGTCAATGTTGCGTTAGAATTATACTTCCATGTATTTCCAGTAGATTATTTTTCAGGAGTTTCTCATTTTCATCTACAGCTGTTTGTTAAAAAATGGTTTGATTTAGAGACGCCTATTTATTGTTATTTTATGAAAAGGAGATAAATATTGCGTATCGACGTTCAGTCTAAACACAGAGATATTACTTTTGGTCCATATCGCCCAGCCTTGCCCCGGATGTTAGTTAGAAAGGTCAGCGATTTTAAAAAGCTGCGTGATGCACTGCAAAAAGAGAACTAAAAATAAGTAGAATTTTCTTGAAATGAATGTATTTGCCCTCGATTTGAGCAGGTAAATAAGATTATTTGCCAATGGAATGAGTATTTTTACCCCTAAAATAAGCTAATTAGACATATTGCACTTGTAATAAGATGATGGAGATGAATTGTTCCTATTTTAAGTGCAAAAATCTTATTCCATTGGCAAATAGTCCTATTTACCTGCTCAAATAAATGAAAAATATTTTCATTTCAAGAAGAATTTTCTTATTTTTAGTTCTGTTTTTGCAGTGTGAAGACCAGGGAACGGAGCGGACGGGTTGGGTACAACGAATAAGACAAGTTTAAATCTTATGCCTTTAACGTCTCAGCAAATAATCGTTTAAAAACAGGGCGAGCTGGGCGTCAATCAGGTTTTTAGGGACCTGCTGTAGCTCTGGAGGAGCTGTAAAGATCCATAGCTCAGGTGGGAGCATCTGTTGACAGGAGAGTTTTTATGTTTTGTTGCAAGACAACAAAAAGGCGACCATTAGAAGGAAAGTCAGACACCCAAAGTTATTGATTCAGGGGAACTGAATGCAAGTGCAAACCACTCCACATTTTTTGCGTTTTCTTTTGGTAATATTGTTTCATTATTATGCACGTCTTTGTGTTTGCGTAGCACATAAACTACAAGTGTAGTCCCTACAGGGTTAAGGCGAGGTGTGAACCTGTCCTGATCTTTGTTTTCTGCGTCCTCACAGGGTTGTTTTGGAGGATCTGGCACATGGACCTTGTCCAGTCTGCGGTGTTGTACGCTGTAATGACTCTGGTCAGCACATACCTGGTGGCTTTTGCCTACAAGAACGTCAAGTTTGTCCTCAAACACAAGTAAGGATGAACAGGACAGCCCAGTGTGACCATGGGGGACAATATAGGGGAAAAGCTGAAAGAATGGGTGTAGCTTAGCGAATCTGCTTCGAAGTACTGTTTTGGGTAAATGTGCTATCTTCTTTTTTTTTTTATTATTTTTTTTTTATTCAGAGTCGCCCAGAAACGGGAGGATGCCGTTTCCAAGGAGGTAACCAGGAAGCTGTCTGAGGCTGACAACCGCAAGATGTCTCGGAAAGAGAAGGATGAGAGGTGAAGCACGACATTTTTACAAGTTTATGAATGAAAGCATTCAAAAGAACAATAATGCACTTTATCTAGACATCAGTAGTGAAACAACCATACGCTGAGATCTCCCCTCCTCTCTCCAGAATCCTGTGGAAGAAGAACGAGGTCGCCGACTATGAAGCCACCACCTTCTCCATCTTTTACAACAACACTCTCTTCCTGGTGCTCGTCATCGTCGCTTCCTTCTTCTTGCTCAAGAACTTCAACCCCACTGTGTATCCTTCCAGGCAAATGACTTTTCAGCATTGATTGTATGAGAGATTTCTGGTGGCCAGAATCAAAACACCTTTTTTTCATGATTTGTTTGCTAAACAAGCAAGAGTCAGCCTTTAAGACTGTTTAGGTTGTTTTGAGCTGATTTTTGGGCATCTAATCGGTCCAGGTTGTAGATAATCTTCTTTCATTTGTCCTTCCCTGTATATGCAGTCAGAGACCATGTGTTCGCCTTAACTATCTGTTTTCCAGCAACTACATCCTGTCCATCAGTGCCTCCTCAGGACTCATTGCTCTGCTTTCCACCGGCTCCAAGTGAACCAAGACGAAAAGTGCACAGGAAGCTGGAGGGATGACGTTTGATGGGGTGGGATTGGCTGTGGAGGGAGGGTAAAAAGGACCCAGGAAATAATTTTTTTTTTTACAGGTTAGGCATGTGGTCTGAGTCGGGATTCAGAATACCGTGTTTGACTTTCATGAAATCGTTTTTTTGTAACAAATAAAGCAGCCAGCTGTACTTGTGTGTTTGCACTCTTCATTCAGATCACTTTAAATCTTTTCTGGATCACCGTAATCTGTAAATAAGACTGAAGGGGTTTCCATATTTTTCTGTTAACTGGTCTGAAGCATATAGGTGTCGACACAATGCTAAAGGTCTTTGTTCTACATTGGGAGGGATTAATTAGCTGGAATATGAATATAAAGGAGCTATAAGTAAGATATTTACTGTAAAATCAACCTAAATCATTCTCATTTGTCACCTGGGATGGAAGTAACATTCCCTATAAACAATCAGTCCTCTCCATCAACAATGTCTTAGTCAAGTTTTTCTCCTTTCACACCCAGAGGTACGGTGTGGAGCTGCTTCGGTTCAGAGTGTAACCCGTGTTTACTTCCTGGCTCCTGAGCCAATCATACTAGAGTTGCCAAAACAGAGCGCAGTATTTGGTATTTTATCTTGGCAAAGGAGCAGCAGTCTGCTAACATGGAAGCCAGCGAGAAAAGAAGACCAGAAATAGATTATAGAATAAAACATCACAGACCTATTCTGCACGGGTAAAAATTCAGTGGAGTTTCACAGCAACAACAGACTGTTGAGTAAATAATGGCTGGTCTCCGTGAAAGGCATCGTGGACTTGTTGTTCCGGTTTTAACCACTAGGTGTCATTACTGTTCTTTTAAGAGACATCCCAGTGTTAATCCACAGGGTTCAATATGTTTCTCCTGCCTCTGCAGCTATAACAGCTTCAACTCCTAGGAAGGCTGCCCACGGGGTTTTGGAGAGTTTTTGCACTTCCTAAAGGGCGTTTGTGAACAACATCCGCTGATGTTGGACGAGAAGGCCTGGCTCTCAGTCTCCGCTCTAATTCACCCTAAAGGTGTTCTGTTAGATTTAGTTCAGAACTCTGTGTAGGCCAGTCAAAGTCATCTACAAAAAAAACCTCATCCATGAACCTATCTTTGGTGCACAGTCATATTGGAAGAGGAAGGAGCCATCTCCAAATTGCTTTCACAAAGGCCCCTAAATTAATTTAGGGTCCAAGCCCAGCTCCTGAAACAGAACCCTACACCAGGATCCCCACCACCACCAAGTTTTACACCCAGAACAGTTCAGTCAGACAGGTACTGTTCTGGCAAAGGCCAAACCCAGAGTGTATTTCAGTGCTTGTGCAATGTTCAGAGAAATGGCAAAAAAAAAACAAAAAAACATCACACTTTATGTCCCCCAAAATGGTAAATCATACAGTTATTTACAGGAAAATTAGAAAAAGACTTTAGCATTGACTCTAAGCTATTTAAAAGCAGGGATCCCGGACTCCAGTCCTCGGCGACTGGTACTCTGCAAGCTGTAAATCACGGCCCGAAAGGTTCAGGCGATGTGGAAACGACCATAAACTCTGTATAGCTAAATATTCTTGGGTCAAACATTAAACCCGCCTTTTAAACGGCCTAAAGCTTGTGTTTGGGTCGTCAGCCAGGCAGTGGTGCCAATGACATAGAAAATGGTAACAGAATGGCTACAAAAGAAACAAATCAAGCTGTCGCAATCAGTCCAGTTAAAGTCCAGCCTTCAATGATGCAACTCATGAAAACCGTCTTATAGAACCGTTGAGTCTATAAGAGTTTTGCATCATGTATTTTATTCATGTATCTTTGTTGAAAGTAATGGAAACTTTATTTTTCCCATGGCTGCGTTTCGTCTTGCTTAACATAAAGACTCTGTTTTCATTGGCAATGCATGTATTTATTGTCACACATTCATATAGAGTATTTACAGAGAGAGCACTCGTCAACAAAGAAGACGGTACACGGATGTTTCAAACGTCACACAGGAACAACAATGAGAAATTTGTCGCATAGACCCAACATCTAGATCACGGTAGAAACAGAAACAAAGTTGGGGGGCTTTATTGGATCAATTCATTTATCCCATTTTGTCTCCCATTACTGCTGACATCCATTTGCTCTTGCAGCCATCAGATCAAATAGCCCATATTAGCTCTTTTCTAGGGCCTTAATGCTTTTTAATCCAGTTTGCTGCCGTCTTCGGAACAAGGTGTTCCTCTCTTCTTGGTGCTTCAGAAGACGCTAACATTTTCGGTGATTGAAAGACATTTTTTCTCTCAGAGCCAGGCTTAAAACTTAGTACTCACACTGCATCTCATCCTTTTCAATCTTACCTTTTTTTCATCTTTGCATTTTCCTTTGCGCCATGGAAAATTGTCAATCTTTACTTTTTTTTTGGGGGGGGGGGTGGGGCTGCAGTTTTGGTTCTCATTGATCTGTTCTCACAACGTTCTGTAGAAACAATAATCTAAACATTATATTGGCATAATGTGGATGAACGTTCATTATTTTCCAACATGGCATTTCAGAGTCATATAGGCCATCTAATGACTTGTATTGAAACACATTCCCTGAATGTATTTCTTCAGTAGGGCACTACCAGGCCGCCATAGTCTGACTGACCAATGAGCGCCATGATGACTTTAACACAGACTTTAAATATCGTCCTGAACAGATTTGTCTTCCAATTTAATTCTAATCATCCAGACTTTCTTGATCATGTCAACTTTCTCAAGGTCTTTCGTTTATGACTTAAACTAATTTCTATCATCTTATTTCAAGTGCAGCATATCTGATAATCTTATTTTAGGGGTCAAAGATACTCTTTCCATTGACAGATAATCTTATTTATCTGCTCCAATCAAGGACAAAAACACCAATTTCAAGAAAAAAGCATTTGGAGTGTGTAAATTACCAGCTCTGTCACAATATGATGTTATGTCGATTTGACTGATGATGATACAATATTTGCAGATATAATAGAGTCTGTTGTGATTTCTGATTGATGCGATTTATATATCCAACTCCAATATTCACATTGATATCAACTCACAAAAAATCTCTCTCTCTCTGTCTCTACCATTTTATGGGTAAGCTCTTACAGGTATTGGGCATTTAAATAAAAAACTGCATTCTTCTATGTTTAAAATCAGAATAAGGATAACAACCACAATAATAATAATCATAATAATAATAATAATAGATCAGCTGTTCACTATAGTCTAATGCTTGAATTTCATAATAAAGGCATATTGTGGACCGATATTTTCATTTTGTGTTGATGTAATTGGATCATTACTCATTTAATAAAATGTTATTTAATTTTATATCAATATGGATCAATGTATTGTTGCACCCCTAGTTCTTACCACGTGTTAAGGAGAGGTCTTTTTTTTATGTCTGAAGACTTCATAGCTCAAAGTTACTGTATTTAGAACGCACTGGACTGAAAATTTGTGGAAAAGCAGCCAAATTCAAAAGAACTTTGCAAAGTGTTCAGAAAGTCTAATTAGTTTTCGATCAAGAGCAGCGTAAAGATTACCAGAAAGTCTCTTCGAGGGATGCCTGTAAATCAGGGGATAGCCCATAGCCTTCTTTTAGCCAGCTGATCACCAACAAGTGGGGGAGGGGCGACACTGGGTCAATTCTGCTCACTCCATCCCATATTCCCTAGGATGCCATTAAATACCATTAAAAACCGCAGGAACAGTGTGACAAGAAGATTTTATAGGTTTTGAACATTTTTTAGCTTTTCAAAACCTCTTTAGTCTGTGCAACTCGCCCATGCCTAGTTCTCGTGACACTTTTACCATCAAGCCGATTAGACATTCACACCAATTGCTGTTCCCACAGAAGGAAAAATAGCAATAAATATTGTTTCTGAGGCCGTTCTCCCCAAAACGGCTTCGTTTGGAAACATCTAAATAGTCCGAGTCTTTTCATCCTGCTGAGACAGAGGTCTCAACGTGGGCTCTGAGACACAAGCTGCTTTTCATCTCACCTCAAAGAGTGGAACCGCTTGGCAAGCACGGAAACGGTCGAAACTGAGACGTAGAGGCTGACTGAGCTGTAAGTCTATGGGGTGCCGGATGTGAAAATCTTTCGTTACATTGTTACATTTAGCACCCTATATAGGTCAACATACGTGCACCGAGGGCCAGACGGTGACTGAGCAGGAAGCCGGGCCAACATCTCTGCTAGTCTCGACGATGACTTCTTCTCCAGATGAAACGGAGTCAAGGGAACACATAAAGGCAACAGCCACGAACTACTGAAAGTCAGAAAATGAACGATCAGGGGTTCAGGACACTAAATAAAAAGGTAACTCATAGTCACAATTGGGAAACTATGATCAATGTTGCCCGTGTTGTGTTTAGGCGTCCTTCAGGAGAGAAAAATGAAGACCTTGGGGTTGTGGAGTTACTCTGACGGAGGAGGATGGATCGACTGCAGCAAGTGCAGAGACACTGCAAAAGGAGCAACAAAACATCTCTATTTACATCTCATTTATAGGTTTGCCATACAGTACAGGAAAGCCCTCGCCTCTTGGTAGTTTACTTATGTTACAAGGTTCGCCGTAAACCTCTATATACATTTCACATCTTCGAACAAGCCATACTTTGCTTTTCAAATGCCAAAATAGATTTGAAGATTTCCCCCACCCCACAAGTCTTTTCTCTGTCCATAACCAGGCAGATTTAAACCAGTCTTTATTTCTCTCTTTTTAAAATAAACATCTTAGTTATAAGCTGTCATCAGTAAGGTCCATGTTCCACGAAGAAATCAGTGATGCTGCTTCAGTTCAAAATCCTGCACTTTTTCCACTGTGACTTCAAAACAACCCGCTTTAGTTTTCGTGTCTCGAAACCTGGTTGCAGTTTCTCAACGTTTCCTCACGAGGGCGACATGCTTCGCTTTTGCCCCCTTTTTTTTTTCTTCCCTCCTACCAGAGTCCAGCTATTTGTGTTTTTCTGGTACCACAGTCCTCTGGCATTCACCAGCGTCACACAGCAGGCACGCTCGCAGCATTTCTGATCAAAAAAACGTATCAAAAAGAAGAAAAGAGGCACACTGTAGCAGAGAAACATGCATCTGTTGGTTGCAATACTCAGGGGATCTGCAGCCAGCGTTATCTACTCATCGTTACTATTCCGTAAATATGGGATTGATTACATTTAGAAGGCATTTTAAAAGATGACTGGCGCTGATGATTGTGGAGGTCTTATTTATATGCATAAAGCTTCATTTTCAGGGTGGAGCGGGTCACCTTGTCGTTTGGTAAAGATTGCATTTTGCCGAGAGACGTTTCATCCCAGGACATGATCGGGCGCCTCTGACAAAAGGAGGTGAGGCTTCGGAGCGCATATGGTAATTTATTTTGCCATGCTGTTTGGCATACTAATAAAAGAAGTGAATAAGTGTCTCGTTTAGCATGCAACCGAGGCCTCTGCCCGTCCACTCATCTGAGGTCTGTCAATTAATTTTTTTTACATAAGCTGACTCTACTGGCGTGTCCCGCTGTGGAACAAAACAAAACAGGCTCCCAATATGAATTTTGTGCTTGAATGAGCTGTGAATACAGGCCAGGATAAGGGTGATGAGGTTTTTGACCGTAATGAACTTGTATGCTTTCCGATGAATAAATCAAGGTGCTCTTATAGAAGGCACTTTAATTTCAGATAGCTCTGCAACGCCTTTTTGTCTTTGTGAGCCGACTGGAGTTGATGCAAACTCTGACGTCTCTAAAGATGAGCTGTAGTTGAGGACGTGACTAAATATTAGAACTTGAATCTCGTCTAACGGCGGATCGAGTGTTTTAACGATGTAAGCGCGTCAACGAGTCTGACCTACTCTAAGCTCTGCATAGTTAAAATACTGTATATGTGTGCGCACTTGCTGCCTGAGCAAGTGCCTTCGATCGCCGATGGAAGGTTCTGATCTGGCGAGCTGCGTTTGAGGCGGCGGGACGTCTGAGCAGAACGTCCAAGCTGGACTGCACCTGAGAGGGGGGATCGAAGCGGAAAAGTCTCGACTGAAGACGGTTACAGAATACGCAATGCTTGGGGCGGAGCAGAGTTGTCCGTTTTTCCGGCTGGAGTGGTCTGTGTGGCTGGCGAGGCACGTCCAAGGAGAGAGCTGTGTGTCTGAACGCTGAACCCGAGGACAGCTCAAGGTAGAGGCGCGGTTAGGTTTGCTGGCAGAAGACCTCCGGCGGGTCCAGCAGCCGGGTCTAAGAGCGGTAGTCCTTCTTGCTGTACGGTCTGTTGCCGAGGATGTGGTCGATGTCTGACACGACGTGAGAGGTCATCTTAGGAAGGACCTGGACCAAACAGAGAATCTGTACGTGAGCCTGAAGGCAGGGAGTCAAGTGAGGCACAGAGAAGCAAGAATGGTAGTCAAGAATTAAAAAATGGCAAGAATGGCCATTTTCATTTATCCAGCCATCCATCCGTCCGTCTGTAAAGAGTTTCAGCCCGATTCCTTACAGTCTCTGTTTTTTTCAGCCTCGACATTCAAAGCCTGACCGCAGCAGAGGTACCGGCTATAAATTAGCACATGAAACGACACGGATGAAAACTGTGAGGTGGGTTCGGCTCTCTACCTGTATGGCCCCGAGGTTCTCGGTAAGCTGCTCAGGGTTGGATGTTCCCAGAAGGACTGAGCTCACCCCTTCGTTTCTTAAACACCATGCTGGAGGAAATCACAACAAACAGTGACCCTTGATCATGACTGAGCACTGAACATTATTTGGCTTAAGAGAGATGTACATGCAGTCTGTCCTTCGGCTGGATTCAGCCATCTCCGCGGGGTTAGCGCACTTTTCTTCAGTGTTGTATAAAGTACTGAAATCTCAGAGTCAAGTAAAAGTATAGGTACCTCTCCAAAATATGACTTTGGTAAAAGTCCAAGTCACTGACTGAAGTTCTAAAGTATCTGAAATGTCCTGTACTTAAGTATGAAAATTACTGTAAAAATAGATGTACTTAAGTAATGTAATGAAAAGTACAAGTAAAAAGTAAAACAGAGCAAATGCAGTTTGAATGACATTTTTTACATTTTGGTAAACTTTGAAGGTCAAATTCACTTAAAATAATATAAACAACAAAGTGCAGGAAACATTTAGACCAAGTTTATACAGAAGATTTTCTTCTTCAAGTATGGTCAGTGCTATACAAATTCTCTCTCTCTCTCTTTCTCTCTCTCTTTTTTTTTCTTTTTTTTTTTTTGTAGTAACGAGTAACTAAACCAAACATTGAAAATGTATTGGAGTAAAAGTGAAAGTTATCAAAAAAATTATACTCGAGGAAAGTATAAAGTACTCCAAAATATACTTAAGTACAGTAGTGAAGTATTTATACTTTGTTACTATACAACACTGCTTTTCTTAAGAGGTGTAAACCTGCGACGTTAGCGATGCACGACTAAACAGAAATGAATTTAAAATGTCTGTACTTTCATAGAGGAGTCAGTCACTACCAGCTGGGTAAAATCCACGTCTCACGATGCGGTTTAAGACGCTCGTATCTGCCTCACAGTCTTACCCACAGCCAGCTGAGGCAGGGTGCAGCCCAGCTTCTCTGCGATGTGGTTGAGCTCCTTCAGCTTGGCTTGCTGCTTCCTTCCATCCTCGCTCACTATTTTCTCCTTCAGCCACTGGTACGACTGCCGGAAGAGACGGGACAGACAGAAAGACTGATGAGTAGAACAGGAAGACATTTCCAGATACCTGGATTATCAGGGTGAGAACGGGGAAAAAGACGAACAATTAACACCGGGGACTTCTTAGGGAGCTAACACCAAGATCAGCATAGTTTCCCAGTTCAAAGCTGTTTAACTGGAAGTTCTTCCAACGTTTTAGTCCCAAATGACAAAATACCAACAGCCTCCGCAGTTGAACACTTTAGGCATCCTTTGTTGTCGGCTACTTTTGAGATTCTCCCTGCTGCTTCAGTAAATGGTGTGCATGAGTTAAGGATCATTGCCTCTGCAGAGCAGAGAAGAGCGGGGCAGATGACCCCCGGGCTTACCTTCATGGAGGCCCTTGATGATTCGGGGATGCCATTTTCATATTTTCCTGTAATGATGCCACAGGCTAGCGGTGACCAAGTCATCGCTCCGACTCCTGTGATGAGGGAAATTGAAACGGGAGTCAAGCAAGAGGAGTTTTGATTGAAGAGGAAAAAAAGAAAGCGCCAAAGAGACGTTTGAGAGCTTTTTCAGGAATAATGTGTGTTGATATTTTGATCTAAGGGGGTGAATGACTTATCGGTCCAACGAATAGTTTCACAGGTCGTCAGAATGTCGTTTAACTTTTGCCCAGTCTCTCTTTTTTATGTTGTGACTACCTGGAAGAGTTGCTGGCTCGCTTTTGTTAGGCTGAGGCTCAGTTTGTGGATAATACTTGTTCCTGTCGTCCATTGGAGTCCCGAAGCCTTAAAATGGTCTTTGTGACTCTTTCCAGACTGAAAGATACCAGTTACCTTGTTTCTGTCAATGTATTTCCTTAGAAACCCGTTAGCCTACTTCATGTTCTGAAGAAGGTTTGGTTTTGTTAAGGTCTGGCAGTAATCCGGCCTTGTTGTGGTGACTGAAGGTGAATTTAGCTGTTTAGAGAACGTGGTCAGTCAGAATAACTTAACTAAGGGTTTTTTTCCATACATCCTAATTTCTAACATAGGAGCAGGTCAGTTTCAAGTTATTTCTCTTAACAAATGAAACGCGTTTTGAAAACCACATTTTTAATTCACCTAAGTTACCTTCGTCTAATGTGAGAATTTATTTGATCTGAGGCATTTAAGTGGGACATAACAGTAAAAAACAGAAGACGATATCTATAGTCACGTCCCACCACTGTGACAATAGAAATAAAAGGTGAAGCTGTTTTACGTAACATTTCAGAACATTAAAGTGGCCGTCTCCACCGGGTTAGGCTCCTATTGGAGCGGCATTTTGAGGGTGCCAGGCAGAAACTCTGTTTAGGACATCATTTAAGCATATGCATGTTACTGATTGGGTTTAATTTTTAATATGAAGTCTGGGTCGCTGCAAAAACCTGATCTTAGGTGACCTGGACCGGTATTGGGGAGGCAAAACTTGTTTGGGACGATCTAAATAAACGACAGTAGCAACAAAACAAGGCATGACCTCTCAAACTTTATTTTTCTTCACATGCTGCACAAAAAAGATTGAGGGTTGGCTCTTGGTGGATCTATCGTATTTTACCAGAAAGTTAATGGAAAAAAAGTGTCTTTTTATCAGCAGTGTTATCTGGGATTGGTCAGTCTAGCAAAAATACATTTACATAGCACATTAACACAAGTATACTCGCCTATCTTATGATAGAGTTCAGGGAGCTGCACCTCCACTTTCTCCCTCTGGAAGAGGTGATACTCTGCCTGCTCACACACCGGCGGGATCAGATTAAACTGCCGTGCCACAGAGTACGCCTCCTGGTGATTTGGATATAAGGAGAAAAAGGAGAGAAAACGGATGGTCATTGTAATGTGAAAGCGAATACAAAGCAATGTTTTTCCAAACTATGTTATCCTTATTTAAGTAAGGAGGGAAATAGAAAATACACAGACCAGGCTTTATAAAAAGAGAGGAAAGAAAGTACAGGAATAAATATATATATATATATATATATATATATATATATATATATATATATATATATATATATATACTGTGGGCGCAAGGCCACAGCTCGCAGTCGATCAATCTTCCCTGTTGATTCTCTGAGACATCAAAGCTCTTATACCTAGAAGTGTTTATTCTTATCTATTCTTCCAAGTGACCTTTAAGAAGAAAACACAGGAGAAAGCATCCAGACACACACCTCCACGTTTTTCCATCTGTACGAGCTCTCGCTGTGAAGCATCACAACTGCACAGTTAACCCTGATATTAACCCAATTCTAGCTGTAACCCTGCAAAGCCCACTGTAGAAACATTTTAACTTGCAGGTTTCGGTCACCTCCTCCTGGCCGTCAGACCCGGGAAGTCTGAAATATGATAAAGGACGCTCTCACCCCAAACGCTCATAGTAAAAGGGTTGATTATTTAAACCAGCCTTTATGTGTTTGCCTCCTGCCCCCATCCAGCCCATCACTTACCGGTTGCCCTCTTGCTCTGCAGTCTGGGACCTATTCCTCCAGCCTGATCATGTGTGCATCAGCACATATACAGAGAGCAGCTGCCTCCTCACGTATACTCCGACGCCCCTTTTAACCCGCCCCTGATTACGGATGCTTTCTAAATAACAGAGCTGTCATCGGGGCTCGGGCTATTCAAAGATATAAGCACCCGTTCAGTGAGAGCACGGATGTGGATAGATTGCTGCGTGCACAGAGAGGGCGTGAAGGATGGAGTCTGAGATGGGTGTTCTGATCTCAGACCTTCAGAGAAACGGAGGGTTGTCCTCCCCTTAATTATAATGCCTCGCAGGCACACAATCAGCCAGAAAATCCAGGCTCACTGCGGGTTTCATTTCCTTCAGGATCAAACAGCCTCGCCCAGACGACCGAATAAGGGGCTGCCAGTCCCCGACTGGTACGGCGTTACCCTCGGTTGGAGCCTTTTCCATCCAAAGCTGCGTTGATGCCTTCGTGGCAGCACCAGGGATCATTTCTGGTGGCTCTCTTTGAATGGAATCCCCCGACCCACTGCAAATTGTCCGTTCTGCCTGAAAATCTGAGTTCATGAAGCGACGGATCCTCTGTCAATCTGCTGCTCACCCGGATGGACCGTGTGGCATGGTGACACAAGGCCACCACCACATTATGTGAGATCTAAATAGTCTCCCCAGAACGATCCAGGGCAGCCGGTTGCAGGGTGTAACCAACAATAACCCGAGGCTGAAATGTCTCTTCCTTGCTGCTGAAATAATCCTCCATTCTGTCTCATTCTTCCACCTGCTTTCTTCTTGTCTTTTCTCCACCCTGACTGCATTAAGATGTTTGGATAGAGGCTTCCCGCGCCGATCACAGGGCCTGTTGCTCCGCTTCCTGCACCCAGAATCTTATTTCTTACCCAAGAACTCAGAAAAAATCTCCAACGTTTCTGTTGAAGAGATATTTTAATGTTTAAAAAAAGGGTTCATGTTTGGCTATGAGGAAGGTCCCACAAAGTGTGCAGGAAGTAATTTTGCACGTGAAAAAAGTACTTTACAATATTCAGGAGTGCATGGTAACTGGGCAGTGGGTCCTGAGGATGCCATGGCTCATAAATCCAGTCCTGAACTTGACCACAACTTCAAAGTCTTTGTTTCCTGACATTTGGCTCTGCTCCTCCAAGTCATGTTGGTGACCTTTGCCAGGTGAAAAATGCCTGCTCAATAATTGATGGGATGGAATTAGGACTCCTCCTTTGGAGAAAGTTATCTCGCTTGTTTTCTTCACTTCCCTCAGAAGTGTAGTCTGAGATTTAGAATGTGTTCCCACAGCACATCTTAATGCCAATATCCAGTTTTTCTGTGGTTGATCGCATTATGATTTTAATGCAAACTCAATGGCTCTAAAGTGACAACCTTAGCATTATGCTATTGATTATTCAGTAGGTCAAATAAGTAAAATATACTCAGATAGAAAGAGATAAAACACATCAGCAAATACAAATAAATAACAAAGCCAATTAAAAAAGTTAGGTTTTTAGCTAATTTTTAGATTTCAAGGATGTTTTCTTAGAATGTATTTTTTTCTCTGCTCTATTTTTGCTTCACCATTCTCTCTTCCTTTCTATTTTCCGTTTCCATTTCTGTGTGTATTGTATTCGAAATAATCCCAAAAATAATGTCCAATAAAGTTTTTTTTACATACGTATCAAGTGGAGCACTATACTGAAAACAGTTATGCTCCACTTTTGAAAGTTAATCAAAATTTTTAGGGCTACACTGCGGGACACGTAAAAAAATAAAAAAAAGAGGGAGAGAGAGAGAATAATATATTCATATAGCACCTTTCAAGACATAGCACAGATGAACAAATACAAATGAATAATACAAATATGCCAAAAGCAATTAAAAAAAGTTAGGTTTTTAGCTTCTATTTAAAAAAAAAAAAAGAATAACCCAGAGTTCATTAAACACAGCGGACGAGAGTTTCAGAGTCCCGGGGCGATGGTTTAAAAACTCTCTCCTCTCAAGCCTCTAATGTGGCAAAAGCAGCTGGACCTGTTCACAGGACCCCAGGGACCTGCTCAATATTTAAAGGTTCTGAGGCTCAATAAGTAACAACCATCATCTTGTAATGTACTCTAAAGTGAAAAACATGCATGATTTTAAAAAAGTATTGTAGGTGGAGCCTTTCAAGCCATTTTAATGCTGGACAATGACCCTGATCTTCCATAGAATACAGCTGTAAATGCAGCGTTAGGCTTTAATTATATTGTGGTGCAAACTTTACAGAAAGATTAAACTGAGAATGTAAACCTTAACACTCATGACGAAGATGTGTACTGGTTTTATTTTCCCCACTGTGTGGATATTAGATCTTATTATTGTTATTTTATTTTCTTCAAGAGAATCCCCTGGAGAGATGTACGTAGAAGCTAAAGAACTGCAGTACTTGCCATGATCTCCATAGCGGTCCACCGAGACGTCCCCCAATACATGGCCATGCCTTGGTTTATCACATAGGTCATAGCGCGGACAATTTCTGCAGAAAGAGCACATTTTAAATAACACCGGTCAGCTGGATAAACAGGAAGCAGGTTGGCTGATGTAATCAGCCAAATAAAGCGTTAGCAACAGAACATTCCTTCAGGATAAACACTGTCAGTCCTCGGTTTTTGAGATTTATAAAACAGCATCAAATAGTCACTTCAGAGGAACTCCAGGCACGATAGGAGAAAAGTAACGATTCGCATTTCTGTCACCATAATACATCTGGGTTGTTTGCTTTTCTCCCCCAGAGATATAGAAAGGAGAAGAATATCTTCAGGGTGTTTGATGTTACCTGTCTACAGGCAGGCAACACGCTCTTAATCAGCAATATCCAAGAGACACGGGGAGGCCGAGCAAAACAGAGATGATTTAAACCCGTGAAACAATGATGGAGGAGGAGCTTCATCCGTGCAAGCTTTGCAGTCCGGGATAAATGATTGAAAACAGAACGCAATGACAGGGAAAAGGTCAAATGTGTGTAGAAATGCCCATCCTTTCAGAACAGCAGCTCATGATCTAGTTCTATTTTTGTAAAAAGTTAAGAAAAATACCAATACGTGGAAATGGTTCATGCTACACCGCAGCAACCCGGGGCTAAACTAACAAACTCAACATACTCAAAGCCCGTGTGATCAAATTCAATCTGCTGCATTTTTTTAACAGAGCAATTAACAACAAAAACTCAGATTAGTGCCGTCATTAAGGTTATTCATCATTATGAGGCGCTAACCCCAGTTATAAGTGCATCAGTCACTGTGGCAGGACTCTGGTTCTTGGCAAGGCAGCAGGTAAGGTGGAGCAATAAAGCTAAGATTACAACAAATATTAGCAACAGAATTTTAGGGGGAGAAGAGAAAAAGCTTAAAAGCTGACAAGAGCTAAAAAAGAGTTTTTCTTCTTTTTGTTTCAGCGAGTGATAAATAACAACCTGCCTCCCCAAACTGTATCCTGGCAAAAGGAAATAACATGCTACGATAAAACAAGACGCCAATTCCTCTGTTCCCGCTGTTTGTTTCCAACCCTTCGCCCTGCCCTCCTGACATTTTCTCTTTGTTTGCTAAGCGTGCTGCTGGGTTCACATTTAAATGCAACCTGCCACAATTTCCGGACGATCTGGGAGGAGGGAGAGGGCACAACAAGTCAGCGGAAAGCAACACGACGGCTCTGATGTTCGAAGGAGGAAGTGACCAGTGGGAGCTCGTGGTGGGGGGGAATGTGCAGGACAAAAGCAATCAATAAGACGGCCGGGTATAAGAAAAGGAATAAGCCTTTGTTCTTGTTTCAGAACCACAGTTCACACAGCTAAACCACAAAAAGAAAAAAATACAGTTTCCACAATCAGGTGTTTAGACCCAAACGCCATCAACTCCCAGGAGCAGTTTTTCCATATAAATGTAATACCATCAACCATATTTAAACTACTACATTAAGGTAAAGATACCTTTCTGGCTACATTTGAATCCACTTTGAGGTGGAAATGTTAAAAAAAAAAAAAAAACAGGATTGGGTTAAATTCATCACCAAGTGATAGTTCAGTTCTTAAAACTGTTGTCACATGTTGTGTACTGCATGTTGCCTTATATAAAAACCTGTTTTATGTGGGTCTAACTGTGAAGAATAAGCTCATTTTTTGACATATCAAACCCTGTCCTATGTGTGGAGTATGTGCATCGCTTATCATGTACTTGGTTACATGTAGTTCAACTATATTGGGAGGAAGTTTGATATGTACAGCGCTAATTTGGCTGTGATTTCATTGCCCTGGGCCCGTCCACATGAAGACGGACACAGTAGATTTTCATTAACAATTAGGATGTGAGTAAACATAGCTGCATGGCGGAGGATCAGACACAAACTTTTACGCATGTTCAACAGGATCTTTACATGAGTTGGCAGGGGACGCGCCATGTAGAGCGAAAAGAAGAATCAGACGACACTACTAAATATGGCAATATTTCCCTTAGCATGATTTGTTATGTTATTAGCCATGTTTGTCTTTTATGGATGAGGCGCATGGGGGTTACAGGGAGAGGCGAAGCTATCCATTCAAAAATGATCGTTTACGCTCTCCTAAAACGCTGGGTCCGTGTGGACGCACAGCCTAAATGACAAAATACCTTTACGGAAACACCTAAACTAATTTTTGTGTGGACTGGGCCTTGGGCTCTTTTTCTTGGTTAATAGATAATAGATTAATAGGATCACTTGACCACCAGTGAATAAAATTTTAATGTTTTACACAGTCTATAAGTGCCTCCTAGTGGTCAAACGGTTATCAGCCGACTTAATCGGGTAATTGTTTGGACTGCTCTATAGTAAAGAGAGGTCTGGCTTTTAACAAAGATTGAGTACTTTTGGCCTGGTCCTCCAACAACACCAAGCTCTTATGGCTGTGAATTCAGTATAACTATGTTCACACTGCAGATCTTGATGCTCTATTCCAATTCTTTGCTGAAATCAGATTTTTTGGGGGTGGCCATTCATACTACTATTAAATGTGTCTCTGCATGCATAGATAACAGAAGGATACGTCACAAAGGTAGGCCGTTGTTTATGGAAGTAATGGGGAATGTAATTGTTTCTAGAAGTGTTCACTAAAGTTTTTTTAAAAAAAAAACTTGGGGGGAAAATATGGCCGGTATCTCTCCTTGCTATTATTAAAAAGCTGTTGAGCATTGGGAGCCAACAGTATAGAGACCACCTCATAGCAAGACAAAGTAAGGTAAGAAGAAAGCAGCACAGCTAATAACAATGGTCTTTTGTTGAGTGGTATCTGCTGCTACTGTGTGTGGTTGTGTAGTGAGAGCCAGGACAGTGACTCTCACTGTTAAACAGGTAAAATGCATCATGACCGTTCAGACGGCAGACTCTTTGAAAAATATCTGATATGCATCTGAATTAGTACACACATACGGAAGTGGCACAAATGGAATTTCTTTGGGAGTAAAAGATCGGAATTGGCGGAAAAAGACGGAAAAAAAAAAAGATCGGATTTGGGTCGCATTTCCCTGGAGTGTGAACGTAGCCTCAGATCCATCTATTGTAACCTAATTTACCAATCATTAACATCATTTTTTTTCTTAATGGTGCATAGTGCAAGTTTTGAAGTTAAATAGTATTTATATTCATTCCCATACATGCCCTTACAATGGTCCGACATGTAAAATGAGTTATCCTCTATTTACTGCCGTTGCACCTATAGACTGGATTAATCAGTTCATGAGAGAGTGATTTGGGCCAAATCTGGGCGCACGTGTGCGCGTGCCGCGCTGTGCGCTCTCATTCACCTGGCTACTTTGTTGAGTCTCCTCCATAATAAATGCATTAGCGAGAGAACAGAAGCTAACTTCCGTGTTTATAGCCTTCTTATCTCAGAAGATGATGTGATCAGCCTTTATAATGCATAAAGAGTCAAAAAATAAAACAAGCACATCTATTGAGAGCGAGATTTAATTAGATACTAAAGGGAAGTTGTAACTTTTATCTGCAGACTGAAACAGAGAGGGGATTCACATCTGCACTGCATGCCTTTTTCATTTTTAGCTCCACTAAAGAGGAGAAAAAAAACACAAAATGTAGGGTCCATATCTATAACATGAAGTTAGTTCTACTGCGTAGTAAAATACATTTATGGAAGATGATAAAACTTAACTACTGACATTAATCTTTCCTCCCTTTAAAGCCACATTGGAGCACTTTAATAATACCATATTTTATTATTTATTTAGTTTTTACTCGCCTAAGGTAGATCATGGGCTTATACAATCCCACCGCCATTGTTGGCACCCTGGTGTAGCTGTAAAAAGTGTTGACATTATACGATTTTTTACTGGAAACAAATTTACTAATTTGAAAAAAAAAAATACAACCTCTAATTTCATTATGTTTATTCCCATGGGTGAAAAATACTTTTATTTATTTATTATTAATAACTGTTGCCACAATTATGGGTTCCACTAACAATTCATAACCAGTAAAAATAGTTGAAATTTCTTTACACATTAATTCACTGAAGTTTATGTTGTTATTAATCCATGATTTCCTGTTTCCCTGTGGTATGAATCTGATGTGGCCCAGAGACAACACATTTTTTCCAGGTGGGTCTGGCATGTCTGGAAACAAAGGATAAATATATGTAAAAAAAAAAACACCTCATGGTCACTTTTTCCTTTCAGCTGGTTCCTCTTCCACTGACCCTAAGAACTCGAATTTGGCATCATATATAATATAATAAGGAAATGCTAAGACATTTTAAACAAAAATCTCATCAAATCTTCCTGTAAAATAGATTTCAGCAGGATTTTCATCTAAAACAAATCATCACATAAAGGGTTTCACCAGACAGAAAATCCTCCTCCTTTGACGACCATGTCAGCCTCAGACCTGAACTAAGGAAAGATAGTATAAGATAATACCTGGGACTCTAGATGACCTAGAGAGCAAAGAGAAATGGTGAAAAAGTCCTTCCTGTGTATGCTCCAGTCTTGTTAAATGCTACAGGAGAAGGCTATGTGCTGTCCTGTGGACAACAGACTTTGGCATGTATTAACGGCAGACATATCAATAAGTTTGGTACACCTTATTAAATGTAAGAAGAGATGTTACTTTTCAACGCTGTACACACATTCTCCGTCTTATTGGAGATCAAGAAGAGGTTTTAGATTTGCTCTTGCAGTCCAGAGAAATCCCCCAAAACTAAGAAGATCTACTTTGAGGTCATTCCCAGAGGATATACCAGAATAAATAGAGGCGAAAACAGCGTCTATACTTTCAATCTTTAAGTTAAAGCAACAAAAAACAAAACAAAAGAAATCTCTACATAAAAACAAGACTTTAATCCATTGTTCTCTGTTTATTTTCATCTCTACTCTGAAAGTCCTTGTCAGGCTGCCATGGCAGTGCTGTAATCACCTCAGCGGACTGTTTTGGTAAAGAAACAAGACGGTTTAAGAGCAGCTCTTGGTCGTAATGTTCAGGCTTTTATCCCTGGTGTAACACTAACTCCGTACGTTTCAACTGTGCACCGGTTTATGCCAAGAACACCGTGACCAGCAGAAACCTTCAGAGCCACAACTTAACAGGACAAGAGGGCGATCCTGCTCTTCAAAGCAGAGGAGCTGAAGTTACACAGTGTTTTCACTTTGAAACAGATTCTTATGATTTCATTGCTTTCTGGGTTGGATGGATGAATATTGATAAGATGACTCACCCTCCATGGGAGTATTGCTGTCTGGGCGATTGGCAAAAACAACATCTACATACTCCATCTGCATCCTTTGTAGGGAGCCTTTCAGACCTGAGAGTCAAATAAAAAATAAAACTGAATGGAAGGTATTAAAGGAAGGTTAGAGGGATTTTTCTTTTTTGTTTTGCCTTTGAGCTTACAATAAACTCAAGAAACCGAAGTCAAAAATTCACCTTCGATAATGTGTTTCCTTGACAATCCTCTTTCTGTCTCGGCTCTAAAAAGCAAAAACATTACAAATTAGAAACGGAGTCAGGGATCTGTAATTTGTCTATAGATTTAGTAAAAGCTGAACTTTTTTATTGTGGACTTTGTGCATAGTTTTAACAGATCTGAATATTTTTGGTAGAAAGGTTTCCCGTTTTCCTAAAACTCTCCTAAAAATGTCCCCCGTCTGTCATTTGTCTGACTCAGAGCCGTAGCGGCGTAAATGTACATTTCAGGATGTTTTATGTCAGTGGATTATTGTGGGTTAAACATCACAGGGCATCCCAGCCCGGGGAGAATAGACGGAGGCTGCAATCCTACTTGCATAAATGTGAGGGAAAATGCTCTGGAGAGTAATTTCCTGCTTATCAACAGATCCAGTTGGACAGAGTCTTCTATAAAGCCAAACATCCTCTCTCTGAGTGTTGCTGTTTGTGCGTCTGTGGGTCTTATAAATCTGGCTTCTTTAGCTTTCCTCTTCAAGTTGACCGGCTGATTCTTGATTCTCAGGTTAACAGAGAAAAACAAAAATAGCTGAGCTCATCTCGGAAGGTTCTTTGAGACATTAAACATTAATTGAAACGATATGGCCTAATTTCCCCATTTTATACATTTTGATTGCCAACTTGCAAGTAAACTTGCCACTGAGGTTTCCCTTCACTTAAGCAACATTTTTGTTAGATAATTGTCTTCAAGACATCCTGAGAAATCATGGAATCACAGTTTTCCTCCGAGGTTAAAAAATCCCACTGAGGATAAATATCAAGTTGACTGCACAGGTGAAGTTTTAATGATCACTGGACTGAACAAGTTCCAACAGTGAAATTCAAGGCTGATTCAAACAGTGTGGCGATAACTTCAAAAATAAACAATAGTCGCTCATCTAATGCTGTACGGCTGTTCTTAATAAGAAGAACTAGATTTAACCACACACTGACAAAAATACTATTCTGCAAGTAATTTGTGTAAAAAGATTATTCTGTTTATTTTTTATTTGTTCACTGAGAATTATTATGATTTAACAGATGAAAAATTTACTTACTTTCCTCCCCAGTAAAGCTTTGTTGTGATCACCAAGCTTGAGCGCCTAAAATTATGGAGGGAAAGAAACAGAAAAAAAAGAGGAACGTCATGACCTGGTGACTGACACAGGCAGCATTAGAGTGCTTCACTGTGCTCTCAGCTCACACAACAGATACTTACCGTTAAGTAATTAACGATCCATCAAAGTGGGGTTATGTGCTGTTTAGACAGAAGATTATGCATATCTAGAGATATGTTTATGTGAATGAGAAATGCTTGTGTTCTGAAGTTGCAATAAGCTTTAGGGATGGTTCTTATACTTTTTCACTTGAATCCTCTTAGAATAGAACCTTTTATCAGGATTCAAATTAAAGCTTTATTTTTTTTTGGCATTTCCATAAACATATGAACAATTTGCTGGAAAGCAGAAAGTCCTTATGGTTTTAAAACAGTTTTAGTTCTTAAAGCGCCTAATCTTAACCTGCACCCCTACAAGCACAGGTTTTATTTTACATCTCAGAAGAGAACTGTCTACTTTCTTGGATTATTGATCTCACCGTTCCTTTGTAAAGAGTTTTTGTAAAAGAAAAAAAAAAGAAAAAATCCCCAATCTCTGATTAAGAGATAGAATGGGATGTTGATAACGGCATTGCACCATTGCTGGAGTTTTAGATCATAGGAGAAGACCCAGATATGACAGCTGTTAGTTTCACTAGCAGAAGGAAACTCCTACGCACTGATGAAGCTAAAATTATGTTTAATTGCTGTGTTTTCAATGAAGGGACCTTCATATAATTTTGACTCTAATTTCCAAACGTTTATGCCTGAGCAACGATCTACTGGGGGAAACAAATCATGCATGTTCAAATTGATTTAAATATTTACCAGTTAAGCCCAAAGTTATGAATGCATACGGCATTTAAAGTAATCATTTAATTTCACTAATATGCTTCTTCTAACTGGAAGTAAAGTGAATATATGTGTATATATGTATATACACATATATATACACACACACACACACACACACACACACACACACACACACACACACACACACACACATATATATATTTATATCTATATATACACACACACATGTGTGTATATATATATATATATATATATATATATATATGTGTGTATATATTTATATATATATATGTATATGTGTGTATATATTTTTATATATATATATATATATATATATATATATATATATATATATATATATATATATATATATATATATATATATATATATATATATATATAGTGTATATTAGTTTGTATATGGCATCATTTTTACCGTGCCGTAATTTTTGTATTGATGATATTGAAGGACAGAAACCTGAGTTGCATGGGTCAAATCAATACATGGCTGCTCCTACTCATGGCTCTGTGTTGTAATTATTGACATAAACATCAGACAAGTGGGTAATGGCCTTACTCAGCTGCCTGTTCCTTCCTGCGCCACTAAATCCCCTCATGAGAACGCCTGGTCTGAAATGTCAGCTTCAGTAAGTCTTAACTGTGGTAGCATCAAAACGCCCACCAGCGTAATGTTGTCAGCCCAGTACACGACGCCACTGTGAGCGGCATAATGACGGCGCCAAATCAGAACCGAGCGGCAGCAGCTAAAAGTCCCCACACTTACTGCAGACACTGCTGTAAACGCACATGTGTAATGACTGCTAATGGAACCGATGTTAATGTTGAAATAACTGGAAAATGTTATTCCGCTCCTGTACCCGTTATTATTTGATGTCCCACAATTCGAAAGGAATAAAAGATTCAATTATTGTAAATCGGTGAGCGATATTAAATGGGCCACATGTCAGTTTGTCAGATCGTGTAACTTGTCCTTTCCAGTCTCTTACAGAGCTCATTACTCACCAAGAGAACTGGGCGTGCTTAAAGAAGTCCCTGAATTGAGTATTTGAAATTGATAGAAAAGGAAAACGCCTGCAGGCGAATGCTCACACAGTGAATACGTTTTGCTCCATTTCTGGGACATGATATCTGTGCATGTGTGAACATGAAAACATGTGGCAGATTTAAGATTTAGCTTTAAATGACAAAATAAAGCATGGATCAAATTTGCCGTTTTTCACATGTAGGATGAAGAGCTGTGTGTTTCGTGCCTCACAGACGACACTGCATGCACGTTGTTCTAGATATGGATCTCTTCACATACTGAAATGTTCTCTCGATCGGACACACTAATGTCTTCATTACCTCCAGCATTTCTTCTTGATGATGTTTCCAAGAATGATTTCGGCCCTGCAAGGCAGCACAAATGAGACGGGGCTATTAAATTGCATTTTAAAGTCAGAATCATTTCTAGCAGAACATCAGTGCTGCAATTCACTGCCGCTAAACGGAAGAGGACAGTGCATAAACAGTCACTGTCGTCATAAAAGGGAAATCAACCATGTGCAAAGTTTCTAAGTTTTAAAAGAAAACGCTGTGACGCACGTAAACATGTTAAAGAGAGGAGAAGTGAAGAAGGGATTTTTACCCTGGTGGATATTCTGAAGTCAAATGAACCGATTCTAACAGAATGTCCTTATTGCTTTTATGACATCTGTTACTCCTTGTTCAGTGCCTTGCAAATGATTCATACCCTTTAAACCTTTTCACTTCGTCTCATGCTTCAGTCTCAAACACAAATGTATATTATTTGGATGGTATGAGACAGACCAACACAGCGCAGTTCACGGTGATAAACCGAAAGGGGGAAAAAAAGAAAAAAAACAATGGTGTAAATTTTTTCTAAATACTTTTCTTATTAAAATCCCAAGAGTTACGGTTTTATAGGACCACCTTTAGGGGGTGAGGGGTGGGTGGGGGGTTTCGGATCTGGGGTGGTTGTCTACCAACTTTCACCAACCAGAGACTATAAAATTTCCCCATTTTTCTTTACTAAACAGCTCAAGCTCCACCAGACTAAATGGATAGCAAATGGGGACATCACTTCTTGAGCACTGTAATAGATTCTCGTTTGGATTTGGTTCTGGGCTCTAGCTGGGTAATCGAAACGTGCGAGTTTGCTTTGATCTAAACCATGCCATCGTAGCTCATTCTGTATGTTGAGACTTGTTGTCCTGCTGAAAAGTGAACCTCCACCCCAATCTCAAGTCTCTTGCAGCCTCCAGCAGGCCGTCTCCCAGTGCCCCGCTGGAGAAAATCATCACCACAGCACGATGCTGCCACCACTATGTTTTACTGTGGGGATGGTGTGTTCAGTTAGTTTTCCTCCTAACACAGGGCTTTATACTTGAACCCATTAGTTTAATTTTGTTTTTTTCTGGGCCCTCTACATGATGGGGTGCATATTGCGAACATGACTACGGCTTTCTAATAGCTTTCTTCATGCCATTCTTGCATCGGTGGATACATTTCTGCACGTTGTGTTATTCTTTTATGTAAAATCCCAAATGAAATACCTTGAGGTTTGTGGCTGGAATATCACAGTAAGGAAGTAAGTTCAGAAGGTGCTAAAAGTGACAGTGTGTCTTTGTCCCGGTCCATCTGAACTCTGCACCTTTCAGTGTAAATATATTTCATTGTATATGAATAGGTGTATATTAGGCTAAACTATGACCCTTTTATTCTTTTTTTGACCCATTTTATTAGTCTAAATGCTTACAGACTAAATTCTAGCTTTACATTAACCATCCAAAATGAAAATGTTCAGAAACAAAGAACAGAAAACAGCTAAAGCTGAATGGCTTGTTTAAATACACGCTCAACTTTTGTTTGACCAGGAAATTAGGAACTCGCAAGCAAGTATGTCAAAAGTTGCAATTAACGTGTTTCAAAACCTATGGCGTCAATTTCCAATTCAAATAAACACAAACCTGCAATCCAAAGTCAGACATCAGAATGTAAAGTATAATTGGAATCAGCTCATTTCACATCAAACTCCTGCAGAGTCACACATCACCCACCTGCCGCCTGCGTAAACCTCAGCTGTGTCAAACAGGTTGACTCCGCTCTCATAGGCGATGGTCATCAGCTGCTCTGCAACCTGCCAAGACGTCAGACCGAACGCACAAACACACACAGAAGGGGGGAAAAAGAGAATACGAAAAGGTCTGCGGGGACAGTTCATTCATCATGTTTACTATTTTGACAACCGTTCGTCTTTCGTTTAATTATTTGCACGTTTCCTCATGTAAACATGTCCAGAGAGTGACCTAAAACACTGATCAAAAAGCTGAAATATAGGACAACCAATTAAAGCATGCAACAGCATGTTTTATCTTAACGTCATTAGCGATGCTTTCCAGCTGCAAGGCTCACTCGGAGCAGGAATAATATTTAAAGTAACTCGTTTATGTAACTTGTTCTTATAGAAGCGACCCTCTATAGCACAAGTACAACATTTAGCACAAGAGCTGCATCCTCTCAGCCACAACTAAACAACACATGGTCTCTCACAGGAAATACTGATTCATCAAGCAGAAGTATGATAAGGGTGTAAAACCTGTTCTTATTGAGACTCGACGTTGCTTTGCTCTTTAAAGGGGCCATAACAACAAATGTCTTTCTTCTGAGGTTTTGGGGGTGTAATATGATCTGTTGTGGCCGTGTTAATGTCAACACTCAATACCAAAGGCTCTGCTCAGGCTCAGTCAGCTTTGTCTCTTTGCTTAAAAATGGCCAGATCAGAAAATGGGTTATCTTTCCACTTAATTCTCCAATCAGGTTAAAGTCAGACTTTCCAAAATATACCCTGAAATAGATGGAACGTGTGATCGCTGTAGAGCCACCAACGCAGACTTAGCTCATATGTTCTGGTCGTGCTCTAAGCTGGAAGAGTTTTGGAAATCAATATTTAGGATTTTGAATGTTGTGTTTGGCCTACATCTAAAACCTAGTCCTTTAAAGGCTATTTTTGGGGTTGATGCAGGGATTTCTAGCAAAGCAAATGTTATTGCTTTTGCAACTCTGGTGCCTCGAAGGAGAATACTTCTAGAATGCAAATCCCTATTTGTCGCTTTCCGTTATGATGATGTTCCTAAAAATTGAAAAAGTGAAATACTTTCTGAAAGGATCGACCAACAGATGTTATAAAGTATGGGGCCCTTTACTGGATTATTTTGATAAACTTGTTACTCTCCCTTCTCACTAGTAAACAAGTCTCAATGTAAAGAGTTTTAATTTTGGGATAATAATTTCCTTTTTTTTTTCTATTTTATTTTTATTATTTAATTATTTAGATATATATATTTTTTTGCCGGCACAGGGACAGTTGGGGTTGGATGGGGTTTACAAAAATATAAAAATGTTGAAATGCTGTGTGGTTCTTGTTATATTGTACATGGCCAAGTTAATTGTAACAACTGCTAAACACTACAATCTGAATGTCATTGTACATCTGTTTTAACAGCAATAAAAAATGATAAAAAAAAATTCTCCAATCAGAGCCCACCATCAAGCAAACAGCCTTCCCCCTCCCAGATTTCCAAATATGGTTGTAGCCAATCAGAGTGAAGTCAACTTAGCAGAGCTGCATTTCATTACCGCACCCAACCCTTTTACTGAAGACATTTGGGCTGACAAAACAACACGCTGATGCTGTTTTTTTTTTTAATGAAATCCTTTGGAGAATTCACATATGCAGCAATATCAACTGCATGAAATGGCTTATACAGTGACGTCATGGCACCTTTAACATAATTGCTTGTAGCACAACTTGTGAAGTTAATGCAACATACCTTTATGTGACCTACCAAAGGTGGAAAAAAAAATCAATCATGGAAAATAAAAATTTGCTATCTCTATTAGTAGAGAAACGGAAGAAGATTAAGTACACCCAATAATTTAACAGGTTTTAGAAGCCCTTATAAGCAACAATGACGTGATATATTTGTTTTCTGTATGACATTTTCTGTGTAGACATTTTGGTCTATTTTCATTACAACATCATGTCAAATCATCCAGAGATTCTCTATTCCCAGCTTTCATTTGGTCTCAACACATGCTTTTCAGGCTAGTTGAGGTTTGGACCTTTGCTACACCATGATTCATTTCTTTTCATTCAACCTGTTGTGTGTGGGATCACCGTTCTGTTGCTGATCCGGTTTTGCTGGAGTTCAAGTAGAACCCGTAACGTGACTATAACGTAGGTCTCATTGCTGCAAACAAAGCCAAAATCATAATGTTTCCACCATCTTGCTTGACAGCATTATGACGTGTTTGTACTGATGTGCTGTGATTGTGTTGCACGTTTGTAATGGCTAGATTAAACTTTTTGGTCTCATTTTTTATGTGTCCGTAATGGTTGACTAGAACACTAGTCAATAGGTTTATGCTTAATTCAGACAAATCTTTGGTAATCTATTAGGACTGCTATAATATTTTGAAAGAGGATAACCTTTTGTCTAGTAACCATTTAAAAAATCCTTTTAATTGTATTGAAAATGGAAAAGAGAGATCATATTATCCTAGTTTAGCTTCCCTTCATTGGCACCTACATCAAGAATAGAATTTAAAATTCTTCTTCTCACGTATAAAGCCCTTAATAATCAAGCTCCATCATATATCAGAGTTCTGGTTACCCCGTATGTTCCTAACAGAGCACTTCGCTCTCAGACTGCAGGTCTGCTGGTGGTTCCTAGAGTCTCTAAAAGTAGAATGGGAGGCAGATCCTTTAGCTATCAGGCTCCTCTCCTGTGGAACCAACTCCCAGTTTTGGTCCGTGAGTCAGACACCCTGTCTACTTTTAAGACTAATATTAAAACTTTCCTTTTTGACAAACCTGATCGTTAGAGTGGCTCATGTTACCCTGAGCTACCTCTATAGTTATGCTGCTATAGGCTTAGGCTGCTGGAGGACATAAAGACCACTTTCCCTCACTCTGCTGCAATCTCCTACTAGTCTTCAATGTTGTATTATTTGCTATTATTCCAGCATTTAACTTTGTGTTCTCTGTTTTTTTTCCCCTCTTAATAGTAGCTACACCAGGCCTGACATTTAGCTGTGACACCATCCTGTGGGGCAGATCAGTTGAGTTTCTACTGTCAACAATTTCATGTCCTCCTATAGATGAAACGTTTGGCCCCGTCTTTAGGTGTTCTCTTGTGAACATATTGGCTGAGCTTTTACTACAACTAACTGTATGTGCTCTCTTTCATCCTCTAGACTTAAAACCTGGTTCAGAGCTTATCTGCCTTCAGCCGTGTTTCCTAGATGAAGACATGTGGAGCTAGTTACCCCCATTACCTTTTGTACGTTTCTCTCACATAGAAAGTACTCCTGGATCAGTGCTTCGGTATTCTTTTTGTCTCTCTGCTCTGTCTTCTCAAACCCCCAGTCAGTCTTGGCAGATGACCGTTCACACTGAGCCTGGTTCTGCTGGAGGTTTCTTCCTGTTAAAGGGAAGTTTTTTCCTCTCCACTGTCGCTACATGCATGCTCGGTATGAGGGATTGCTGCAAAGTCAACGACACATTGCAAGCGACTGGTCATTGTAGCTGCATGCTCATCTAGGAGGTGTGTATGCTGCAAGTCAATGACTCGATGCAATCTGCTGGACTTCCTTAGATAGTAAACTTTTTGGCTAATCTGTCTGCATGATTCAACAGAACTGACTCTGGAATTTCACCAAAAGCTAAGTGGTAAAAAATAAAAAAGGAAATTTTTTCATAGATCTGAATAACACTGGACTTAGCTGTAA
This sequence comes from Fundulus heteroclitus, assembly GCF_011125445.2. Classification (NCBI taxonomy): domain Eukaryota; kingdom Metazoa; phylum Chordata; class Actinopteri; order Cyprinodontiformes; family Fundulidae; genus Fundulus; species Fundulus heteroclitus. The sequence continues at coordinate 11,854,324 of NC_046378.1, read as the reverse complement.
CTGGCAGCTGATAACTAATGACAATGGTGCGCTACTAAATCCCAGCAGCTGTACTGGATTTTCTCTTCAGTCCTCCTGCTCTCTATAAACTGATTTTGAAAGTTGCCAGGACAGCGACTTTTCTTCAGGAGCCCCTACAGACCTAGCACGTCTGTTTACAGTGGAGGCTGTGCTTCATTTGTACTGTATTAGCTGGAATAAAACATCAGTTTTTGGCAGAATGTTACATACAGAAACATTATTTGTTTGGTTGGTGAGAAGAGGGAGCCTCACAAATCCTGCCAAGAATCCCTCCTTTCATCTATAATTAGTTCAATGTTCTTTTAGGCTTGTGGGGATACATCTGAATTCAAGGATGCTTTAATAATTTGAAGCATAAAAAAATATAGCCTAAAGCTGAAGGGATATTAGATTAAACTATACTTTTTTAACATGTTCTTCTTTTCCTCATTTAAAAACTTGATAAACAGACCAAAAAGAAAAAGGGTTTCAGGTTAAGCCCATAGAAAGAGGGCTCCGGTTAGGCCACAAATTGCTACTCATGTAACACCTGTACATAAATGACTCAATATCCACGGAGCTTTTGCGTCTAGTATGGGTCCAGAGGGAGAAGTTGTGGCTTCAGAAACTGACTGAGGTGTTACAGGCTGTTGCTGGAGCCTCAAATACTAAGTCAAATTTGTACAATACATCTAGCCTAAAAAGTTATACAGTTATATAAAATTAATATTACAAAGCACTTCTCTAAATTCAACACTAAATCCAACTTTAGTTACTAAATTATTCAATCTTGCCCCTCTACATCTATGAATTTATCACACAGAGAAGAGTGGATTCATACTGTTGCTCCTGGTTCCCCGCATAGAACTGGGAAAAAGGTCTTTTATTTGCTCGGCTCCGTCTACATGGAATATGTTGCAAAAAGATGGGAAATTAACTGAACTTATTTCATTGAGTACTTTTAAGTCCAGACTGAGAGCACTAGATATGACTTCTTTAAATTCGGACTGTTTTTCTTAATTTTTATGGCATTTTAGTTGTGTAATTGTATAACTTTTACTGCCTCTTGGCCAATACTCCCTCGAAAAAGAGGTTCTTAATCTCAATGGGACATTCCGGGTTAAATGAAGGTTGAATAAAAAATAAAATAAACTCTTCTCAGGCTGAGGTTCTTGGAGATGGACACAAATGCAAACAGCCAAACAGAAGCAGCATGGCGAGTTGAAAAGAGCTGACAAAAAAAAAAGGAAAAACTAACGGCTTGACTCGAGAGCAAAGCAAAAGCAGCATGGCAGCAAACACGCATGGACATGGGTTGGTTTGGCATGAACAGAATACAGCGAGGAGCAAATGAGAAATGGGAGCTTAAATATCAGGGAAAACAGGAGGGAAGTCTGAAAAAATTAAGAAATGTTGTTATGCAAAGGAGTTTCGGGAGCAAACATATACAAATTATTATTCACTTCTTTAAGAAAACAACATTAATAAAATTTGATTATTTTATATATATATATATACCCCTCACACACCCCTCGTGAGAGAAATGACTGATAAAGAAGCAAAGATGCTCGGAGTTGCACCATTTTCCAAAAAAAACCCATCAGATTCTGTGACTCAAGAGGACACTGTTTCGCTGACTCCTCCAGAACAAACATTATGCTCCTTAAGTTCAAAGACTCAATATGCAATGTTCCTCACTGCCCCAGAGGGAAAACTAGACAAACCTTAAGGACCGGTGACTTAACTGTAAAGGCTTTTCTGTCAAGCTGTCAAACATCAGTCTTCAAAAACACATTTGAACAGTAAAGATTAAAAAGTTAATAAGAGTACAGGCTACCTTCATGTTAAATGATAAAGGAATGCCAATGTGAATCAGTGGTATTTTAATGTAGCCTGATAAAAATACCAAAATGCACATATAAGAACTGGAATCACTGACAAAACACACATTTGTGTGCCAGGCTTAGTTAATTAGTTAATCCTGGTCTGGAGCAGGCTAACCGCACAGAAGAAGTTGCCATGGTAACTTATGGCCACTGCTTTTGTGAAACCGAGTCCAGGTTTAAATCAGCCAGGATGCCTGAAAAATCCCGGCTTACTCTGCTATCTTGGTTTTGTAAAAGCCCTTAGGAAAATTGTTGGCTCTGTGCCTGAACTTCAAAATGGACGCAGTTAGAGAACAAGCTAAGGTTCCTCAGGAACTCCGTAAGAAGGGGAGGCTTGTCCTGAAGAGGTTGTATAAAATGATCTGAATTAGGAGAAACCACTTTTTTATTAGTTGTGTTGAGCCATTTGAATTATTTCTGTTTGATTTGTCTTTGCAAACAGCTGAAAATGTGCACTTTTTGCCGATAAAATCTGCTGTGAGCCTTTGAAAAGTTTTAGATGCGGCTACAAAGTGAGTCAAAGTTACAATGTGAAGATGTAATGCAAATCTATCACCAGCATAATGATCCATAATTTACTTTTTTTTTTTCAGATTTAGTATAACAATTACTTTCAAAGTCCATCAGTATGCAGAAACTGCTTGAATATTAATGGGATTTGACTACTTTCAGGAAAAGTTAGGAGGACAGAGAGCTAAAAAAACAGCAGGACATGGAGAACAATGTCCACAATGTGAAATGTCTCAGTGAGAGCCCCTGAGGCCTGGACTGTTGGGACAGATAGAGCGGAGGGAAAAGTTAAGTAATGTATGAAAGAGGGACTACTAAAGTGAAAGTATCATAAAGTGAGGGGCTGGAGAAAATGAACTGTGTTTGTTTTCCCTTCTGCATGTTACTGAGTGCAGGTGAAAAGCACCCGCCTCAGCACCAGAGGGTTATCATTACTGCAGTGATGGAACAACAGGCTCTTTTTTAATGCAAAGCTCCAAATGGTCGAAAATTATTTAAAGGTTACCAAGATGGTGGAAATTGAATGAAACAAATAAAAAGAAAGGAGTAAGCGAGAAGCAAAAAAGGCATTAAACTTGTGTCAACTTGATAAATGTGCAGGTGTGAGCACATTAAGAAACAAAAGCTGCCACGACACTTTAGGCTTCTCTTTTTTTTTATCCTGGTCTGCAAAGCTTGATAGAAAATAAAAGTTTGACAGATAGAAGGAAAAGAATAAAAGGCAACATTTTCCCTCGTAACCCCAGATGTAAGGCCGCCACACCTCCCACATCCTACCCACACAGCCTCGACAGAGGACTTTATGACAGCGCTGCTTCCTCCCCTCCAAACTCCAAACGGCACCAGCATCAGAACTGTAACGCTGAGGCTTTTCATAACTCACTCTGCAATTTATAGATCCGGGTTTGACCTTTCGGGATGAGTAAGCAATGCAAACTTGCTTACCCACACACTCATGTCAACTTTCCGTCTGGAGACCAGGTATTTTAAAATAGAACCATATACGGACACATAAAAGGACTTAGAAAAATGTGTATATGCATGCATAACTACGGGATGAGAGGAAACTTGACCCGACAGAACATTATGCTGCAATTCTATGGAAGTGCCACATACACACACGGCCATATTGATTGCCTTTTAATTTCTGCTTCATCTTGTTTTAGGTTGATCAGAGTCCAATCCGCGGCTTTTTGTTTTCCTTGGGTGACACCAGTGTTGTAGTACTCGAGTCCGAGACTCGAACTCGAGTCCGAGTCATTAGCTAAATTTAGAGACTCGTGACTTGACTTGGACTTGAGCACTGATGACTCGAACTTGGACTCTGACTCCTACATTCAGATCATTCTGACTCGGAAATTGAGAAAAAGACTCGACTTTTTTTATATCATTAGGCTATAAATGTAATATGTCATTAGAATATTATTTGGTGTATGATTTTAATATCTAAATTATTAGTGCAATGTGGTGGAGTGTGAATTTTTTCTAGTTTAAAAACATGTAGGCTATGCTTACTTTAGTGCAGAACTTGGACTCGACTTGATCAATAAGGACTCGACTTGGACTTGACTCGGATGAGTAGTGGACTTTACTCGGACTCGACTCAGATTTTTTTTTTATGACTTGGACTTAACTCGGACTTGAACACTGGAGACTCGAACCTGTACTCGGACTCGAGGCATAGTGACTTGACTACAACACTGGGTGACACAGAGGCATTTTCTTTGCTTACAGCCACAAGGCTGAATTAATGGAAACTATGTGCTGCGGTGAGGATGGCAAGGGAGGTAGAAAAAGGGAGGTACAGAGAAGAAAGGCTATCTAAAAGCTAATAGATGACAAGGACATGTAACACGGTTGTTTGACAGAGAAGACGGGCAAAAGAAAAAATTAGCTCTCCTATTCAGTTCAATCCAATTTTATTTATATAGCGCCAATTCATGATACATGTCATCTCAAGGCACTTTACAAAGTCAAATTCAATCAGATTATACAGATTGGTCAAAAAATGTCCTATATAAGGGAACCAATTGATTGCATCAAAGTCCCGACAAGCAGCATTCACTCCTGAAGAAGCGTAGAGCTACAGGGAGAGTCGTCTGCATTGTACATGGCTTTGCAGCAATCCCTCATACTGAGCAAGCATGGAGCGACAGTAGAGAGGAAAACTCCCCTTTAACGGGAAGGAAAACCTCCAGCAGAACCGGGCTCAGTATGAACGGTCATCTGCCTCGACCCACTGGGGTTACAGAAGACAGAGCAGAGACACAACAAGAGAGACAAAGAAGCACAGAAGCACACATTGATTAACAGGCAGGCATAAATCTTCCAGACATAAATCTGCAGAGTTTGCTAAATGCTCGTGGGACTTTTACTAGAGCTACTTAATTTGGTCATATGATTAAGTTTTTAACATAATACAAAGAGCAACTTTGTGGAAAAGCAGCTGATGCTGACGGTTAGGTTTGGTGGAGGATCTGTGATGGTAAAGGTTGGTTTCTTTTCCAAAGGCAACCTTCATAAAGCACGTGACGTCTTTGACACTTTGAAATATAAATAAGTGTCTGCTAACATCTGGTGGAAAACTCAAAATGTGTCTTCACTTGGTCCTTCAGCAGGATAATGATGAATCCAGTTCAGTAGAAGAGAAGACAGACTAACAGAGGACCAAGGACTCAGAACGATCTGGGAAGATTTTGGAAAGAGGAATGATCAAAAAGCCCGCTCTGTGTGCTCCAACCTTGTGACATGGTACCACCTGGGTTTTTGTTTTCTTTTCCTCCCAAAATACATACACTGTACCTTCATTACAGGTGGGCCGAGTTCAAACTTCTACAATAAGAGATGCATTTATTTTAAGGCGTGTCCCACATCAGTACCGGGGCTGCCAATACTGGCTCTGTTTAGCCACATATCCTCTGCACCAAAATAAACAAACTCTGGTCGTGTTGCTTTCTTTCCCCTGGTATTTCCTCTGCGAGTTTCAGCACCGGGTCAGTCATGTAATATTAACGCTGCTTCCCTGTGAGCTAACAAGCTATTCCCTCATAACTCCCTTCTGTTGAAGTAGCCTAAAGTGGCTGAGAAATATCTGTGACATTGGTGTTGGCACCAGGGACATACTGAATAATGGAGTGAAAAAAAAAGTCCAGTTTTTTTTTTGGGGGGGGGGGGTGCATCGTGTAACTAGATGGCACTTAGCCCTTAGGAAGGAAAAATAACTCTGTTACATAAGCATTTTTCTTTCTCGGTCCCCCAGGATCAGCTCTGCTCTCTTTTCTGTCACGTTGTGTACATGAGAGTCTGATGACCAGGGCCAGGACCCTCAAACCAACGTCAAATGATATTAATCTTAAACAGCAAGACCGTGAAGGGGACCTATGTTCACATATAAACACATAATGTGTGTCCTCTGCCTCTAAAGGCACAGTTCCCATGTTACATACCTGCTAACATGAATGAGCTATCTTGATCCGGAGGCTTAATGATCCCATTATTCTGTTATCTAAATATTTCTAGTGGCTCATTCACGTTTTAAACATTACCAAACAGCTACTGAACTAAAAATGTCATTAAAAAAGACTTGAAGAGATTGCTTAACTATAACAAATCACTTTAATTGCCTTGAACTTCATGAATAAAAAAATCCAGATCAGGAATTAAAGGGAGATTATGGGCTGTTTGTACAGATAGAGCTGAGTGAAAAGTTAAGTAATGTATTAAAGAGGGACAACTGAAGTGGAAAAGCATATCAGAAACTGAGCGGCTGGAGAAAATGAACTGTTTATTTCCCATCATTAGGAACAAAACTATGATAAGACTAATATGGAAAAACAGCACTGACAGAATTTAGCTCTTAACTTTCCTCCTTTATTGTGACATAAATCCTGTCCAGTGTTAGAATAACCTGGGTGCATAGCTGTGAACGTCTGCAAACTAATAGTTTTGTTGAAGCACCTATCGATTCATCCGATATTCAGTCTTCTTGAGTCCATACCTGTCAGCAGTTCTGGAGAATCCGATTAATCTGGAATAAAGAGACTGTTGAACCGCTGAAGCTAAAACTGGACTCTGTATCACATGTGTCCTGCATCGTTTACAGCTCAATTGCTGTACTGTGAAATCACTGTGCACTTTCTCCTGGAACTGTCCTGCAAAGTTACTTTTTTATCCTGCAAAGTTACTTTACTATCCTGCAAAGTTACTTTATATCCTGCAAAGTTATTTTATTTTCCTGTAAAGTTACTGTACTATCCTGCAAAGTTACTTTACTATCCTGCAAAGTACCTTTATTATCCTGCAAAGTACCTTTATTATCCTGCAAAGTTACTTTACTATCCTGCAAAGTTACTTTACTATCCTGCAAAGTTACTTTATTATCCTGCAAAGTTACTTTATTCTGTAATCCACTGCAATTCACTGAAATTCTCAAGATGTATGCAAATGAAATTTTGTTCTGTATGCACTCTGTGCATACAAAATGACAATAAAGTTTGTCTAAGTCTAAGTCTAAAGTTCAGCCGCCACCTGTTTTTTTCACAGTTCGACAGTAAATCTGATGAAATCATTCCTGTTGCAGCTCAGTCAGAATGACCAAAGTTATTTGCCTTATGTGAAAGGAGTCAGGGAGACCTTATTTAGATGGTTTTGTTGCTTTATTTAAAGACAGAAGTTTGGATAAACTCAGATTAATGTGTATTTTACACAATCTGGCAGAGATCGGGGGAGGATCTTGTGGCTGGGTGACCAATTCACAGCATTTGACTTAAATGCGGGCCTGGCTGTCGATGCCTTTCTGGGCATTAGCTCATACCTGCTTCCGTGCGTGACGTCGTGGGGGGAGTGTTGGCTTTATCCTTGGGTACAATTTCCAGATGCCTGAAGGTGCCATGTTCATGTGTTGAAACATTTATATGGAAGTAGAAGCTCCAGTGACCGGCCAGCATGCAAATCCAAGAAGGAAAAGCTTTCTGTGTCTCGTGACGAACGAGTTTTAGCGCATAACGAGAAACAAGGCCTGTCCCTACATGAGTAGAAAGGCCGCTCAAAGGTGAAGAAGGTACGAAGAGCACGAGAAGCGAGATCACAGTTTGTGACTGCAGCCGGGGTCAGAGGCCTACGTCTTTGGAGACGTGTCCTGATGTCTGAAGGAACTAGAGTCGAAGGGTTTGGCTAAAATGACCTTTGTTACATTTAGAGAAAAAATGGGAAAGCGTCACGTTGTGGAGGCGTTTTTCTGCGGGAGGGATTGACACAAGTAGAGTTTTATTTCTGTAGCATCTTTCACAGACATTGATCTCACAAAGTGCTTCACAGGGGCAAAAATAATTCAAACAACGGGAGCAAATTAAAGCATGAGCAATCATTTCTAGTTGAGTCTGTAATATGAATGCTCTTAATTTTGAAATATTCTGTAAATGAGCGATGACGAAGTAACGTTTTATGATTGTCAAAGGATAAGGAACTGTCGAAGACTGCTTTTCACAGTTGGAGTTAAGGAAGCAAGATGCTGCCAGATTATAGGAATTAAAGGAAGATTATGTGGAAACACTGCAGCCATAACTTAACATAAAATTCCAGTTTGGGCAGAAATGGGTATCTTGACTAAATGAATTGGTTGCATGCTGGCCTAAGGACAATACAGTCACTGTTTTAGATTGGCTATTACAAAATTCTCATCTCAGTCTTATAGAGAGTGATTTAATTTCAGACCGTGAAATAAAATGTCTTCCAAAGATCATGCGTATTTCGGTTTAGCGGTCGTATTCGACATGTGACAGCAGTCAGCTTGCATCCGGCCCAAGAAGGAAAGTTAGCATCCTGAATCCTTTTCATCAAAAAAACCTCCAGGTCAGGCTAAAATCTTTCAGACCTTCAGACCGCAAATACAAAAGTTATCGTAAATATCATCCCAACATTGAAACATGGTGGTGGACGCAGTGTGCTGTGAGGTTACCGTTCTACACATCCTACTGATTATGTTCCAGGGTTGATGAAATAAAATAGTGTATTTTATTTTTATTTTTTGTGTCCGATCTGGCAGTGTAGCTTTAAGAACAGAGTGCTCTCCTTGATTTATATATGCACAACGGTTAATAATTTCATGTTCAATGGACACAAAAACAGTAAGGTAGAAGAGAAAAAAAGGAAGAGAAAAATGTTTCAACAGTTTAAATTGTTGGTTTTGATTCCAAATTGTCAAATGACTGCTACAAAGTTGAAGATGAGTAGAGATTGAATTAATCACTATCAAAGTAAACCCAAGGTTACGTCCAAAGCAGCAACAGAACGGCAATCTTATGAACACTTTTGTGAGGCAGAGTGCGTGAATACTGCCGTATAATGATGTGTTACGGCAAAAGATCGACTAAAATCTTACAGATGCTGTTTTTTTTGTGCATGTTTGATTGTAAGTCAGAGTAAAAGAAGGAAAAACCTTGGAAAGCATTTCTGTTTCTCTCTTCTCCAACAAAAATCATTTGAATAAAGTGTACCTTTTTTATATTAATAGCTTGAATTACCTGCTCTGTATTAGCATTTTAGGATCCATCAGAGCATGCCTAAAATCAGTTCAACATAACCACGTTTACAGAAAAATACCGCGATCAAGCAAACAAGAGAAATGTAGGAAAGCGTTCCATACCTCGTCTGTTACCTGCCCTCCAAACGTCACCCATGTACCTGCAGGAGAGAGGGAAAAACAGAGACTTCTCATCACCCGGGAATTTCATCACCATTACTCCACTGTCAGTCCTTCGTGTCAGTGCCTTTCTGTGTTTGTGTCTGACATCCTGCAGTAAACACAACTAATCCCAGCATTGTGGCGCCACGCCATGGAGGCTGTCAGGCTCCCGAGAGGAAAGCCTGTCCTGTTCAGAGCCGCCTCTAAGTGCTGAGGGATCACCTCGGTGCCCCGTTAGTCGCTTTGTCTTCACGGGTGACTGTTTCCGTTTGCCACCGTCACGCATATTTAGAAGACCTCGTCATCTCACCTGTCTGTATGTGCGTTTCTTCTGAATACGTGTCTATCTGTGTGGAAAATTGGCCCGCAGACAAAGCGGAAAAGCCAGACAAAAGGCCGAGCCTCAACTTTCAGAGGACACAATGAATCCTCGGTGCACCATCCCTCGGTGAATACATACCTGGAAGAAAATGCTTCCTATTCAGGTTGTCTCAGAACAGTCTGAGCTATCTGAAAGCTGTCTAAACATCATAAGCAAAGGGGAACACATTCTGAATCAGAAAAATATGCTTTTTCTTTAAACGTTCAAAACAAGGCTCCCGTTTGCATCACGAACTGCAAGCATATTTATTTAGTCTGAAAAGTAAATTAGAAATGTGATGAAGACACTCGTGCCAGCCATGATAATAATATATCACAGAGAATGTTTTTGGAACATTCATGGCTCTTTACTGCTCCAAGGAAAACTATTTATTACACCATTTGGTTTAGAAAGTGTGTTAAGGTTGATTAAAGTGATCTTTTGAATAAATCTTTAACTATTATCTTCCCAAATGTCTCAAGAAGCCACATTATCTTCAGAGTACTCAAACTTTTTTAAGTCAGTACTATTCTGCTTTCATGCTACCGAGTCCTGCCACAGTAATTATTATTCTCCAACTATAAACATCCCTCTCCACAGCAACTATACACTGGCTCCGTCCAGACGGATGGACAGATGGATGTTTGGAGATTATGATTTCAAAATACTGCTCAGCTCATTTTACTGGGCCATTTAAGAGCAAAACGAGCCAGATAAATTGAGAGCTACTTGTTAACGTGTGAATGGATGACATTCACACGTTAGAGTATATATTTGCAATCTCTTCCCAGCCTTCATTATTCATTAAGAAATATGTTATTGCAGCTAAAATGCATGAAAAAACATGTCCAATAAAGGGAATTTAGTCAAACCTAAGTCATTTTAAGCTAGGTGGAATATTACTGTTGCATTAGACATATGAAATCACTTATGGTGCCTTGTAAAACTATTCCCCTTTATCTGTTTTCACATTTGCCTTGCTGACTTGAAGTGAAAAAGCATTCATGGTTTTCTTCTAACAAATAAAAATCTGAAAAGTGTGGCGTGCCTATGTATTCAGCCCGTTTTAATTGGTTTCCCGTGAATAAAATCCAGCGCAGGCAACAGCCTTTTACGGAGCCCGGGAGAGCTCACTTTAAGTGATATTTTTTTTCAGGTCGTGATAATTTGTGAGCACGTTTTCTTTTAATTGAGTCCTCGAATTAATAAAACTTATTCGAGCACACGTTTTAATTATTTGTGGGTGTGTTTTGGTAGATCAAGATCTCGAATATACCATAACGTGCTCATGTTTACATGTGTCAAGACAATATTGAGTGCACGTTTTATATATTGTGGCCACGTTTAAGTAGATCGTGCACACAATGTTTTATAACCATGTTCACTAAATTGCGCGCTCGTTTGAGTAAATAGCGCACTCGTTTAATAAATTGTGCCCTCGTTTTACTATGCTTAAAATGAGAGCTCAATTTAGTAAAATGAGCTCACACTATAGTAAAACAAGAGCACAATATAGTATATTGTGCACACAATTTAGTAAAACGAGCGTACGATTTAGTAAAACGAGTGCACAATATAGTTAAACAAGAGCACAATTTAATTAAACGAGAGCACAATGTAGTAAAACAAGCGCACATTCTCTCAACATGCAAAACATTTTGCGATGACCCCTCTAGGGCTCCATAGCCTTTACTAGTTACATAATTAGTAAATATTTTGGTTATTTGGTTATTTGATATCAGGCCTCACATACACAATATGCATGTATCTAACACGATGCACACACAATGCACACAGCATCCCTGGTAAAAAGAAACCACCAAAACTGACATACATGTAACACGATCTACACTACAAAAATGTATACAGTGTGGGCAAAATTTGTCATACAGCTCATATTTATGCATTGCATACTGCATCTGTCCATAACAGGAAGTGAAATAGGTTTTAAAAAGAGTGGGAAGTGTAATCATGTAATGTGTAACATATGTGATGTATTATACACTATAATACACAAGAAAATATTCTTGCATGTATGTGACTAGATGGAGTAATTAACTTATTGGCACTGATAGTAATTGTAGTTACTTGGAAATGTGCATGTTGTGCATTGAAAAGCGAGGTGTAATGTGGACCAACTGTCCACCGAGTGTCCTAGGCTCTGCATTAAAAGACATGTCTCTGGAAAGTCTGCTGCCAGAACAGAGATAATCAAAAGTATTTAATAAAAATATATAAATGTTGATAATGATGACTTTTCCACTTATTTTGTTGTGATTTATTCAGTTATTACCATCAGTATGAAGACCTCTTTCTGAATTCACTTTAGCTTAAGTTCCTGAAACAGGACGTTGGTTATTATAAATTCCCATAATAGTGATAATGACAACTATAGCAATAACGACAACAACAATTGTGAATAACACTAACTTTAATATTTTTTTGAGACATGGATTATATACAAATATATTCCATGTCTCAAAAATATTAAAATTAATGTTATTTACAGATGACACAAATATATTATTTTCTAATGGTAATTAAAACATTCAATTATACATTAAACAGTTTAATTTATATGTCACAACAAGAGATATTAAATAGTTCTCACAGCTTCGTGGAAGCAGCCATCCTCCTCTTCGGGTTGGACGTTTCACGCTTCTGCATAGTCCATTAATTTCTGATAACCTCGTCGGGTATTATCTCTTACATATAGATTAAATAATTTGGGCCCCAATACCGATATTTGATTTGAACTCATCCATCTGCATATATATGATAGAGTCAACCAGTGTGTGAATTAATTTCAGCATAGATGCAGCTGTTCTTTCAAAGCCCAAAAGGGTTGTTATTAAACAAACAGCATCCCGGTGACCAAGGAACAAAGCAGTCAAGTCAGGGAGAGAGCTGTGGAAACGTTTAAAGTGGGATTGGTTATGTACAACATCCAAGATTTTCAAATCTCACTTCATCAACAAACGACAGATATGATACAATTGCACATCTAGTGATATAAATTATATAAATCAGAGAAACAGCCAAGAGTAACTCTGGAGGAGCTGCAGATCTCCATAGCTCAGGCTGGCGATATAGTCAAGCTGAAACTAATAAACAATTTCTCCACCAAGGTTGTGTTTTTTAAAAAGTGGCAAGAAGAACGCCATTAATGAAAAAAAAAAAAAACAAGCAACAAATCATAAAAGGTCCTATTTGATTTGCAGTCAGTCTAGTAAGCTGTGCAGGGAACATAAACTTAAACACATTTTACGTGTTAAACAAATGTTGAAACAATGTGTACAGTTTCAGGCAGAACTAAAAAAAAAAAAAAAAAAAAAAAAAAAAGGTATAATGTAGACGTGACAATGGGTTTTCAAGGCCGGAAAATCAGCATTAACATGTAATCCTAATGGACTGAACAGAATTATAATAACAGAGCAACTTCAGCTGTCAGCATCATCTGCTTATCAGATGAAATGCTCTCACTATCAGTAATGACGTTACATTTAAATGCTTGTGCAAGCAGAAGAGGCGGGGATAGTTTGTTGCTGTTTCTTTTTCTTCAGGGAATGCAACAATTTAAGTTTGAATATGTATGGCTACCCTTTAGGTCAAACGAATCACCTCCTCTTCTCGTTCTGCTCCCAATTTCGTCCTCCTGCTGAATCTTTTATCCGCTCACCCCGCATGAGTCCCGGTGCAGAATAAATTTCACACAAAGAGGCTGTTCTTTCTCTGACTTTATTGACCTCCACTCCTAATTTTTTATTTTTTTTTATAAAGCAAAGCAAAAACAAAAACACCCTTCTGCACATCCCACCAGAGGAGACGCAGTGACGTAGCTGCACTCATTATTCTGTACCGATGAGACCCTAAAGTCACACTGGCTCTGTCACGCCATAATGCATTACCACAATCTAATAAGGAGCAGAGAGTTTTTGAATCCTGACATGTATCACCAGCGGACTGGCAATCAGAGTTTTATTCACCGGAGGAGTGACGGGGCGGTTGGCTGGAGCAATGTCAGCGCCTGAGGGCTACGTCTCTTCGGGACGTTGTTAATGCCAGTAACCATGGCAGCTTTGGTTATCCTCAAATGCAGCTTGAAGCAGAGCCATTACAGGACGAGCTGATAACGCTGCAGCGCGGCTTCATTACACGCGTTGCTACCTTTAAACACACTCCGCGCACACGGGTTCCTGCACACACACACACGAGGGCTCAATCATCCCTCTAAGCTGACACCGGAGCGGGAGGAATGGAACCACAGCTGACGGAGTCCGGTCGCAGCTCTGGGCCTTTTTTTTTTGTTTGAGACCCGGCGTGGGATGACAGGCCTGCAGCGCTCTAACGTCAAGGCCGCCGCTCCTCTCGACCCAGCTCAGCCTTCTGTTTGACGGGAAGTTAAAGTCCCGACTGCATCAAGCTGAGGGTGGAAAAAGACGGAGGTGTCGCTTAGAGACACTGCTTTTGGAGCTTCAGTTAATGCACTGAGCTTTTTGCATCTTTTACTAAAACAGTGACGCGTTCAACTCAACCAAGATTCAATTACTTTCTAGTAGGAACCCGTGGGAGTTGGTAGCAATCATATTTAGAATCATATTATGGCCTAATACAACTTAACTCAGTCGTTTCTTACGTAACAAGTTATTCTAAATAAATGAGTAGTTTATTGGCAAATGTTTGTTTTTTTAGGTCTTTTTTAAACCTAAATGTACACAGTGGTGTTCTGTAACAGGGTGTGATAGATGGTACATGTTTAAGATAAACCCTCTGTGGGGCTTCCATTTACCTGATCACCAAACTCTTCTTTGCCAGTTTTTCACACACACACACACATAAAAAAACAACGACTAAAAGCTAAGGAAAAGGTGCAGACATTTTGAGAAGTGTTTCAGGAACTTAAAAACTACCCAACTTGCTGTGACAGAAATAAAAAGGAAATGATACACGAGGTTTCAAAGCATCTTATGAACAAGCATCTGAACGGTGTGGGAGGTACACTTGCATTGACCCTAACTGAGTCAATATTTTGCAGAAGAGTGTTTCATTGCAGTTACAGGATCTATTTGGGGCATGTCTCTTCCAACTTTAGACGTCAAGAGACTATTTCCCAGTTCTTCTTTAGGAAAAAAACTTTGTCAAATTAGGTGGAGAGCAGTGGTGGACGACAGTTTTCAGGTATTGCCAAGTTTTCGTGATTAGCTTGAGGGCTGGACTTTGTCTAATCTTCGCTTGTAGCCTTTGCTGTACCTTTAGGGCTGTTGATCTGCTGGAAGGTGAACCTCAATGGTTTTGCACACGTTGGTCTCATCAGACCAGATCATCTTCTTCAACATGTGTTTTGTTTCCCCCACATATATGACTTCCTTTCAACGGTGGATCTGTTTTTGTCTCTTGTCCATGACGGGCAGATTTGTGGAGAGCGTGTCTAATGCACACCCAGCATGCAGTTCTCCTATCTGAGCCGTGGATCTCTGCAGCTCCTCCACTCATCATGGACCTCGTGGCTGCCTCTCTGATTAATGCATTCATTTGCTGGCATGTATGTGTTTTCAGGTGTGTCATACAGTGTTTTCAAATCAAAAACCAAGAGTAATGTCATTATGCAACCATAATGACATTTTTGGAGGGACAATGCCAAGACACAAATCAAAGACATCAATGTTCACGCTGAGTGTGCCAATCAACAAAAAAATTGCAAATAAAAGATGTATTAAACATTGGTCAGAGAGATATTTAGAGTTTGGGACACTGTTTTATAACCCAGCTCTGCGTTAAACGTCTCTACAACTTTCTTCCTGACCTGTTCCTTCATCTTCCTGAGGCTTGCTTGTTCTCTGATGTTCTCTATCAAACCTTTGAGGCCTTCAAATAACTGCTGCTTATACTGATGCCTACGTTAGACACATGTGGACTCTGCTCCTACTAAAGGCAATTAGGTGCACTGGGTTTTATGTGTGGGTTTTTTAAAGTGAGGGGATCTAAATGCAAATGCAGGCTACACTTTTCAGATTTTCGCACGCAAAGAGGTTTGAAAAATAATTTCTTCGACTTCACAAATGTACGCTACTTGGTGCTGATCTATTACATAAAATCTCACTGAAATGCACTGAAGTTTTTGGTCTTATTGTGACAAAATGTGAAAGTCTTTAAGGATTATGGAGACAGTTGCATTGCACATTGAAAATATGTGAAGTTACATTAAAACACAGTTTTGTAAAACTATCTGAAGTGTGCTTTTGGTTTCTCTTAGCTCCTAAATCAGTTTTTAAGATGTTTCACCACTTCCTTAGATTTTTTTTAGGTCCGCTGGTGATCCTTTCAATTTCTTTTAAGCCTTCTCTACATTTATCATGATTAATAGCTGGACAAGTCCAACAGAGGGATCTAATTAAAGAAGAACAAAACATGACTTTGTGGCTGACGCTGAGCAAAGGATCTGACAGTAATTAATGAGGGCTATTTGTAATGGTAGACATGAAAAAGCGAGTGGATGTGGGTGAGACATTAGTCACAGGTGGTGAACTAATGTAAAGACAAGACACAGGTTACTGAGGACGTCCAGGAAGCAGGAGAGGATCAAACTCAGAAACAGACTAGGTACAGAAAGTGAACAGGGGATGGACAATGCTAACAAACACAAACCAGAGTATATTTAGGAAAAATGTATGACAATCCTTAAGATCTGGACAAAGCTTTCAAAAAGGATTAGAAAATGCTGCAAAAAGTCCTTATTCAGTGTGTGAATTTATGCACAGAAATCTTTTCTGCTTCTGTTTTTCTGATAAACAGCAACATCACCCATACACTTATTTTCCGTTCAGTTGCAGAACGTTGTCCTGTCTGTTCTGTTCACACCTTATTGATTTTCTTAGTTATTTTTGTACAATTTCAGTCTTTTCCCTAGCCTGGTGAGACCATCCTGATCTTGCGAGCTTTCAAGGTTTCACTCGCAGATCAGTCTGGTTACTTAAAGAAAATTTGGAGCCGTTCACCAAACGAACGTCCAATCAGCGTTGGCTTTGAGGCGGGTTGAGGTGTGACGCAACGAGAATCGCGAAAGTTCAGTCTAAAGAACATGGCGTCTTCAGCCGATGAAACTAGCGTTTGCGTGGCTATCGAGCAAGTTTTATCGGAATTACAGAGTATTTCTTCACTGAAAGAAGAGCAAAACACTGCTCTGGAGGCTTTTCTCAGAGGAAAAGATGTTTTTGCTCTTCTCCCGTCTGGTTTCGGCAAGAGCTTGTGGTTGTGTTTTCGTCGTCGCTGTTAGTACGTCATATGCTTCGTTGATCTGATTGGTTTATTTGGCCCGTCTATCACCAACATAGGCCAATCAGCTAACCAGTATTTTCGCCCCTTCCCAAAATTACTTCAACGGAAGGTTTCCAGATGGATATGCGGAGCAAATCCATCTGGCGGAGTCAGGTTACCTTTTCCCCACATTTAGCCAAAAATCAGTGAGCAATATGGAGAAATGTCTTCATTTTACTCTATAAACCACAACAATCTGAAGGCAGCATCATAAGCCACTAGCTGAAAATAAGAGCAGAACCAACAGTCGCTCATACTCTTTGTGAGGGTTCAAAAAGAGGCTTTACAACTATCACTGCTGCAGCTGAAATATGAAAACTTTATAGTTTTTTTTATCTTTAATACTTATTTTTATTGTTGTTGCACTTTGATACACAGATTTAGGCAAACATGAACATTCAGTTTTCAAAAATCAAACACTAAACAGTTTCACTTTTCAACAATTAGAGAATAATACAAGTACAGCAAGCTAGTAATTGCTGGTAATCAGTCAGGCTTTCTGCTTAGGGACCCATTCTGCCATGCAACTGATCATTTTACAGTAGAAAACAAAGCGAGGACAGTGGTCTCCTCTGCACCTTTCCTGGAGAAGGATCACGGTGATACGCTCCATCCAGCTGCTGTCTTGCATACTGCAAGACTGCAGGATTTTCCTGGAGAACTTTCTAAGAATTCATTATTAGTGCCGCATCGGTGCAGCAAGAATCCAGGGAAGATTGGGACCTGAACGACGTGTTATAAGCGTGTGCAAAAATGATAAAAAAGGTTGAGATAATACTGCTCATGAATTCTGCATGAGCTTTTTTTATATGTTAACCTCACCAGCAACCTAAAATGTGCTTTCAGGTTAAAAAAAAAAAAAACAATCTCTCCATTATTTCCAACCAATTACCAAATGTGTGCTAACAGCATGCCGGTGCAGACTCCATGGTCAGTGTGTCAGCTGGAAAAGTGGGTTATCTGTGGCTGCAGGCCGCCCCTGCTTTAAAGTGCTCATGAATTTGTTAATAGCCAATCAATCAGTCCATCCTCCAAGTTCCTTTCTCTGGATGGTCTTTGCTTAACCGACTCAGTTTCAAGTGGATACTGATTTTATGAAATCAATTTACATCTTCATTGAGATGTAAAATGAGTAAATAAATGATGTGTTGCTCCGATGTCAGCAGAACGTGAGCAAATGTTAAATTTCCTCCTGGATCCACAGTGAGGGAGGGAGTAGGGTCAGGGAGCGGCGCCTCTTGATATAAAACATCCACAGTGTATTAGAATCCAAAATATTCACACCTCCTGAAATGTTCAACGGTGTTGTCCATAACCACAAACTTCAATGTGTTTATTGTGATTTCATTGCGACAGACCAATATAAAGCGGCACACAGCTGCTCTCATATATGAAGTATATGTGAAGTGGAAGGAAAACGGTACATGTTTTCTCAAGATATTAGTATTCGGCTCCACAGGTTTCCCATGAAGACTCTTAATAACGTGTTCATTAAAATGTTTGCATTATTTCGGCTGTTAAAAGTGAGAATTTGTTCAACTGATAAATGGGGTTGATTATGGGAACGTTGGTACCGTGAGGAATAGATGTGTTTAGTTGGACACCTAAGACGCTCACCACAGATGATGTCTCCATGGCCACACATTCTTTCTTCAGCTATCACGTCAGGAGACTATTCAATTTTAGGGGTGTGTCTAAGTTTAGAAAAAGTTGAGGCAGCCATGATTCGGAGCACTTCTTCTTCGGGACGTTGCGTTTGCTGCTTTGTTGTAAGTAACCTGACTCTAGCCATATGACTTTTGCTCCGCCTAGCTCCACTCACATCCATCTGGGATCTCTCCATAGGAATTGCCTTTATTGAAGGCTGGGCCTTATCAAAAATCCTTGCATATGATTGGATAAGCCACTTGTCTGTCATCTTTATCGACGTGCTATTTCAACCAGTCACACCGAAGCTAACCCGTGACGCTGTGAGAGCGACACAGGAAAAAACAAAACTTTTTTTTTTTTTTTTTTTATGTGTCTGCAGCTGTAGTGGCACGCGTTTTATTGACAGTGAGCTGACAGGAAGAGGGGGGGAGACAGGCGGCAAAGCGCCACGGGTCGGAGTCGATCCCGGGCCGACCGCGTCGAGGACTAAAGGCCTCCTAACATGGTTCGCGCTAACGGCTAACCGCTCCGCCATAGGCGCGCCCAGGAAAACAAAACTTGGCAAATCCGGTCGGGAGAAAGGCGGAAACATGGTTTCCACCAACAAAAGCCTTCAGAGCCGTTCTCTGATGTTCTTTTAATGAAACAATATTAGGTAGATTGTACAACACGGAAGAAATAGCAGCATCAATGTTAACGCTTGCTTCCTCGACGAGCCGCCATTGTCTGAATGGCGGGGGGGGGGGGGGGGGTGCTGGTCGGTTGTTGACGGGGGGGGGGGGGGGGGGGGCGCTGTTGTTCCATTCAAGACGGTCACTACTTTAGACG
This sequence comes from Fundulus heteroclitus, assembly GCF_011125445.2. Taxonomy (NCBI): domain Eukaryota; kingdom Metazoa; phylum Chordata; class Actinopteri; order Cyprinodontiformes; family Fundulidae; genus Fundulus; species Fundulus heteroclitus. Next base: position 11,835,093 of record NC_046378.1, on the reverse strand, counting down.
GACTTCGCTTTCATGTTACAGTTTGTAATAACACATGCAGACTTACCATTTAATTCGCACACGACACGGACCGTACAAGTGTTTCACTTTGGATGAGGGAAACTTGTTTGCGCGGCGGCGGTCCTTGCAGCTGTGTTACCTCTACTACTGGACGTGCGGAAACCAATGTACCGCAATTTGGTTCCGCCATGACGCTATGCGTCCGTACGCGTGCGTTTCAAGAGTGAGATTTTCATTGTAAGATTGAGATTTTCAAAGTAATGCGTGTGAGCGTGTGCAATTGATGAAATGCGTGTGTCACACGGTCAATGCGTGAGAGTTGAGAGCTATGATGTAAGTGAAGCTAGGCGGAGCGACATCAATCTGGCTAGGGTCAGGTTATGTTGTAAGAGCCCCAGCGCTGAAACTTGTAATCATTTCTCTGCCGTAATAAGAATAAATGGTTAAACTAAACTTTGAAGTTGAGTTATCCTAAAAGGGTGTTTATAGTGGTAAGCTGCTCAGAGAAGTTAAACGGACCAGTGTAGAGCGATCACGTTCGAGTGCTCATGGGTGAACGAATGAACAAGACGAAGCTACACTTTGGCGGGAACAATGTGGAGAAGTTTAAAGCGTTATTAGATGACAAAACAATGTTTCAAACTTTAAATATGTCACAGGGCGCTGCTTGATCCATTGTTGATAATGGAAAGAGTTTGGCACAACTGGAAAACTTACCACAACACCTGAAATGGCAGCACAGGCAGGGAGAACATTAAACAAGAGAAGCAACCAAGGGGACCGTGGATAACTCTGGAGCAGCTGCAGAGATCTACAACTCGGGTGGGAGAAGCTGCGGACAGGGTTTAGTCGTGCACTATATTAATCTGGCCTTTACTGAAGAGTAGCAAGAAGAAAGCTGTTGTGGACAGAAAGCCATTAAAGCCAGAGGGTCTCTTTCTCTGTTCTATCTCTCTTTTTATGTGCTGGTTAACCCTGTTTCCCTCTTCTCCTGTCAGATTGGCCTTAATTTGCGAATAATACCTTAAACGCAATAAAACAAATCATCAAAGGCTGGGCGTCAAGGGGGGGATTAAACAGTATAAAGCCTCCCTTCATAAAGCAAATATGTTTGGCATAGCTACAGCATCCAGAGCACCATTCTGCTCTCCATTAAGCTGGACATGATAGGGGGAAAAAGACGGGCATTATACACCGCTGATTTAAAGACTACGCCAGTAGAAGCAATTCTGACGGGATAAGCTTTTGCACTGCGGAGAAACAGATATAGTTATGAGTAATGCGAAACGAAATGTGACAATCTGTGTAAATAAGTCTTTTTTTAAGACGTCCAGGATGTCTCTTAACGTCGCATGTTTTTCTTTGAGAAAAAGAACTTTAATGATGATAAGAGAGGTGATTCTTTTGAAAAAAAAAAAGTCAAGACGTGTTTTTAAAGGCCTCGAGCAAACCAAAGGTTGAACAGCCTAACCAATTAGGGAATAGAGCAAGAGGAATTTAAAATGCAGTAATATTCAGCCGAGTACTAAGTGGTACTTCCAGAAGGCAAGGAAGCCGTTAAATTAACATTGATTTTTGACAAACTTTGCATTACACCACTAATCCTCCTTTTTATCCTGCTTTGAAAGTGTTTTGTCAGCATCTTGGAGAACCTCCCACTGTCCTTTTGTGGATTTCAGCTCTGTGGAGGCCTCGCCATCTGCTCCTGGAGTTCCTGTGATCATTTTCTTACTCTACCCATGTGTTGGAGCACGCTGCCACATTGAAAAACGAATTTCAGATGGTTTAGGCGCCTCAGTGTTACTACTGTGGGAAGATTAGTAGTTTAAGTATTACATCTGGACACTGGGTTTAGTGTTTTTCCACAATCTGCATGCGTTTGGGGAGGATTTACAGGAGATTCGTTGTTTTGTGCTTAGCATGACAACATTTCATGAATATTAAAATGTGCTCAGTGTCTGTGCAGCTTTCTGATTCAAATACTGCAAGTATATTTTATTTATATACTACAGACTATTGAATACAGTAATTATATGAACAAAGCTAAATATTTTCCATAAACTGTAAAGATTTTTTTCCACCCTTTCATCTTAAGCTTTGCTGAAAAATGACTGAAGGCCTTTAAAATGTTATATTTCCATAAAGAAGGTTTTTTTTTTTTCAATGTTCCTCGGACACAGCAGCTCAAACTTGGGCCCCATTCACACCAGATGAACCATTTCTAGCCTATCAGAATGTAGCTAGATCGCAGAAAACAAGGAACATCTCCCCTTATTTGTGAAGGCGGTCGCGCTGCAACGGTCTTCATTCTCGTTAAACATGTTTATTTTCATGGCAGGTTGAGTTAAAAGGAATCCTGGCCTTAAATATAAAATGTTCTGTACTGATCACAGTCAATCCGTTAGACCAAGTCTCCAAAGCTTCAGGTTGATTTCTGTTTTTTTCTTTCAGCACATCCACTGATGTTGTTAAATTTTACCATGGAACCTGTGAGCTTCTCTTCTTCTCTTACACCAGGCTCACATTCAATGTGGCGCGGTTACAGTGCCGGCGCTGCAAGGAACCCAGATAATTAAAAATCAATGTGTCAACTCACAACTCACATTGTGGGTCCAGTTACCGAGGCCTTACAGCGCTGCGAAAAAAATCCACTAAAAGAGGTTTGACCAGATGCTGCAGCAGATTAAACTCCTGAATTTCACGAGCTAAACAGAAAACACTAGACAGGATGAAGTTCCGGTGAATTTCAGAATAAAGTCACCGCACCAACTTAATTAGCTTGACAGGTGTAAACAAAACGGCGACACAGAAACACAGGTGATAGATGATGATAGATTTGTTGATTAATTGATTTAACCCTTTGCACTTTGTCAGTTTTCTTTGTTTTTGGGTTTTATTGGGTTATTGGGTTCATCAAATTCGTTTCCTTTTAATTACCTTCAGCCTTTTCTGCACATTGGATTTACCAACCACTCCAACCACTTATGCTTATGGGGGGTAATTTTTTCACTGTCCAATACCCTTTGTATGTCACTTTTTAAAAAGTTTTTGAAAATCAACTCTTATTAACTATTTAATAAAAATAAAAATAAAAATAAATAAATAAATAAATACATAAAAACTGAATATCCAGATTTATGGCTGCTGAATAGTGAGAGGAAAGTGGCTGCAGGGTATTATGAGCAGCAATGAGAGGAGGTTTTCTGGGAGGAAGAGATCTTATGTAAATGAAGCTGCTGAGTGTATCCTTCTAAGCGTCATCATGCAGCTGTGGTTTGGTTCCTAAAAAAAAAAAAATAGTGCAAATCTGTCGACAGTTACATTTTCTGGTCGTCATTCACAGAGCCAGCGAGGATAAGAAACAGATTGCTGAGTCATGATTTAGCGCCACTGAATGTGTGGCTCATTATTTGATGAGTGCCTCTCAGTGAATTTCTTACCATAAAATTAAACGTTTCAGTGACACATACTCAGTGCCAGTGTTGTAAATTACTTTGCAAGAGTATTTATAATATATCCCTACAACACATTTTGTCATGTTATATATATATATATATATATATATATATATATATATATATATATATATTCATATATTCATATATATATATATATATATATATATATATATATATAATATATATATTATGTATATGTATATATCTGTATATATGTATATATCTATGCATCTCTGTATCTCTGCCCTCTCCTATCTATCTCTCTCTCTCTCTCTCTCTCTATCCTCTTTTTTTTTTTTTTTTTTTTTTTTTTCTTATTTTCCTGGTGCCGTCCGGACTTTGCCTCCCGTGGAGGCCCGTCTTTTGGTCCCCCATTCTTTTCTGGGTTTGGAGTTAGGTTTAGAATTACGGTGTCAGTTAGGATTAGGGTGGGTTTAGGTATGTACTGATAATGGTTAGGTTTAGGGTTAAGGTCAGGGTTAGGCCATATGTAGGGTTAGGGTTCGTTGGAAATGAATGGAAGTCAAGGCATGTGAGACATGCATCTTACACAAGGTCCCAATAAATCACATCGTGGCCGTAACCAGACAACAACTTCAAGGGGTGTGAATAGTTTTGCGAGGCACTGGGAGTTCAACAGAAAGAAAACAACGCACAGCATAATACATGTTTCAATGAAAACGAAAGCAAAAACCCACAATAACCAAAGTAACCTTTTGTCTGCAAAAATGCATCCATAGACAAGTCTATTTGTCAGAGTTAGAGTATTTTCAGCCGAACTGTTGGTTCATATGCATGTTTGGGTGTAGGTTTGCCAACACAAAACAGGAAAGCGTGTAGGTGGAGAGCTGCAATGATGACAACGCTTTTCAGCCAAGACTGATAATGAGTTCAAAGGGACTGTGCAGTGTAGGCATAATACCAGTCCCAGTAGTGCTGCTAATTGAACAACAGATACGCAGTTTGGATGTGAATGTTCTGTGTCAACGTGGGTCAGTCTAGTCAGGTCAGCTGAATGCTTACCAACAGAAAGCTGCTCTCTCAGGGACAAAACAAATATTCAAACATTCAGAGGCAAATTCTGTGACAAAACCAGCAAAGGAAAAACCTTTGGCCTTGGTTGCAGAGAAAATACACTTTGATGGGAAGAAAACCTCCGCTCTAATGCCACCCACACAGCACACAAATAAGCCTCATCCATCCAGGCGTGACTCTTTCCACAGACGCAATAAAAACCCTATTTAGCATCATACTCTATCCCCCCTGGCTTTCGTCTCCCCTGCCAGCATCATGTCTGGTCAAGGCGCAGCATGCGGCCGCCTGCAGGCATCAGGCTGACCTTTTCTGCACCGAGCAGCTCCAACCAGACCTCTCAGACTGGCACCAACCGCCTGGGGTGTCGGTGCTCAGAGATGTCCCCGGAGCCAGACATTACACCGTGACAAAATAAACACGATGCTAACCCTGCCTCCTTTGTACTCCTGGTAAGCGCAAGGCAAACTGATATGCTGTTTGTTTTCAGAGCTTTAAAGACTTTGTCAGACTAATCTGAGGATTCCTCACAAGCTCCCGAGAAAACAGACGACAGCTCTTTTAAAAGAGCACTTACACTGCAACAATGGATCTAAAAATAAGCAAAATGTTCTTAAACACAGTGTTTTTGTCCTTGATCTGAGCAGGTAAATAATCTTATATGCTAATGGAATGAGTATTTTGACCCCTAAATTAAGATAATTAGACATCCTGCACTTGAAATAAGATGATGGAGATGAATTGCTCCTATTTTAAGTGCACAAATCTTATTCCATTGGCAGATCATCTTATTTACCTGCTCAAATCAAGGACAGATACACTAATTTTAAGAAAATGTTACTTATTTTTAGTTGCGTTTTTGCAGTGTATTTGCACATTTGTTGAGCAGCAGATTGGATTCCCTAATTGATGTCAGTCTGGTTTTAGAGAAAGTAGCGAGTATACGGAGGAAAAACGAGTGTCTGAGCAGTTTACGAAGACTCTGACTGAAGTATCCGCTGAAGGTCAGCCAGTCTGAGCGAGCTAAAGCAAGAGTCCCACGAGGAGGCAAAGTTTTGATCTGATGTGTGGGATGTGGGCTTGTTATAGATCCTCATGAGTGCTGGCAGCTCTGACACTGAAATGCTGCCTACACCTTGACTTTTAAATGAAGGTTTCTTGGATGCAAAACAGGAAATGAGACGATTGACTGCAACAATAAAAAAGACAAGGCAGCTAGCCAGTTTTTGGCATAAGCCTAGGGTGCCAGTGGCTAAAGAGTATTACCGTGGAAGTTGATGCCAGAAGGCGTGGCTTTTGCTGCAGCTGAATCGTGTCAGTAAAGCCCAGCAGGGATTTATACTAAAAGGACTTCAAGTGTGTTATTGCTCTTGTTATTCAACACCTGCTCTCAAAAGTGAAAGAGGGCTGAGGAAGAAGAAACAGCTGTGGAAGTGGCTGGACAACAGATTATCCTAAATTTGTGGCACCACTTGTTACCTGTCATTGGTCAATTTTGCTGATGAGGGCGCCAAATTAGCATCTGTCAAACTGTGCAGGACCAGAAAATCTTCCACTAGTCCTTATAATTCAGGACATAGCTATAAGAAACCTACCTCAACTTCACAATAACTATAGTCAGAGTGATGATTAAAACGTTTAAAGCAGCGGGAGTTGTTACAAAGAAGACTGGACAATGACCCAAGTTAACCTTGCCTCCATGCACAGTGAAGAAGACCAATGTTGGAGATTTTTTGGGGCATAAGATTAGGCTACATTTAGTTATTTTACAAAAAGTATTTCATATATAAAAATGACAGTGTTGCGTGATGTGATTTGATCTGCGATGTTTAACAATTGAAACAAACACACTTATTTACCAGTTGCACAAAAACCACAAAGATTAAACCACTTTGACTAGGCCCAAAGAGTTTCTGGTTAAAAATGAGGACCTAACAAATGATTCAGGCTACAATAAGCTGGACACGGTGGTGATCCTTAGAACGTAGATTTAAAATAATGTTAATAAAATTGGAGATATAAATTACAGTTAAAATCTTTTCAACTGCTCATAAAATCCCATTCAGACCATTCAGACTCACAATAAGTGATATCTTGATATTGGGATAAATGTTCCAGTCCCTACGTCCTCCCCGACATCCTCGCATGTCACTTTTTCCATCTAAGTCTGAGCATTACACCGGAGAGCTCGTTCAGTAAGAGACGGGAGGTATTTGGTTAAACATATTTCTGTAGCCACACATCCCTCAGCTGTTGTTTTTGAAATGTCTTCCTGGTGACAGAAATAGGGATGGTGCACAGGGGACTATTTGTGTGTGTCTGTTGTCTTCTTCCCACAGTGATGCTAAATACTGAAGCAGAGCTGGCAGTGGTCGTTTTGACTTTCCTGTGTGATAAGGGGAAAACTTTTACCAGCAACTGTAACAAGGCACAGAAATCTCTGATTTTGAGTTTAACCCACAGAAGATCCCTTCAGACGGCCAAACGAGATCACACAGCAAGTCAAAGCAAGCTGAATTGTAAGTTAATGTGATTTTAAGTTTGCATACACAACCTTGATACAAACACACATATTTGACAGCAGAACTGGCGGCCTGATCAGAGATGAGGAAGACTTGGATGCAGGGTGTGTAAAACTTTAAAGCCAGAGAGGACTCACCCAGTCCCAAGCACGATACTCTGAGCCCAGACTTGCCAAGGTTCCTGTGTGAAGAGAAAAAATAAATAAATCAGGCTATGCACATCTACAAAAGGCAGGTTGGACAGCTGATTAGTGTTTGCTCGCGTAGACATTTCGCAGCGTGTAGCGTCATTTAAGACATTTTATATCACAAAATGTATGCAGTGGAAGTGGAAAGTCAACAGAATGACTAGCCGGCCTCTCGTTTTCACAAGAGAAAGGATATGACACAGAGTCAAAAGATTATGGCGGCATAAATATTTTGCTTTCATTCTTTTGGACAGGAAGTTCACCGCCACTTTCTTTGTCTCGCAGGCAAAGGCTCAGACACACCAAACATCAGTAGTTTGTCGGTAACACAACATAATCTGTGAGCTCTATATTTGTGCAGGATCAGTGCTTTATCCTGCAGAACAAATCCACATTTGCCTTTGCAAACTATGTGCTTAGCTATATCCAGAAGGTGGATGGTACTAGTATATTAATTAGTTTTATCAATGATTTATGCTCTTTTAAGCTTTCCATGCTGAGATAAATGTACTGCAACAATCTCTGAGCGTGCCTCTGAATGAGAGCATTTTTGAAATATTTGTTCTTCAAAACGTGTAGCGCATGTAGTTTTCCCTCTTTTGTTGCCAGCACCACTCATTGGGAAATGTCCGTGGTGCCACACAACTCACTGATGAGTTTCCCCACCAGAAGTTGCCCTTCTCATCTGTTCCTGCGCTCTGCAGCGAGCCGAGTCATCTGCAATCACGCCTCAGGAACAGTTATTGTCCTGTCACATCAACTTGCTCTCCACTCTGTCCACTGAGCAGAGAGTATACACAAACACACACACACACACACACACACACACACACACACACACACACACACACACACACACACACACACACACACACACACACACACACAAGTTCAGACAGTATTTCCTGTAAGCGGGCTGCTCTATCTTCCATTAATAGAGGGCTGAGTAACCCGATCCTCAGTTAAAATCATGACCTTAATCTGAACCTAACTTTTTAATCTTATCAGTTACCCCACCTAAAGCTACTGTTCTCAAGTATAGAGCTTCAAGGGGTTTTTATCAACGCATTCTTCCATCCATCCATCCCTTCTTGTAGCTACTCTACGCTGCAGGACGGCAGGTGGAGACTAGAGCTCATTCCAGCACCCTGGACAATAGGAGCAGTACAGTAGGGATAGTAAATCAGTGCATTGCAGAAAAAAACTACATGTAATTTACTGAAAGAGGTGCTGTTATTAAACACTATAATTTATATATATATATATATATATATATATATATATATATATATATATATATATATATATATATATATATATATATAGTGAATAATAAACTCATTTAAAATACATTCACTTGAAAATGTTCAGGTACTGGCTCAAAGATCTGTGAGGAAGTGAATAAAATCCTTACAGGACCCCCAGTAACCCTTAGCATCCACTGTCAGTGTAAACCCATCAACCTATTTGGCTTCTCTGCAGCAAATAAACACTTTTGCACAGGACTGTACATGTTGCTCCGCTGGGACTGAGCGCTGCGCACCGTATGAACCTTTAACACACACCCATATGATTCAAACAGGTGCAAAGCTAAAATCCCTGCTCTAATTCATCAACTTGTTGGCAGCCACGGGGAGCGAGTCTATAACATATTATCTTGGGTCTGAACCTATATTTTTAGAACACTGAAAATAAATTGAGAACTGGAAATACAGAGTTACTGTTAAATTATAAAATTACTGTTGAGTTCACATTTTATCAGTAAAAGAAAACTGATGTTGAATAGTTAGAGCTCAACACAAAACAGCACACAGTGCTGTTAGGAAGATATTTAATCTCAATGAACATTTTTACAGAGCTACTCAAACAATTGTAATTCGACTATATTCCAGTAGCTAAAAGTGTTAAAAGTCATATTTTTGTCATTCTCTATTCAAATGGGAAACAAATCTTAAACCTAGAACTGCAGCTGTACACATGATGGCCTTCACATCGCACACATTGACCCGGTTTGCTGATTGAACAACACCTCATCCACAGCTGCTAGGATTCTGAAATTATTTTACTCATCAGTCAAAATACAAATTTAAATTCAATTATCCAGCTGCAGTGCGGATGGACAACGTCTACACAAGAAAGGTCAGCGTGAAAATCAAGACGCTTTTACCAAAACAGTCAAAACATTTAGCCTTCAAACATCGTAACAACAGAAACTGTGCAGTTTTTTCACTAAAACATGCATTATGCTATTTTAAAGGGCATATGTAATCTTTTAGAGCAGAATTGTTTCAATTGGTCTTACTTCCCGTTGCATCCTTTCACTGTTGTTATGTTTTACACAACTATTGTGTAGATCACTTGTATAAAATATCCAGTTGTTTGAAGAAAATGGAAGTGCTAGAACATGACAAAGTAAGAATGGGGGTCAGAACTGGAGTAGATACTATTTTTAGGTCTTCAAATTAAAGTCCTTGTTACCAACATTCATTCATGACTGCAGCAGATTACAGGCAGACTAGCCGTACCACTGAGTGCTTGTAAATCCTTGGACAGGATGCTGGTTTGATAGGTCTCACACTTTTCCTCACTGGGCAAATTACACAATAAATCATTTATAGACTATATTTGCAATCTATGCATTTTTTTAGGCAGCCATTGTGTTGTGCACTCAAGTTATCCATACCCAAGTTCAGCGCTGGTTACAGTTTGGTAAATATGGTTTGATGCTTTATTTAACTTTTTGCAACATATTTTTGTGTTTTCGGACATGGAACTTAATAAAACTGTTTGAACCAAAAAAAAAAAAAAAAAAAAAAGGAAAAGCTGAATAAAAATCATTAAATGTATTGAAAGCATTTCTTCATAGTATTTGTATAATTTGAAAATATCAATTTTTTAAAAAACAAAGTTGTCATTGGCCTTTCTTTTTTTAATAAAGTGTGCTCTTCTTTCAAATTGAAGTATTAGGTTTGTTCAGAGGTCAGAAGTGCCAAAAGACAAAAGAAAGCACTCTTAGCTGTGTTCTGTGAGAATTTGGACATGTCGGTGGGAGAAACCCAAACGTGATTGGTGTCAAAGTGACACGTTGATGTTAGCTCGTCTGTCCATCAAACACAGCCTGAAAACCTTTGGTTTCGCAGACATCAGAAATCCCTGTTCACCGCTGGAGCTGCTCCATGTTCTGCTCTTTCTGGGGTTAAAAACTTTAGGTCATTGTCCGAGCGCTCTGGTCTAACGCGTGCAGACATGTCTGCTTACACAACTGCTTCTCTCCCGAAAGCGACGGGACAGTTTTGAGCCACTGATAGAGCCAAACCATCTTTTATTGCCATTCAGGCCTTGATACGTTTCAGCGCTGTCTATGTCGTGAATTAGCGAACAGGTCAGGGAAGAAGCAGGTAAGCAAAGTGCAAAGCAATGATGTTTGGAAGAAGGAAGAAAACTGCAGAGAAACCTTCAGCACTGCAGCGTAACAGGTGATTTTAGCCTCAACACATGATCATCAGGACAATGTTTGGAAGTGGACAATGATGTTCAACTGTATTATCTTTAATATAAATAACAGGATGTAAAGTATTCATCAAGTAAAAATACCACTGTGTATATTTCTCCCCATTACTTGGAAAAATTAGTAAAATGTCTTAAATCTTTTATTCCTGATCCCTAATGTAATAAATTACGGCCATTCTAAATATCCCCCTCCCCCTCCATCCTTCTCACTGCGTGTGGTAGGGAAAAAAAAAAAAACACAGGTCCTCATCCAGCCCAGTCCGTCACAGTTCAAGCTGTTTAAAACTTTAATTATTGTGACTGTAGATTTGGGCAGGCAGCACTTTTTCTTGTCACCATCTCCCGTCTTATGAAGACCCACAAACATCTAATTTACTTCAGAGGAATGTTCACTGGTCTTTCCCATTATGAAGAGGGCCTTGGAGAAAGCGGCGCATCTGTCACCTTTACGCCGCAGCGACCAGGAAGTCTGAAAATGAAGTTAGCCTTGGCTCTGGAGACGGGCCGTGCCTCCATCACACCTCTGATTACACAGCAGTCTATTTACGCCCAGTTCACCCATCCTTCACAGTCTGTCACGTTCTTTCAACCCACCCTTCCTCACCCTCAGCCTCATCTCACCTTATCCCTCTTCCTCCTCTTCATCTCGTCACCCACAGCCATACTTTCTAATATCTTCCTCCCTCCACTCCTCTTTCTGGCCGGCTCCATCTGGGGAGTCCCGGGTGGGCTTTGAAACGCCATTTGCTGAAGACTGCACTCCTACACTGAGTCTCCTCCTCCAGGCAAGTCTGCCCAGGCGCCCCACACCCAACTCATCTAACCCAGGGGTGTCAAACATACGGCTCGCGGGCCGGTTCCGGCCCTCCGAACAATTTAGTCCGGCCCGGTGGCTAAATGCATTATCATTATTCAAAAAAAAAAAATTTTTTTTTTTTTTTTTGCAGTGTCCTGTCTGGCAATGTGGCAGTAAGAATTGTTGTCTTAATGGCAAAAAGAGCTCATCAGATTTGACTTTCACAAGTGGTCAAGTGCTCCGCTTGAATGAATGTGAATAGTTTTATTATGATTCATGCAGGGAATATGTCAAATGATATGGACACTACAATGAGAAAGTAGGAGAGGAAAGGAAAAACAAGAAAAAAAAGAAAAGGTGAAAGAAAGAGGTGATAAAAGGAAGAGAATGATAAAACAATTATTGAAAAAAACATGTACTTTGTTTAATTGAAAATCTGCAGTTCCTATATTGTCCACGGGGGGCGCTGTGTTTTAATCAGCAGATGGTAGCACTGAGCTTCAGATGTGGAAAATTGATTTGAAATCATTTCTTAACGAGACCCATACCCACACCTAATTCATCTAACCCCTCCACCGCTTCCTACAATAAACCTTTAAAGTCACATTTTTGTGGCACGTGACCCAGGTGTGCTTACAATTGTTTAGTGGCGTTTACCTCAAAGAAGATTTTCAGGGTGCTACTGGTGATTCAGAAAAAAGACAATTATGTTTTAATGGGTTAATAATTACACTGAAATAAATGAGGAGAGCATTGTACATGAGCTTTAGTTTGACTTGTAAACCTTTACGAGTGCTCATAATTTATGGAGCCCATTGTGACAATGCTCTGTCACATATGGGAACACTTTCAGAGCTGATGTCGTGACTCCTTTAATGACTTGGAAATTTCTTCCATAGCTCCTTTTTATCCGTTTACAAATGATCAATAGTGTGATTTAAAAGTGATTAATCTGGATTTTGTGAAATAATGATTAGTGTGCTTTCCTCTTACACACACAAAATAAACCAACATCACTTTCGGTTATTTCACCGTAAAGAAAAAAGTGAAATTTAATTTTAAACTCAAATGTCAACATTTTTTTTTTTTTATTATTCCCGCCCAGCTGCATTGAAGGAACAGATGAACAAATAACTCCTCTCCGGGCAGCTTGGTGAACCTGCATCCTGCTGACCTATGAATCCTCTCATCCAGCGCTCAGAAGAACTGATTCTGTTATAAAAGATAAAAAAGCAGAAAGGCTAACCGGACAGATGCAGAGGGCAACTTAAGGGAGGAAATAAAATCCCTTTACTTTGAGGATAAAACGCAAACGTGATCTTCCTCATTTTAAAAACTTTTTTTTTAAAAAAAGACGCTTAGATATTCAGACGCTTAAAGCCACAAATAATTAAGCAGTCAATCACCACTAAACCCACACATCGATACAGCCATTCGCATACATCAAATATTAAGTGAAATATGAAACCTCAATAGCTGCCGTTCCAAAAAGACCAACAATGAAGCCATTCATCTCCCCTTAAACATGTCGGCATTTGCCTGATGATGGACAGTAATGACTTTCTCTAATACCCCCAGTGCTGTGGCAATATCATCTTCTCTTTTCATCTGCCAGAACAGCTCTCTCTCTCTCTCTCTCTCTCTCTCTCTCTCTCTCTCTCTCTCTCTCTCTATCCTGCATCTCTGCTGCCGTCATCAGAGATCCGACACTGATTTGCCCATTAGTTTCCCCTCGACAGTCTTTTTTTTTTTTTTTTTAAAAGGGGTGAAGAAAGGTAATGCCTTCAGTTTGCATTTTAACCAGATTAAACCTTGCTGGACAGATGATGAAAACCTACCCAGAAGCTCAGAGAGGAGGCTCAACAGGCTTTAATGTTAAGAGATGCGGCGACAGCCAGCCCTTTAGTTTATAATTAATCTTGTCATCAGATTATAATGTTTGTTGGATGAGGCATTTAACTTGACTGCGAGCAATCGCTGGTTCTCAACTTTACTGGAAACCAAAGACAGTATTTTCAGAGCCTCAGGAAGTCAGAGTCTCTGAGTCGCATCATTATTTTATTTCCCATTTAACCCTCAAAGTATTTTGGAAACTTTTGAACTTTTTTCCAGATTTCCACAAAACGTTTTTTTTTTCCTTTGCGTTTTATTGGCCTTTTTAGAGATCAACTAACTTGAACTAACTTGAAGCAGTGCATAATTGAGATGTTGAAAACATTTCAGTTATGCACTTATGCAGGGAACGCAGCCGACAGGTCAGGTATACGGCTGTGGAGGAGTTTTTAAAGCAGGGCTAGGTTATACAACAAAATCTCATGTTTAAATAAAATTGAATAAAAATACCCTTAATGTCCCACTATGGTGAAATTCGGGCGTGACGGTGGCAATGGGACAGGCATTGAGAATTAGCCTTAGCTAAAATGTTGTATAGTGTTTGACATGATTCATGAAACATACTTGTCCCTATCAAATATACAAATAAAAAAATAAAAAAATAAATAAATAAATAGACAGGATTAACCAGAGTTACCAACTAGATAAGGTAATATGAATAAAAACATAATTTAAAGTTAAGCTGTAAAGCAGGAGAGAATGAACTTATCAAAAAGGAGAAAAAATGCTGCGCAATCATTAAGAAATAATACTGCATATTCGAGTAAAAATGCAATGTTCAAGTTAAAATAGAAGAAAGACAGCCGCCGATTTACAGAAAGATGTAAGAAGATGCAATATGCATGATTGTGCAAACAAAGACCCACAGAGAAGCTAAAAAGTGAGGAAATGTACATCAGCTTTTGAGTGACAGTGTAAATGATTCTTGATCAAATCAGAACCCGTGCAACCCTTATCATGTTTTAAACAATCATTGAGTTTGTTGAGAGCAGCAGAGATTATAAAGTCTAAGAGCAGCTGGGAGGAAGGACCTGTGGAAGCGCTCCTTTGAACATCCAGGATGCAGCAGTCTGTCACTGAGAGAGCTCTTCAGCTCTTTAACAGCTGAGTGTCAGTGTCTCCAGCTATAGTGTCCAGTGGGCACTCCAAAAGTATGGTACAACTGCAAACCTACCAAGACATGACTATCCAGCTAAGGGGACAAGACAGGCATGGAGGACATCAAGCTAAGAGGCTTGTGGTAACTCTGGGGGAGCAGCTCAGCTCAGGTGGGAGAATCTGTAGACAGGATAACTATTACACCCGAAAGCCAGACACCAGAAACACGTGGAAGAAGATGCTCTGGTCACATTAGACAAAAACTGAACTAGTTGGCCCACATGATAAAAGCTTTAGGAGGCCAGATTGTAACACTGCACATCCCACATCATCACAGTGAAACATGGTGGTGGCAGCAGCATGCTGTAGGGGCACTTTTCTTTAGAAGAAACATGGGAGCTGTGGATGAATGGGGAGGTTCAGCTCCCAGCAGAACAGCAGAACAGCATTTCAAAACATAAAGCCAGAGCTACAGTGAAAGAGGCTGGATCAAAACATACTCACATGTTGGAATGTCCTGACCTGAATTTAACTGAGAATCTGTGGTAAGACAGAAAAGCAGCGGTCTCAGATTCTCTCCATACAACCTGTCTGAGCTTTGGATCACCATCCTTGGGTTTTTGTCTTTAGCTTCCTGGATCATGCTTTCTTTAGTTATTAGCCCTTCAGTTTCTACTTATTAATTTCTTTCTGTTAAATTTTTTCCTTTTGGTTATTACGAGCTATTTTCTAAGTTCTTGATTCGTTCCTATTTATACGCGTTTTCTCCCTGTCTGCCTCTGCTTTCATTGCTCTCACTTGTCACCTATGATCATCTGATGACCTTCATTTGTTCTCCTGGTTATTCTCTCATCTCTTCCTCTCTGCACAAGCTGCCCGGTCATTTTCTCAATTTGTCGGATCCCACGTTATGCAACCCAGTTTATTCGCCGCTTTATCTTGCTGTGATTCCTCTACGTTGTTAGATTTTTCATCAAATCGTCTCCTCGCCATGAGGCTCCAGCATTCCTGTCTGCGCTTTAGTCCAGCTATAACCTCATCGCTCTTGACACTTTGGCTATTTTGCAAAGATTAATGGGCAACAGTTCTTTGTCTCTAAATGGGTAAAGCAGGTAAAAAAAAAAAAGACTTCCACAAATGACAAGAAATATGGTTTTACTGAACCGTGGAGGTTGGTAAGGTCTGTTCAGTGTATTTCATAGGACATTAATGCAACAATTCACCCAAAATGTTTAGTCTCAAACCTTTTTTGAGTTTTGTGCTGTATTAAAATACAGAAGAATTGGTAATAGAATGACACAGCAAATACAGTCTATTCTGTTCACTGCAATCTCTGTGACAAACTAATTCATAGTCAGTAGCAGCAAATTGTTCAAGTGTAAATTACCTGAGTAAAGAGGAAGGAAGAGCCATCTAAGGATAATTGTCAGGCTTTGTAGACTAACTAGTGATGGCAGTGATGATTGGTTGAAAAGAATAACAGCAGATCAGCTCACATCTCATAATGCAACACTAATATCCAATGACCATCCATTGACATGTTACAGTTGTGGGGTTTTAAATAATGGAAAAATCTAAACTAAAAGATACAAAAATGTTAAATACGTCAGATAAAAACTATTTTTAGTGCACATATCTTTCCAGTACAACACTGAATAATTACGAGGACAAATAAATTCCATCTTCTTTTTCATTAATTATCTCAAAACACTTTGTCCCATTGTGTTAGATTATATTTGCCAATATTTAATTTGTCTTATTCTTGGAAGTGCAATTGTTCAAACAGCATGTGGGAACTAGTTTAAATGATTACTTAGTTCTAATAATGTTACCATCTTTCGAATATTATGGACACAACTGTTAAGATTTCAAAAAGGTGATTCCTTCTCATAATGCTACTACAAAGCACACAGCATTTCTTGGCATTGACTGCTTGTCGTATTATCTCACCCACTTGGTGATCACAGAAACAAACGTTTTTTTAGTTTTGTCAAGGCGTACATCTCTAAAGCTATTATCATCAAAAGCTGCCTGATTGTCGTTTATAATGTCCGTTTTTTTTTGTGAGCACATGCACTTTGTAAATTACGTCAGAGCCTGCAGGAATATAACTTGTTTACCTCTCGTTTGTATCAAAGTGAGTGTTAAAAAATAAAAAAAATGGCTGAAAAAGACAGATAGTGCTGCAGAAAAGAATGTAAAAACTGTAGCCCAAACGTCCTACTTGTGTTCACTGAAGTCAATGTACAATATTCCATAGTTTTTCCAATATTGTTTTTAATTTGAATTATTTTCGCTGTGAAAAAGATTTCCTTTAAAGCAATAAAATATATTGCTGTTGTTTTAGAAATAAATAAAAAAACATACAGAGTATCTGTCTCTTAAAACTGGTGCATATGAGAAGGAGTCAGCAGATTGATCTACTTCGCTGACACATTCCAACATTATATATGCATTTCCTCGCATGCTGCACATGCATGTGGCAATACTTGTCTTTATGTGCGAGCTGAGCTGTGTCTGTGAAGTGAAGGGCAGTTTCAGCGGCAAGTCCTCTTTCCTATTTCATGCCCATCAAAGTCTAAACATTTATTGAGTGGAAAGTAGCGCCTACATCCAGTCAGAGCAATGTTCTAGAGATATAAAATCTGTCACCCGACAAGCCGAGCAGGATAATGGGACTGACAAGACAGCACAATACGTCTTTTTTTTCCTTCTCAGCTGCAGCTGTAACATATACTGTGACGAAAACAGTAATGGGAAGTCTGTGGAGATTCGCAGTGCTCTGTGTCTACACATCAACGTGTGTGTCTGTTATTTTGTTTTGGGTCATGGGAATATGAAATGCCTTAATTACACCCAG
Source organism: Fundulus heteroclitus (assembly GCF_011125445.2). Taxonomy (NCBI): domain Eukaryota; kingdom Metazoa; phylum Chordata; class Actinopteri; order Cyprinodontiformes; family Fundulidae; genus Fundulus; species Fundulus heteroclitus. Next base: position 11,817,736 of record NC_046378.1, on the reverse strand, counting down.
TCTTTGCAGGAGGTGGAATCACAAATGCTGCATGCAGTAGTTAAGTCGCACTTTAGGTAGGGGTAAAAAGTATTTACCGCCTAAATGATTTCTTCTGTTGCTGCTTTTCTATTATGCTGAAATATTCCAGATCCTCAAACAAACTTTAATAGCAGACATAGAAAGCTTGACTAAATTCAACATGCAGATTTCAAATGGTGGTTCGGTTTATTGAGCAGAACAAAATCTACTGAACCAACTTGGCTCCATCTAAAATAAAATTATTTCCCTTGTTAAATGATGCATTAAGTGGGATTAAAACCGTGTTTTGGTTCAGTTTCACTTACCGCATGCAGAAGCCATCACGAGAATAGTAGAACCTGCCTGTCAACATAGAAGTAGACTAAAAGGATTTCTAAAGCAACAAACCCAAGCCTGATCTGAAGGAATTAATTTCTTTTAAGGCTTTGGTACTATAGCGAAGCACAAAGAGAACAATTATACACAAGTAGAGAAAACTTGAAACAGTGATTATCCTTCCCAGGACTTCCCAGCCTATGAAAAGAGCTCATCAACAAGTCAGACCAGCGCCTGAAGCCCGGCACAAACTGTGCAACTTCAAAAAAAGTACATGACTTGAACTTCTCCAGTCACACTGCTCAATGGTACAAGGCAGACTACGTGACTTCTTGCTGTCGCATAATCACATCAAACCGATCTTTCATGATAACAGATGTTGTAAAGACAGACAACAATCATGCAACATATAGCCAGCTTAGTGCAGGCTTCACTTGTCTGACTTATCTTTAGTGTTCAGAATTCAACAATAAGAGAGAAGCTGGGCTAAAAAGTCGTCCGTGGCAGTTTCCAAAACTAAAACATCGCTGAGCATATCAACAAAAACCACAAAGTTTGTCCTAAGTTTGTAAAAAAAAAAAACGTATGTTGACCCAAAAACCTCTGGCTAAATATTCTGTGTACTGATAAGGCACATGGGGAACTTTTTGGAAGGTGTGTGTCTTGTTACATTGGGCTTAAGAATAACACATTAAAAAAAATACCATCCGTCAAACACGGTGTGATGGTCTCGCCACTTCAGGACTTGGTTGACTTGCTGAAATTCATTAAATTTGTGGATTCAGTTCTCTACCAGAAAATGCTAAATGAGCGCGTGGGCCATCAGTTTGTGGCCTTAAAGTCAAGTGCACTTGGACAATGCAGCTGGAAAAACAATCAAGAATCAGGATAACATGAATAAGAACACCAAAACAAACAAAATTAACCTTAGTTGCAGCAGTAACCTGCGGCACCAATCTGGATCTCGCACACTGGCAAGTCCATCTCTGAACTGCTCAAAAAGAAGAAATTTAATTTAAAAAACAAAGGGTTTGGAGAGCAGTGGCCTAGTTTAAAGGTGAAATGTTGTGGCTGGACCTTAAACAGGACATTTAATCAAAATTCATCCACAGCACTGTAAAAGATGATGGGAGCTGTCGCTGCCAAGGGTGGAACAATAATTTACTAGGTTAATGGGGCAAATACTTTTTTTCTCATAGTGCCAGGTTAGTTTGGATAACTTTTTACCTTAGTGAATTAAATCATCATTTAAAGCTACAGGTAATCCTGAGTAAAATCATCCTGCACTGCATTTTGTATTTACTCAGGCTATCATTGTCTCACATTAACATTTTTTGGATGATCTGAAAGGTTTTAAGTGTGATGAAGATACATAAAAACAAAAGACATGTGTAAGAAGGTAAAAAGTGTAACAATTATTTAAACAATCATATTGGTCTTCCTTGTACTTAAAAGAAAAACAGTAGAAACAGATTTCTTAAGCGGTTTATTAGTTCTATAATCCTGAAATCTAGAAAGCAGGCTAAGAACTAAGATCATTTCTCTCAAAGTCAACATGGACGCGAGCGATGGTTTATGGCGGCTGCACAAGAAAATATCATGAACACGCAGACTGCTGTAATTAAGCCCCATGGTAAACCATAGCCCTGACAGCTGTAATGCATCATTATGTAGCCACCTACATCTCTTTAGCTCCATTATAACACAGGCGCTGTCCTGGTGGTCCCCTTATTATGACAGATACACATGTACAGTACTTCTCCATTTCTATCCAGAGGCAAACCTGCATTAAGAAGGGTACTCAAAATGCTGATTACTTCCTGCTCACAGAGAGCATTTGCACCCTTGCTAATGGCGTCACGGAGGGAGAGACAGAAATTATAAACAAAAGAGGATTTTTAATAACTTCTAAATAGCGTCCCGCATGCGCAAACAACAACCAGTGGTCAACATTTGTGACTGTATGCTGCTGACACATTGGAGACAATGCCAAGCACATCCCCGATGTGTGTGCAGGGATTCAGGGAGGCTGCGTGGGCAAAAGATCCTCACATTTCAGACCTAAATGAGCCCGTCAAACTCCAGGATATGATATTTGCAGTCGAGAGGCCGTCCCACTTGGCTGCAGAGCTTGACTGCTTTCCAAAGCTGTGCGATGCTGGTACATGAGATGAAAGCAATTTAAACTAAACAGGATCCAGAACAGTATTTCTTAGCAGCTGTACGCTAATAATTTGTCCTCTTTGCTCTCTGTTGCAACATCTACACCAATTTCTGTGTACATCATTTGACAAAAAATTTTTTCCACTGCCCCTTATATATATGCAAATGGGTTTATTTGAATTTCCCTAGCTGCTATGACAAATATTTATTGTGTTAATACAACAGAAAAGGTGAATTTGGGTGTGGTTGTGTTGCAGGAGAAGTGCGTACAATCCATGTACCCATGGCAACACTACAACTAAGGTATAAAAGACTAAAAAAAAAAAAACATTTTTCTGCAGACTGTCAGTCACATATTTTAAAAGAAATCTAGCCTTCACTTTACAAGTTCAGAAAAAACTCTAATGTTTCATTATTTTGGAAGGTAAAAGACATCAAGGCCACGTTTGAGGGGAGTAAAATGCTGCTTTAGTTGTGATTTTCCTCACAATCTCGAAGATGACTCAGTGATGGAAGGCTAAACGACATAAGGAAAAACAAAGGAGATTTTCAAAACGTTCCTGGAAAAAGGAAAGTACAAACGCACACTTAGAGACGCGCACAAACCACTGTGGTGTAGAGGCCACTTTGGTTCTGTCGCTGTTGTCACATTTGGTACCACAGTGGCAATTATATTACAACCCTGAATGAGAAAAAAAAGTAAAATGGAAAATTTTAAGCAGTCTTGTAATCTTGTCTTTAATCTAATGTAGACTCCTTGTCCTGTTTTACAAGGTTTGCGGATATGCCATAGTTTTTCTGTTTATTTAAAGAGATAAGTAGGGCTGAACACAAAGGCATACTACAGCTTTTAGACTTAGAATTGTAAAATAAAAACTAATAACCAGGTGTCATTTTCCTTCCACTGCACAAGTTTGTTCTAGTTTGTGTTGTGCTATCACATAAATACAGTAGTTTAGGTGCATAACATGACAAATTGTGACAAAGGTCAAACAGAAACACACGGGCTTTGAGATTTTCTGAACTTTTGTAGGATTTGATGTAGGATTTTTTGTGTTTAAATCTGTGTTAAAAATCTAAGTTACACTATGTTAACCCATGTATTTGCCAAATGTTTACTACTTTGGATTTGTTCCCCTCTTCAGGTTTGGTTCTCTGCATCTATTTTCTTCTGGCCCTGTGTTCTCATGAAATATAATAAGATTTTGTTTTTTTGTTTTTGTTCTTCAAAGTCCCATTATTTTTTTTAGCGTCCTGCATTTGTGTATTCTTCTGAATATGCAACTTGAGTCAAGTCCAATAACATAAAGACAAGTCAGGAGCATGCAGCTTTTTTTATTTAAGCTATCAGCTACTACAAAAAACTTCACCAGCCGAACATAGAGATCATCGACAACACCTCCTGCGAAAATAGAGCAACTCTAACAGAGTCACGCTTCTGTCTCTTGTGATGCCAATGCTGGTGCTCCCTTGCTGCCTTCTCCGCCTGATTGAGTCCTCTCAGCTGAGATCATCAACACTGTCACAGAAAAAAAGCATTTTCATTCTCGTTGGCTCCAAGCTAATTGTAAGGTATCTGATGCTTTCTTTGGGTCTATTGAGTACTTGGTCCTCTAGAGCAAGAGAGTGCAAATGACTTGGAGGGTTACTCTTATCAAATCTTGGAGCATCTGAGGTTTGTTTTCAGGAATCTCTACAACCATAACCATAGCATAGTCCTGCTAAAGCCTAAACTAGAGTTTGCCATGTGGTCATGCAGACCACATGGCAGACACCCACCATGCGGTCTGGATCAAATCTTATTCATTCTGGTCTGTGGGTCAGTTAGTGTACTGTCCAAAAGTTGTGTAGAATATCATGGAAAAAATACTCAAATAAACCAGAACATTGTCATCCAGACATTAATCAACATCATTCATAATAATTTAGGCAATAATCATGTTTCTCTAAAATTGACTGTGAGTATACATACCTGCAGTCCCTGATTCTCTGGTTGTGTTGAGAGTTGCTTGAAGTTGAGATTTTACAACATGCTTTCGTGCCTGGATCTTCATAATGTGCTGGAAATCCTTTTATTGGCTGAAATTCATATATATATATATATATATATATATATATATATATATATATATATATATATATATATATATATATCTTGACATTGGGAATTATTTTCAGCTTAGAGAAACTTGTCTCCTGGAGTGCCATTTACTTGCTTTCTGCGCTTTGTCTGGTAAATTAGAGCAGAAATAACCTTTATTGTCCCTCAGTGGGGAAATCCACATGCCCCAGCAGCAATGTAAAATGCTAATGGAATCAAATGCAGATTCACACCAGGGTAAAATGATCAAAACAGAAAATAACAATAAACACCATGCAGTAAGTAATTAAGTTTTTGAATAACCAGTAAAAAAAAAAAAAAAAAAAAGCCTCTGCCACTTGGACATTTATTGTCTGGAGAAATTTTGGGTAAAAAAAAAAATGAAAAGAAAGACGAAAGATTATTTTTAACAACATGGAGAATACCATAACCATGTCTCACTGTCAATGATGCAGTTTTTCATGTGTCTGGATTCTATCTTAAATGAGTTAAAATACTTAAATTAATCAAATCTAATCAGTATCAGTCTACACTTAAAGCTATAGTTGGTAATCCTGTTCCGAAACTCTTTTCGTAATACTGGGTAAAATCGTCCTTCCATCCTGAAAGTAGTCAATACATTGTGTTTTCACAAAAAGGAGGTTAAAAAAAAAATTTCTGTGAAAGCTGTGGGCCTGTAAAAACACATTCACGTTACGCCAGTGTCCGTGCTCGCTCCCTAGTTTCCTCTGGCAGGCTGCACATGCGCACTTCTAGTGTTTATGTATCCGGTTAGCTTAGCGGTTAGCTTAGCGGTTAGCTTAGCGGTTAGCTTAGCGGTTAGCTTAGCGGTTAGCTTAGCGGTTAGCTTAGCGGTTAGCTGTTCATTGTAGCTCCGCTGCTCTCACCGTAGACTTTTAACAGGGCTGAGAGTCACAAGGAGCAAACTGCGTTCATGTTTATGAGAAGAAGATGCAGGACTCACTAGAAAGTAAAGAGACCAGAGTAGACTGGGAGATTTTTAAGATGCAATCTCCCTTAAGAGCAGAAGAGCAATCTTGCTGTTATTGCGCATGTGCGGTTATTAAAAAATGGACATGGGGAAACTTCCAGAAAAATCGCTGTTCCTAGCTTTAACAGGGATTCTTTAAAACAAATAAGATTTTTGAAACCTTCGTTATATTTGTAAAATCACTAAAGAGTATATTTTTAGGTCCTTTTCGGCATTCAAACTGATTTAGTTTGAGATGTGTATGAAAACAGCAAAGATACAGAAGGGTCAAACCTGGCCTGTATGACTCAGTTCTGATTACGATGTCTTTAAGACACCGTTTGGGATTTTGTTTCTTTTTTTTTTCTTTTTCTTTTTTTTTTTTTTTTCCTTTTTTCTTTTTGTAACTTTGCTGTATTTAGTGTTTCAAAAATATTGTTAAACAATAGTCTTGCCTTTTTTTATAACCTAGTATTGCTTATCCTCACCTTTCTCAGTCGGTTAAAATCCGTAACCAGGTGTTACCTAATCTGTATCTACTTGTTCAAAAACATGGTCTTTATTGTGAGAAATGGCAGAATGTGATATATTCCTTAATGTGCCTTGAGTTTGTATTTCCTGTCAAGATAACTTCACTTGATTTTGAAAACCTAAATAAATAAATAATACAGCCACAGCGGATTCCCTTTGGATTAAAACTGAAAATGCTTCTAGGCGCATCCCTCCTCATCAGACTCAGGAAGACACTAATCCAGTTTAAACGGATATTAGGATGTGTTTCTACCTAAAGTTTTTTTATATATATAAAATAATTACCAGCCTTCTTTAAAAAGTAAACCTTTAAACTATGGCATATAAATACTTCCAAGAAAAATAGGACCCGGAGAAGTAGACTCAAAGATCCGTCCTCACACATCAGTTCTACTCATTCCCTGTGTAATGTGCATGACCAGCAGACTACACAGTTAGATAACCTCTGCGAACAGTGAGTAAGAACATCACTTTAATGCAGACAGACGGGAAGTCAGGCACTTAGTGATGAGGCCACATCGTGCATGATTACATTTATAAAATAGAAAGTATAACTGGGACAGGCTGATGGCTGGAAAATAAAACCAAAGGTGGATTCCTGACCGATATCCAGACAAAGGTCTGCCTGCCACTTCTACCTGCATATTTCCTTTGGCGCCAAACGCTCCAGAGGGTCGATCTGACCGGTGATGTTGAGACTAAGGCAGCCATGGACAGAGGACACAACCAGCTAACTCACAGATATTCTTTTGCTGATGGCTCTGTGATAGAAGTTCAGTAAATGAAAAGCAGCATGTCATGCAGCCTGCCTCCTGTCTGCTGTTTTCTTGGGCTAGCTGGCTGTTTTCCTCCTCCTGCTCTGCTCCACTCGTTCACACAAACTGGCTCTAATCACAGGAGACTCATTGGACCTGGCCTTCTTACTCCAACCTCTCACAGCCAGTCAGTCACCAGCTACTTTCCAGTGTTGTGTGCACCTCCTGCCTCCCTGTCTTCCTGTGTGTACTGTCTACTTGCCCTGCTCTCGCTGGACACCTCATCGGCTTGTTGTTCCGGTCTGGACCTCGGATTGGTTTTGGTTCCTGTCTCACCCCCTTGGACTGTGTGGATCACATCTGTGCATAACCACTACCTGGGTTTCTGCTCCACTCTGTCTCCAGCCTGTCATCTACCAGTTCAGCCACCATCATCTGTTCAGCCTTTCATTTCCACATCTTTTTACAATAAACCTTTTAAGCACAACATCGTGTCTGGTTGAATTATCGGCTTCCCTTCTTACACTACAGCAGCATGTGTGTGAAAGAACTTATAAATTCATATTTGTCTTTCAACTCTGAACACTACACTGAAATTGACAAAGAACTATTTTATGGTTTGATATTTATGCTTTGATGTTTTAAATGATACATGATTCAAAATTGGGCTTGTGGATTGAAGTCAAGGTAGATTATTAATAATTAATTATTAGTTACGTTGTGTGTTCAGAAGCTAAGAGAATTTGAGGTAATGTAAAATTTAACCTTTATAATTTTATCTGATGAATACATACATGGTTGATTCACATATGATAACTGCTTAAGGTTCTTGAACTGTGCCATCTAATAGCTTTCAGTGCTTTGTCAAGTCAATTAAAATAGAAATAACTTATTTTCCTTGTATGGATGATATACAAAAGTTTAGATCAATGATCGAGTTCAGTACCAAAGTTGTCTCCAACTAGAACTGATTTTGACAAAATATCCCAATTCAGCCAAATAAACAACAAAAGCTAAGGATAAATCATACACCAGCAAAGTACCTCCTCCTGCTCCCATAATGTTCTACCCACAGCTTTCTTTATTAAAGTCTTGCCTGTCATAGCGTCTGAGTTAACTCAAATAATAAACACATACCTTCTGTCAGGTGTTTTCCCCCAGTCTCTACAAAATAGCAATTATCAAACCAATGTTGAAAAAGAACAATTTAGAGAAATTACCACTGCAGAACTACAGGCCCATTTCAAACCTCCTCTTTATCAGTAAGATTATTGAAAAAGCTATGTTTCAACAATTAAACACCTTCTCAGCTGATCCAGAACGCTGCTGCCAGCGTCCTCACTAAGACTAAGAAAGTAGAGCACATCACCCCAGTTCTAAAGTCCTTACACTGGCTCCCTGTATCTCAGAGAATAGATGTTAAAATATAAATCACTGAATGGCTTAGCACCTAAATACATCACAGACTTGTTGTCAGTGTATCAACCCTCCAGATCACTAAGGTTTTTTGGCTCAAATCTACTCTGCATACCCAGAACCAGAACCTTACCTGGAATAAACTCCCAGAAAACTGTAAAAGTGCTGAAACACAGAGTTCCCTTAAATCAAGATTTAAAACCTATTTGTTTAGAGTTGCCTTTGACTGTTAATGTTCAATTTAAACCATTGTAATTAACTGAAGCATCATTAGATCAAGTTTGTAGTCCAAGTTATCTGCTGCAATGTGCTTTCCTCTGTATGTTTACTTTTCTCATACTCTGTTCATGTACAGCACTTTGAATTGTCTTGTTACTGAAATGTGCTGTTCAAATAATTTTGCCTTGCCCTTTTCAAAGCAGGGGTTTTGAGAAGTACTTACAGTATGAGTACTCAGCTGCTTACCTGCAGTGGACAGTGATCAGCAGCGCTTATACTTAACGTATAACTCATCTGGCGAGTTATGTATGTTTGCCTTTCTTTTCAGCCTCGCTGGCTTCCAGTCATGTTGACCTAATAAGTCCCACCTGTGCTTCGTCTCATTCCCATCCTATGAGTGTGTTTGTGCTCTGTCCTGTGTGTGCAACTTCTTTGCTCCTCGTGACAAGTGTTCTCACCCTGTCTGATCTTCACCAGCTATAAGTCTCCCTATGTACTGATTTGATCTTTGTTTGTGACAGTGTCTTTGTAACTTGGATTTTTTAAAGCAGCTGTTGACTGAATCTGCCAGCAACGAGGTGTGTATCTTAGTCTACACCGAGTCTGAATTGCTTTGTTCATCAAATCACTATGTAACATGAGAACTGACATTTTATAAAGTAAATATTGCCATATTTAATTGTAGTGAATTAACAAAACTAGCCTTTATTTAGCATTTAATTGTTCAAGAAAACAGTTTTGATTATTCATTGTTGGCTGCATCTCAAATGGTGTAGAAATTAAAGTTAGACTATTACAACCAACAGAGCATGAAATTTTTTGATTTTGACTATTATTATTATTGGTAAATTGGGATACATTAATGCTGCAGGCAAACTGATTAATGTTACTGGATCCATCCTTAATGCAATACCTTCTGTTTGTAATACATTTGCCATATTTTAACCTATTTGAACAAAACCATGATTATTTCATAAAATTAATAAATTTGCACATCATATTCATGATATAAAACTGTCATTTAATTTCCTTCCTTGCAATAATTGTGTCAGAATTAGTGCAGACATGTGTTTTTAAAAGCATTAGTAGATTTTATCTTACTTTATTTGTGCCACTTGAACATATTTCTAATATACCCCTAAACAATTGGCGAGACTGGGAGCATCCGCCCTATTTTGAATAATGTAAATTAATTATGTTGATGCTCTTATTTTGAAGTGAAGCGGATGTTCTGTGTGCGATGAGGCGGAAGGGAAGTGAATAAAGACACCGCCAGAGATGGACCAGCTGACATGATCTGTTTGGCATTATCATCCCTAAGTTCTTAACAAGTCCTCTAACACCCTCGGTTACAATAGTAAGCATCGCTGCAATCACAAGGTTGTGAGATTCGGCAGCAATCTCTTCATCTTTTGATACATTTAGAAATACACAATCATAAAAGCACAGCATTTATGGGTCACTTGACCGTGAAGATGTATTCTCACTCACAACAGGGCAGAGCCAATTGGAGGATTGCACTGTGGAGCACTAAATCCTGCAGAATAAAATCGAACTGAAAGAGTAATGTCTCCAGAATTCAGCTGAAAAGCACTGGCTAGCCTTGACCTAAAACACAAAGAGCTATTTATCACGGAGAAGGAAGTATGCGTTGCATCCTTGAGTAAACATGCGGTGTAAAGACTTAGAGTTTAGCATCTTGCATTCTCACCCTGTCCAGGGAGTATTTTGGTTTTTAAAACAATACTTACATTTATTATATCCTGAAAACTACAGACAGATATAAGGCAGCATATTAAAATGTACAAATCTGCAGACTTAGGTCAGCTGTCCTATGAAAACTGTTACAATAAGGCAGGCCTAAATAATCAAAATGCAGATATGCACACATAGAAAAAAAATGCTGATTATTGGTCAAAAAACTGATAAATGTTTCTGTTAGTAAAATTTGACAGATTGGGAAAATGCTTTTTTATTAATAATGAAAATGTAGGAAATAAAATGTATGCGTGAGTTGCATTGAGACAACTATTTGCAAGCGCAACAGTGACTGTATTAAATCTGCTCTTAAGATGTCAGGAAAAGTCAAAGCCAGCACAATTTTTAGGGCTTTGCTGTGAAGCTGCAGGGAGGGGGACACAATCGATGAATTCTGCAGAAACTGAGCAGAAGAAATAGATTTCCCTTAAGTTACTGCTTTTAGACTTCACTGCTCTCTCTCTCTCTCTCTCTCTCTCTCTCTCTCTCTCTCTCTCTCTCTCTCTCTCAGACACTATCAGGACAAATTCAAATATATCTACACACACAGGTATAAGTGCACACTGTGTGAAAAGTGTGCTGACTGATATGCATTCCCAACACAAATGGCACACGTACTGTATCTAAACTGCAAGCTCAGTTAAAATGAACAGTTTAATGAATGTCACAGAACTGCTGCGGGACATAAAACCTGTAATATACTAGCGAAAGGTCTGCCGGTGGACAGTTTTATCCAGGCTCTTACTGTTTCTTATTGCTGTTTTAGGATTGTTGGCACAGTTCTGAGGTACCAATTAAGGGGACTTAAGCATCATAAAATAGGATGCCGTTTTACATCTAGACAATTCTCTAATCATCACATCAACATTTTGTCGAAAAATTTCATTTTTGCTCAGATAATAATTTACAATATAAAGGCAGGGTTACAGTCTTCTGTTAAAACTGAGGCAACAGTCAAAGCAGCCATGCGAAGGCCCATTATTCTGACAAATACAACAGCTTGCTTTGGGATTAATATCTCTGGAAATTGTGTTCATGCTACAACCACAAACTAGTGCTTTTTAGTGGAATTGAAAGTGACAGATCAAAACAAAATAGTGTCCCACTATGATGGGGAAGGAAAAGCAATAATGGTTTTCCAATAGGGGGCATCCATTGATATTTAACCCTTTGTGTCAATAATTTAGAGAATCTCAACCATTACAGCTGTAATTCTTTTAGAGCATGTCTCTACCAGCTAGAGATTCAGGTTTTTTTTCTCTTGCCCTAATAGCTCAAGCTCAGTGATAATGAATGGAGAGTGTCTGTGAACATTCATTTTCAAGTTGCTTTTACTCCTGGCTGTAAGTTTGTGCTATCCATCACCTGGAAAGGAAACTTTAATGCTTGGTCTAAAAGGTTTTCTTCTTATATTGCTTAATAGGTAGCATTATCAACCTTCCCATAAACTTTGGCCTGATTCCTGTGCCTGTTGGGTAAAAACATTTCCTCAGCATGATGCTGCTAACACCGTGATTAGCTTAGATGATGGGAAGAGTTAGCGTTCTGCCCCACACAGCATTTTACATGTTGGGGTTTATATATATATATATATATATATATATATATATATATATATATACACATATATAAAATCAGTTGATTTCTTAAGGGAATTGGTTTCTTTGAATCCTAGAACTTTAAGATATTAAGATATTAATCATTGGAGGTATGGGCTACTTTTTTTTTTTAAACAAAATCACAATTAAACACATTAAAATTTGCAGTTGTAATGTATCAAAAACGATAAAACATGAATAATTTTGAAAGGCACTGACAATGGCCACAAAGATCTAAACATATATAATATATTTAATTCTATATGATATAATTCTATATGATATAATGGTTACCAAAATCAAACAAATTCTAAATCTATTTTTATGAGGTGACCTTTGCTAATGTGCAAATAAATACAACGCCCACTGAAATGGGCACAGGTGGAGACAAAAAGGCCTGATATCGTAAGGAAATATGCAGGCTAATCCTAATCCGGGTCTATCAACCACGTATATTTTCCTCATTTATGCTGGAGTAACTGTTGCTGTGTTACATAAGTAGCGGTCCTGTCATATTCTCCCATCTGTATCCGGATGGATGTGAGCACAAGCGGGCTGTATGTGTGTCACACAGTGTTTAACAGCGAGTCATCTCATGTAAGACATCACAGAGCATGCTGCCTCTTTGTAAGACACCCTTTAGCATTCCTCTCCAGTGCGCAGGATTACTTTTGTAAAAGGGATTTTTAAAACAAACTGTGTTCTTTGATGCTGAAGTTGTTTGTGTGCACCAAAGCGAACTATTAAAAGAGAACTGATAATATAATATGATATAACATAACATAATATGGGCTGCACAGTGATGCACTGGGTAGCGCTGTTGCCATGCAGCAAGACGGTCCGGGGTTCAAGTCCTACCCTTGCCCTGGGTCTTTCTGCATGAAGTTTGAATGTTCTCCCTGTGCAACATATGCAACATGTGAAAATTGACGTTAAATGTTTCTGAGCAAAGCAACTAATACTTATGCATGATAAAAGTATAATATTGAAATTGTATTGGATAGTGCAGGTCTATGGAGAAAATCATTGTGGTGTACCTCTCCCTAACTCTGTTGTGTAAACATATTGACTGTTGTGTAAAGGAGCTCCCACTGGGGCCAGTGCAAACTTAGCTACGGTTTAAAGGTTCATAAAAATCACACAAACCGACTGGATGTGTTTGAGACTGGAGCTTTCTTAAGAAGTCTGCTTTGGTCCTAGCCCCTCTCTGACAAGCTGTCATCCTCAGCTAACCTGCAGATCAGTACAACTACTCTGTGTTTATGGAAAACAAAGACAACATGATAGCTGTCTGATGCAGGTGAGATACTGTCTGCTAATAATGCTTCAACAAATCCCTACTTGAAAAGACTGTGAGAAGGAAATTAAAACGCAGCCTCAAACGGGACAGCAAATTAAGAAAACAGCAATTTGAACAAAGACCTTTGGAATCTCTGATTCCAAAAACACAGGTTGAGGAACCTTTTCCACCACAAGCCATCAGTTTTGATCTCTTCAATTCCGGAGGTTGATTGTAGGTATTACTGTAAAAAACTGAAAGAGACCGATTTAAGATTTTCATGTTACAAAAATCGTCAGTAAAAATACCTGTGTGGCAATATTGTTCTATTCACAGAAAAACTCAAAAGAAAAATGTTTTCATTGGTTTTATTTCCTTGTCATGATTCATTTCAAATGCTATCTAAACAACTGTACAAGTGCTCACAACAGATAGCTTCCTAATTATCTGCTCAGGTAGCCAGCTTGCATTAAGCTGCCTAACGGACATGCTCTCTGAAGGCTGCCAACTATTGTTTTAAAACAGCGTTACCTTAATAAGAGTGATGAGTAACAGTCCTTTAGATACTACTCCATGAAAGGTTTTGATTTTCAAATATTTCCAAACAGCCAGTTTGTCTTGCTTGTAAAAGAGGAAAAAGTGCAGGAGAAAGCAGTGCACGGCAACGAGTATGGAAGGGGCCAGTTGTGCGTTTTCTCCATCTATCTTGGTGCACTTTGATACGGATAACTTACATATGTCTATTAGGAAGTGATGGAGTGGTTAGAGCAGGACACCTGGAAAAGTTCCCTGATTTGAATCCCACAGACTGCCCCCCTGGGTCCCTGAGCAAGACCCTTAGCCCCAAAATGCTGCCCGGGCATCACAGAGTGGAAGCCCACTGCTCCCTGAGGGATGCGTTAAATGTAGAGGACAAATTTCACTTCAATGTATGTTACAATGAGAAATATAGATTATTATTATTATTTATTATTATTATTATTATTATTATTATTATTATTATTATTATTATTATTATTATTATTATTATTATTATTATTATTATTATTATTATTAATATTATTAATATTATTATTATAGGATGTCACTGAAGTTAGGTATTCTAGGCATAATATTCTCGAATCACATGCAGAGCAGGAAACCCCAATTTAAGCTGACCAAGTTGTATTAAACCTGCTTAAGCTATCAACTGAGTAAAACCTTAAACTATAAAATCAGAAATTAATAATAAATACATTTTTATAATGGTCCTAAAAAGGTTTTTAAAAGAACTCTTGAATTTAACTCACTGAAACTTGCTGAAGCCCCGTTGATGAATTTAAGCCAGGATGAGTAGTAACGTCTTGGTAGGGCATGGGAGGCCAAGCAGCCTTCACAAACATGATGCATGCCTGACTGCTGACTCAGTCCAGCATGCATCACACCGCCGTTGAGAAACTACATAACTCCAGTCAACTTACAACCTCCTCGTCTGAGATGCAAGAAACAAGATAAAAACAGGAAGAGGCTCTCGATCTCATTGAGGTAATGGACCACAAAGTAGGGTGAAATCAGTTTTTTTAATCACCCAACATTAGCATTTCACAACACTACTGTTTTTATTTTCATTTTCAAATACATTTCTACATTGTTAAAACATTAAAACAATGTTTTCAATTGTCTTAGTTTTAATTTCAGTAATAACGGACCGCTGTTTGTTTTTCATTTTTTTAAAAAGCATTAAAAAAAATCCCTGAGTAGCTCATTAAAATCTTTTTCTGGGTAATAAAAAAAAAAGCCTTAATTCAACTGCCTCTTAAGGCACACTTATCGCTTATCGCGCAATAGCTTTTCATAATCTCCTCGCAGACGTTCACTGAATCGGTTTTTGCCACTGCATCATACTGCACCTGCTGCAGCCCAGGAGGAAGGGGGGACTGTGGTTTAATTACAGGCCGCCGTTAAATTTAGTCCAGACAGCGATGGGCACCACTGCACACAGTGTGAGGGACCCAGGTCCCAAGATGTGTTTGCATCAGCCAGGTGCTCATAGCTGAGCTTTATTAGGTTTTTTTTTGGTAAGAAATGAGACCCCAGGCATAAAGTAAAACAAACAGAATGATACTGTGCAGCTATTTGAGCACTAATGTACTCCAAGATGCTCTTTATAAAGTAAACTTACACTGGATTAATTTTATATTTATGTTGATTTGTTGCAGTTGTTGTTGTAGTTATTTTTTTCTTTAACAAAAAAAAACAAAAAAAAACGTGTAATAGTCGTTCACATTCCGGCATTCTGTGTAAGTCTGCGAAGCTTACACACCAATTATCAACCCCGGAAAAAGCAACAGCAAATAGGAAAACATGGATTGAGAGAAAACAGCAGATCATTAGAGAGAAAAAATAAAAGCAGGAGATAAGTAAAAGTTATACACAAAGGCCACAATTAGAGGGGTACCAGTCAATTGAAATCCACATATGCAGTATGCAGTCCACAGAAAGAAGACAAACCACATGTCTTGCATACACAATAACACAGAGAGCTAGAGATGAAGCCTGATGGAGAGATAATGAAGCGGACAAACACTGACAGGACTGCGGGAAAAGAAAAACCGGTAAATAAAACTGGCTGAAATCTGGGTACATTTTAAGATTGAAAAAAAAGGACTGTATCTATAGTCAGAAAGGGCAAAAAGAAAATTATGATAGTTATCCATAGTTTTAATTAAGAGAGGTGACTATAAGTAAAATCACATTAATTTGGAGCCCAGTATGTTGGACTCAACCATGGGAGGACTGAACTGCACCAGAGAACCAAAAGAGACTGGCCAGAACCTCATTATGAGTCCATTTTCATGACAGCTCACAGGAAATAGAAGTTTCACATCTGGAATCCCCTTGATCAGAGGCGGCTCTCTCTCTCTTTACTGGCAGTCCTCTTCACAGACTACATAGTGAACGTGTGAATGTCTTGATCTCCCTGACCGAGTAAAATATTGCATCTTTGAAGATACTTTGGATTCAAAATAATTGCGGTCTGCTGTTTGTGTACCCAGTTACCTTACCCTGGCTGTAAACAAGACTAGCCACTTGAAAAATGCCGTCTGCTAAAAAGAATCTGAAAGAAGTATTGATTCTCCCAGTAGAGACGGTGTCCGTAATAACGTCGACGCACAAAAATGTTAGCTTTGCTACCGTTAAATTGATTATGAATAAGGAAATTTGAAGGAGCTAACGCTAGCTATAAACCACTAACCACGGGCTCTCACTCAGACTGTGTCACACATCTTCAGACGGCTACTGTTGTGGAAAAAGTCTGTGTGGATGTGTATTGAGAGCCAGAACAGTGACGTAAACAGCAGATAAATATCTTTTTGTGAATGTTATTGTACTTAACAGTTATCAAAACCCAATAACGTGGCAGCTTAAATGGTCCGCAAACATTTTCTAAACTGTTTGAACAATAATGCAATGAATGAAAAGTTAGCCCCAAAATCATCCGTTTTCGGATTAGCCCAACTTTGCCCCCCCCCCCCCCCCCCCTCGGAAACTATCAGATTTATTTAAGTAATTCAATGCCCTGGGGATGCTGGACAACTGAGTGTGTATGTATTTCCTAACACTTTTGGCTGTCATGTGACTTCATGCTGGTCTCTAATTGAACCCTCTTCATCCATGTATGTCTGACCAAGCCCAGCTGCTTCTCCTGTCTAGAGTAAGAGAGCTCCCTCTTACTTAAACCTTTTAAGTATTGTCTATAAGCAACAACAACAAAATCTGTTCTATGAAAAATTTATTTTTATAAAAAAATAAATAAATAAATACAGAAAATAGTTAGATGCACTCTTCTTCAAAGGCTTTTTGAAATGACTTGTACACTTTTAAAAAATTATTTGTGTTTCAAACTGTCAAGATTTTGAGGTTTTTACGCTTTAAAGTTTGATGACACTTGCCTGGTAAACATCTGCCAAAAGGAGTAAAACATAAAACAATAAGGAGAGGGGAAAAAGAGAAACAGGAGAACCCATCATTCTTAGTCAGATTAAAGAATGAGTTGAGGGAGTTTCTCGCTCTGTGTGTGATTGAACACCTATCTGCAGATCTCCTTCCGTTCCACAAGCAGCTCATTTCATCCTGTTTCACTCATCACTCCCTGTCTAAGCTGATTCACTCCACCTTTAACAGCTCTCTACCCACACATAATCTCTACATCATTATCCACTTTTAATTCATCAGTGCTCGCTCATCAGGAATATTCCTAAGGTCTCCCCTGTCATTACATTTATGAATGTGGTGTTTGTGTGAGTTTATGGTATATGTGAATTTATATGTCAAACAGAAGCAAAGAAAGAACAATTTTCAACGAGGCACTTATTTCAGCCCAGGACTTTGAACAGGTCAAAGCAGAAAACATACAAGATACTGATGTTTCTTTCTTAATCGTAATTCAAAAATCTAAGTTAAAAAGTTAAAGAACTAGTTTGGTCAAAGGATCAGGCTTGGTCCTTTTGGTTTCCATGACTTCCAGTTATTTTTGTTACTTTGCAGACGACTCGGTCAGGCCGAGTCTCCAGGAGGTGACGCAGGAACGAAGCTGCACCTTAATGCATCGTGTCGAACCATCACGGAGGTAAGAATGGGTGAAATAACCATCGAGAGCTTGTCTTAATTATTATTTGTCCAACGTCTATTGAACAGAATCAAGATTTTATAAAAGTGGAGCATATCATTGCAGGGCGTGATGATACACGCACTGACCCTCGGTCAACATTCAGACTCGTTTTCCTTTGAGATGACTAAAGTGGCAAGAGAAGACATGAGAAAAGCTTTCAGGGGCTATAATAAAAAAAGATTTTATGTGTGCGAGTGTTGCTCGTTGTGTCGTCTTGTCATTGGAAGGTTGTGGGTTCGAGTCCAGCTTCCCCTTGTCACATGTCAATGTGCTCCTTGGCAAGGCATTAACCCCAAGTTGCCTACCGCTCTGCGTATCAGTGTATGAATGTGTGCGCGTTAGTGGTCCGTATGATGAGAAAAGCGGTAAATAAATTCACTCCTTTTACCATTCACCAATGAGGAGATTACTAAGCAGATTATGGAGGATTTTAGGAACTAAACTCAGCGTGTACAACAGTTTGATAGTAGTTGCCAGAAGTTTTCTGGGTAAGTTACGTTGTACAGTCTGAGATTTAGGTGACGATTCTCTTAGGGAAATTATATTTTTTGCAGTTTGATGCCGAGAGAGAGGTGGATTTAAGAAGAAGTGTATAGGCGAGTTTTAGCTCAGGGGTTTTATGTTCAAATTGTGAACAGATATAAATTGTGAAGGAAAGAGAATCACCAGCAGCATCCCAATAAACACCTGCTTTCCCCAAGGCTGGGTGCTCAGCCCTCTTCTTTTTACCCTGCTAACACATCTGCACAGCCGGGTCCAATCAAACCCAATACTCAAATTTACAAACTTTTACTCACACCACAGCGACGAGTCTCGTTAGTAACTACAATGACACACTGTACAGAGAGGAGGTGAGACAGCTGACCAGGTGGTGTGATGGCCACAACATTTCCCTAAAAGTGGAGGAGACCAAAGGAAATGGCCCTGGTCAGCAGGCGACGCCGCAGCAAGCTTCCCCTGCCCACCATCAAGGACGCTGCTGTCGAAAGGGTCGACAGCCTCAAATTCTTTGGGGGTGCACGTTGCAGATAACGTGATCTGGTTCATCATCACCACTGTCCTCACCAGAAAAGCTCAGCAACACCTTTAACTTCCTCTGAAGACTAAAAAAAAAGAACAAGTCACAAATCATGATAACATTCTGTACAGAGAGCAACTTGACACATTGTGTCATTGAGTGGTGTGGCAGCTGCTCTGCTGCAGACAAGAAAACCCTGCAAAGAACTGAGAGGACAGCCGGAAAAAAAAATAATCGGCGTCCTTCCTCCTGCCCTGGCTGACATTTATAAAGACCGATGCACCGGAAATGCCACAAACGTCATGCTGGATCCCTCGCACCAACTTTTTTTTTTTTCTTCGGCTCTCTTGTAACAGGCTGCAGATCATCTCGACTGCCAAAGAGCCTCTTTCCACAGGTCATCAGGACAAGGAACTGTCTTTTCAAGGTGCCAGTCTACCTGTTAACACCAGGGATGGATGACAGGAACTGAATGCATTTGCACTTTAGAAAATATCGGATGTATTTGTTTTATGGAGTATCATTATTGCAAAGCCATTGTCATGCGTGGTTTTTTTGTCACATTATCAATACGCTCAAAAATCTATGAATAACCCTTAAACTTGATTTCCTAAAAATATAATGAATGAAAATCAGCCTGTTCCTGTATTTAGCCGTTTAGCTGATGAACTCTGAACATTCATTTCATTCAGGTTTAATCTAAATGAGCTGAACTTGGAACTAGTTCATGTTCCGGATGAACATGAATAACACTGAACAAAGGTCAGCCTGAGTAAAATCTGCTGTCATAACAATCCCCCACCAACTAAAACAGACACAGCAGATCATTTTACATTTATAGTCATTTATATCTTCAAGCAGACAGAAGTCAATCACACGGTGCAGCCGCCATTTAGAAACGAGCACAATCTGAGCCCGTTTTCCCCCAAGACCACTACACAAGCTGTCTCAACATAAACATAAAGGTATTATTATTCATAAAGAAGATGATTGAATATAATTTATTCTCAATGAGTTTTTCCGGCCTGTAATGTGCCCGATGTGTATTTTGATGTTGCTCTTTGAAAAAAGAAAAGCATTGTGCGATCGGCTTCTGATTGAAACTGTAATACTTGCAAGGATGAAGCATTTAAAAGTGTGTTGTATTTCTTTATTATTGATAAAGCCTTACTAGCAATTATCTTCAGTGCCTAATAATCAGCATGTAACCATTGATGTGAGAATAAGACAAAAGAATGTCAGAAATGATTCATTTGTTCTGCTTAAAAATCCAAAACATTTTAGACAAGTTTATTTTTATGCAAGACAAATAAAATCAGCAGACTTTATGGCAAAAAAATGTGCATACTCTTGTATTTTATAAACTTATATAACTATCTGAAAATACTTTTGTATTTGTAATCTCTTCTTAATAAGACGTTTGACAGCTGAAGTGTGATTGATAATGATAGTGAGCAAAAACCTTTTGGTGTGCACTTTGCAGATCAACTAAAACATGGTGGAAACATGTTTAAACTAACATTTCCGCTTTTTATAAGAGAAACCCCATTACATTGACTTTTAGGGTTTCAGAGCTTTATACAGGAAACAGTAAAGGATGAAATGCTCTGAGCTAAGCAGGCGTTGCACTGCGACACCTTTATAGCGCACATAGTACGTCAATGCTCTAGGCAAAGAAAAAAAAACTCTAAAGGGAAGAGGGTGCTGAAAGAGGAAAGGAAGACAGGAAAGGAGAAGGAGATTGAAAAGAAACATCTGCATTCAATGCCACTTTCTCTGTGTGTGTGTTTGCATGTCTAAGCTGGACAGCAACGTATCTCTTGGACATTGCAGGGTTTTTTAGGGGTAAAAACATCAAATTAGAAAGCATATTATGTCTTCTAGCTTCCAGTCCTACATGGAAACCGAATGATTCACTTTAATTCTGCAGTCAGCACATCAGCAGCACCTCTGTGCTGTTAAACGAATGCAGGAAACAAAAAAAGGTTAAATGGACTACATCACCAGCTTCAGTGAGCTATAATCAGCTAAGCTTTAATTGTAGCTGAGTAGAACAATTCATACTGATTTCAATTATACCGTAAAGGTATGTGAATATTAACAGCATTAAAATAACATTATTCATTCCATTACTAACTTTTCCCCAGCATTGCTGGAGGAAACCTGTGGGAAATTAAGATGAGATACTCTTATGACCTTGTGTTTTGAAAAGCATTTTAGTACTGTGATATGAATGCACATATCACAGACTGCAATGCAGTCAAGAACAGACAATGGTACAAGCAGCAGCAGTGGCAAATTTGTGCCATATCAGCTTCTTAATGTCATGTGACTCCTTGTAGAAAGTTGCCCGACTTCACTTCAGTAACAAAAGAAGTGCAGGCCAATATTATTATGTTTCTAAAGTTTTTGTTTTTATTTTATAAATATGTTTCTTAGAATTGTTATTATTTCGGAGAGACCCCAATAGATAGATAGATAGATAGATAGATAGATAGATAGATAGATAGATAGATAGATAGATAGATAGATAGATAGATAGATAGATAGATAGATAGATAGATAGATAGATAGATAGATAGATAGATAGATAGATAGATAGATAGATAGATAGATAGATAGATAGATAGATAGATAGATAGATAGATAGATAGATAAGCGTCACAATTTAAAAGGGGTAGAGTTGTTGGTTTGTTCTGCCTGAATCCACAGCTACAAAGAACACACCCTGGTGTTATAGTCTTTGATTTAGTAGTTAGGAAGAACTAAGGCTTGAATCGACCATTCTTTTGTTTGTTACCATTTGTGATCTGTAGTAGTTTTTTAGCTGCTTGTTGCGAAGAACAGCATGTCTTTTTGTCTTTGTTAGACTGGGAGCCATTGCTGGAAATAGCTTGTTGCCAGCCCATCTGCTGGAGTAGCCAGCATGCAGTAAATGGCTTAACGGTGCAGCTCATAGCTTGGCAGGTGTAGCTTTAAAACCGTCACCTTAATAAGACTGATGGGGGGTGGGGGCTTCTTTAGTTTCCCAGCTTCGACTGTATAGGTGTTTCTTCGTAATCAGCTGAATAGGTATTCCTTTAGAGGGGAAAGGTTCATTAGCCTTCTCTCAGTTTGCTGACTGGCAGTGAGAGGCAAGAAGTAGGGAATGAGCAGCTGCTTTTACTCTGGTCCAAACAGCTGGAGGAAACACTGGGGCACCCTAGCAGTTTCTTGACCTCTCGCTAAAGGGGCTTTCAGCCCAGAAAAAGTGTGAAATTGGACATTTTAGGGTTTTCTTTAACCTTAACTTTTTAAAACTTTGCCATACCTTGATAATGAAAACCAGCCCATCCCTGGGCTCAGACTGCAGGTTGAGCTAGTCCACTAGATCAGCTGAGATACAGCAAGTCTAAGATCAAGTTAATAAATTAGGAAACTAAGAAGAACTAAGGTATCTCAAGATGTTGGGAGTTTCCACACTCATCTAACAAAGCAAAACCCTGGTCACCACATAGATTTCGACACTGCCTGAGTTTTATCTCGGAATATCAAGAGTCGTTGCACCAGAGTGAGATGTCGCCATGTGACCAGAATGCATTGGGGCATCTTGGTATTTGCAGCGCTCATTGCACGGAAAAGGATTATGTAGAGCAAAGTGTGGATAAATAAGGAGTGTTTGCTGAAGAGTGCTGCAGTTTAATTCTGCAAGATAAGCGTACATGAATGTCGAATGCATTATTTGTTTTTCTTTTGCCATTAAATGGATTAAGCATAATGTGCTGTATTTTTGTACCAAAGGTAAAACGTTTAATAACTAGGAATAATATTTAAAAGTCAGAGCTATGATGAATAAATATTTCAATGAGGATAAATTCTTAGGGGCTCTTCCACAGCTCATCTTTTGAAGGTCCTTTAAAGTCACGGATTTAGGAGTGAAAACAACACTGGATGATGGGTGACTGACTGCAAAGCGCTGACGTCCACATTAAATGGACCATGAAGTTGTGTTCTTGTCAAGATCCACCTGAGTTGTGACTGAAGAGACACAGGCTTTTTGCATTATATTATCCCTGAGGTTTCCATATGAAAAT